>NC_052948.1:41613669-41927045 GCF_013358895.1 Oreochromis aureus | reverse complement strand
GCAATGAATATGCACGAGGCGTCCGCCACGGCGGCCCGGTAATTGCCGGTCGTCAGGGGTGGCAGGCATGGTAATTTGCATCTTGGGGATCCTGCAATCAGCGTTCTATTCATTACCGCGCCAGCCGCTTCATCTGCTGGCCACTCAGAGCTGCCAATCTCCCCTCGGCAGCCAAAGCATTTGGGGAAAAAAAAGAATGGAAAAGTTTCAATTATAAGCCAAGGCTGTGGGTAGTGGTGTAACAAGTCTTAAACCCTATATTTAGGCTTCTTTATGCAGGTGATTGACTGTTATTGCATTGTGAAAGAGAACTGGAGGAAAAGCTCAATGAAACAACCATAATCTCTTGTATTCTCGATCACCTTTATCTCTGGCTGACTGTCTCTATTCACAGGGGGAAGGGGGACAGTGGCTGCAACATCTTTGACCGTCTGAAGAGGGCCTTCAGTGCCTCCATCGAAACAGAGGGGGGAAGGGTTACATGAAAGAAAGCTTATTATAAGTGAACACTGGCACTCAAGGCCATTGTCTCATGACGATTACACACAGCGGGCAGGCTATAGGCTAGTACAAGCCACCCTGGGAATCTATCATTTTCTTTGCAACAATAATGCAGTGATTGCAATATGGCTGCACGTGACACGCGAGGCGAGCGAGCTGATGTACGAGCGGTGCACACACACCTGACACACTTTTCTCTTTTTTGCCCCCCTCGCAGCTTCATAAATCTAACACATGGCACGCTGACATACATCACACTTTTATATCCTGTATCCTGTCTCTGTTGTCTCCCCTGTGCTTTATTTCTTTTTTCTTTTTTTTCTGTACCCACTTTGGAAAAAAGGATGTATGAAGCTCTATCCGGATGACTTGTGAGTCCAGAGGGATGTGTCACTCAGTGTGTGCGTTTCTTCCAGCAATGCAGCAGGAAGGGAGTTCCTTGCCGTAGACGCACAGGGGTCTGAGGACAAGTGCCAAAAGAGTGCACGTGTGTGTGTGTTTGCAGTAGCGCCGTGAATCTTCTATTGTTTTACAGTGACACAGTTGCTGTTTCCTGCATCATAAATCTGCATGTTCACGCACACACACACATTCAATAACATTTAAGTAATTTATAAGTAAAATCACACCTCTTAATCACCCTAAATAACCCAATTACATGCATGCAAAGATATTTAAAATACCTCTCCAACACTAGTAAAAAGAAAAAGTTACACAGTATTGATCAATAATATTACACCTTCATGCATTCATTTGCTAACTTTCTGTACACACACCTCCTTTGCCCTGCCATTGTCTTGCAGAGGAAGCCTGTGAGTAAGAGGAGGTCAGTCTTGCCCTCAGCTGGAGGGCAACGTGGGGCAACTGATGGAGAGAAAACACAAGGATGGAAAGACGAGGCCAAGACGAGGTAAAGAAGGAAGGAGGCCAGGTTTAACTGTTAGCAAATCTACGTGTAAGAACACAACAAAGATAAAGGAAATAGTTCAGTTTTTGAGTTAACAAATTTCGCAATATTTCGTTCTTATGTCGAGACAGCTTATGTTTGCGGGGAAAAAAACTAGAGTGTCAGTCTTTGTAACACAGACAAATGCACCTCTATCGCACAAGTAAGGATCTGATGGCATTATAATAGAGTCAGCTAACTGGACTGTAATGCCCTCCCTGGCACAGAAACATTCAGCTGATTAAAGCCACCACATCAATCTTTGTGTGCGTAAGCGTGTGTGTGTGATTGATACAGTATTTATATAGTCATAAAGAGTTAACAGCTACCATGTTTGATGCGTGCAGCATGAAACAAAGGAAACAGTGGCCTAATTCAAAGAATACTAGACTTTTGAAGAAGGTTTTAATGTATTTTGAGGGGGGAAAAATCAACACAGCATTCATTCCCCCAAGAGCAATTAATCTTGTAACAGCCAGATCAGCATACAGAGGCCATAAACAATGAACCACGATTGGCTTTTGATTTTTTGATTTGCTTGTTTGCATAAGAGGTGCAATACAGTAAAGAAAGCCACAAAGCTAGCGAGCATTTGACATCTATGTTAATTATTAAAGTTGAATTCAAAGCGCTAAAGGTGAAGGTGCAAACGGTGAATTTAATGTAAAACAATGACATAAAAAGTCATACATATACTTCACTAGACATCCCACTCCTACATCAGCACCTCCATCTCTTCAGGTGGCTACTGACACAGTCTCAAACCAGCCTACAGTTCTCCAGCATCCTACAAATGTTCTTTTTGGCTGCAAGCTTCATCAAAACCCAACGTTTTGCACAGAATTTTAAATAAAAAAGGATACCTTCAAAACATTTAAATGTCATACAATCTAAAACACACACATTTCTACCACTCTTTCATTGACGCCAATACATTTGCAATCCTTGCACGCCACCCAGGTGCCATGTCACCGAAACTGAAAACTAAGGGGCACTGTCTCTTCGCTCGCTGAAACAACATAATTGATTTGACGTGAATCTGTCAAATTATTATATAGCACCTCTCCCATTTCTGCTTCGATGCATATCTTTGCTTGCTTGCAGCCGGACTCTGCGCACACACTGGCTCCCCTTTCTCTCCAAACGACTGAAATAACACTATTACTCTCACCATCATCATGTCAAAACGCCTTTTAGTGTCAGTCTGCCTCAGCCAGCGTGGATGACCAGACCTACAGCTGTCAAAATTAGACCAAAAAAAAAGGAAAAAGAAAATAATGTCGGTTGTAAGAAAGAACTCAAAGAGGAATCGAGCAGTAGTTGAAAAGTAAGGTGAATTCCAGAGAGGGAAGCCGTCGGGAATTTACCCTGGTTAAGCTTCTTGTCCGGTTTAGAACAACAAACCTTTTTTTGTTTTGTTTTTTTGTTAAGAGGTGTGAGTGGTATGCCAGCACCGTCACGCTTTGCTGGACCTGAAAGGAAAGAAACCACGGCGAACTCACAGCTCTGCCCACAAAGACACCTTGACACGCACCTGTCAGAGACATCAGTGTGGTTTGCGTGCACGTGCACGGGAAAGACACGGCGAGGAGGAGACAGAAAAGGCAGCGAGCAGACAGTGCAGTGCAGCTCTGTGGGTGGCAAAGGAAAAGGATCACTGGATCTGACAGGAGCCATTTGACTAATCCAAAACAACAGCTGTAAGGTAGGGCTAGAGGGATGAAGGGGAGGAGAGGGCGGAGGGGAGGGGAGGGAAGGAGGAGGGCTGTCAGTTGAGGAGGATTTTGGAAGAAAGGGAAGTGGAATATGAAAATTAATTCCTCATGTAAGCCACAGCAGTAGGGGGGTATCAAAATGGTGCAAATAGTAAAAAGAAAGGCTTGGACACGAGAAAAGGAAAAGTGAAGGGTGAGGCGATGTAAGAGCTGCAGAAATGTGACGGGAAGGAAGCAAGACAAAGGGGAGAGAGACAGGCAGAAACAGTGTAGCTAGCCTGCATCCATTAGCCTCCGCACAGGGGGTTGTATCAGCACACAGGTGAAAATGATTACACACACACACTCATACAGTACACACACACACACACCATCCTCACACATACACTGGCCTTCATTAAACATCTGGTTGAATTTTGTGGAGAGAAGCTGCAGTTGGGTGGTCCTCAATCCTTGAACACGTCTAGCCTGTTAACATGGCAGGCCACGGTGAGTCCATCACCTGCAGGGCAACATCCGAACATCTTAGCGTGCCCTGCATGTGTGTGTGGAGTGTAGAAGCAGCAGTCACAGCTCACTGAAACAGTGCAAAAGCAGCTAAGAAAGAAGACTCTAAAAACTGTTAGTTTAGCATGGGAAAATTGATAGGAAGCAAGGTTATTTATTTTAATAAATAATAACCTATTTTAATAGTAGTAGAGAAGCCTAAAGTGACCACTAATTATTTTTAGAGGCTTATTTATATTAAATAAAACAAGATACGAGGCATTACACATGATCAAAACACAACAAACAACGCAGTAGGAACTTGGACCCAGAAGCAGATTTGAGATGTCATCACCTAACAACCAGATGACATCATCTAGCAAAGCAGAACTTGTTAATTCCCTCTGCTGAAGACCGACATTCACACGCGGCTGCTACTACATGGTGGTTACTTCTATCTTTCCTTTACAGTCTAACTCCAACCCCAATGTATGGACACAGCAACCTGTGTGTCATTTGAAGACTTGGGAAGCGATGCATTTTTTTCAAATAATTACATGATCAGATGAAGTTGCCGTGGCAACCTTGCCCTGCTGCACTGCCTGCCCCCCTCATCACTGCTACAATGTCTAATTTTTCAATCAGCACACAAAAAAATAGTAAATGAGACGTCCTCCCCCTGTGGAAGTGATAGTCCGACACGTAATCCTACCCCAAAAACAACAACTACTTCTATAGTTTTATAGTGAGCGTGGGTCCAAGCTCTTAAAACAACATCTAGCATAAAACATGAAAGTGATTTCTTCTCTTCTAATGCCCAACAAGAAAATAAATGACCAGTTTCACAAAATTAAACAATGGCATTTCTTAAAGAAAGAGAACGATCAATTCTAATCACTCAGTCTATCAGTTCAATATCCAGTAGGAGCCCCCGGAGACTTCTTTTGCACGATTTGAACATGAAAAAGAAATAATACACTGTTATATGTTTCATTGAAAATGTCATCAAAGTTGCTATCTGATGCATTTTTTTCTGTGCAGCCTCCAAAGCATATGTTGAAAACCTAAAGATGGTGCTTTCAGAAAGCCTGATCCAAGCCACTGAATGCTGTCTGTTGTGCATTAACTTTAGTCGTGTGATCTATTACTACAATCTATTTAAATATGTGTATTTTAATCTGTACCTCTCTTCATTGCACAAATTCTAAAAACAAACTTGAGGTTCAGCTGGTATCCCGGCCCCTGTACATAGAGAGACAGAGGTCTGCAATCTGCAGTTCTGGGTTCTGTTTAACCCACTGAGGTTACCTCGGTTCGGCTCAGAGACTTGGCTGTGAAGCCCAGTTCTTGTGGCTTCAGCCCAAACCAAGAAAAGAAACTTGCAGAGTTTTTCTACACGTCTGGCTTCTCTCATCTTACTACCCAGTGTCTTCTCGATCTCGTTCCAGAAACCATGGAAGCAAAATTGGCGTAATCTTCTTATGCACTTCTACTGCTGTGGCATTGCTGAAATATCAGAGGGTTTTCACTGATGTATGCTGAAGCTTCATTTTTGATGGGATCAGGCCTTGTTTGGGCATGAATATGGTTTGGGGCAAAGAGACGTGAATGAAAGGGAATGAAAACTGACAGAGTTAAACAGTCGAAGGTGAAGAGCTAATGCGGTGGGCAGCCAAGGACAGACCAATGTGGTCGGTGTAACTATCAGGCTGTAGTGTTTGCTCGGTGAAGTCAGAGAAAAGCACTACTGTCTGCATATCAGTGATCTAATATCAAAAGAAGAAACACACAAATGCAGAGGAGCATAAAGTCAAACAGCTTTTATCGTTTTGTAAGGTAAAGACTGCACAGTATTAACCAAAATATAAATAAATTCAATGATCCACTATGAGCAAGCACTTGGCAACAGGGGGAAGAAAAGCTAAACCACTCTCAGAGTGCAGCCATGTGCCACGACACTCACATTACATCATTTTAAATATTACATGCAATAAGCATTAGACACATCTATTATTTTAAAGGCCATAATGCTTAAATTATTTTCTAAAGGTTTAGCACACACCACATCGCATCTTACCTGAACGTCTAGTCATGGACTTTTCTTTAACGTCACTTTAGGAACTTTAAACACGCCTTTATGTCTGATTGGCTCTCAGCTCCTCAGTAACCCATACAGGGCAGGTCCTGCATCACGTATGTGTGTGTTGTGTGTGTGTGCGTGCATGAGTGTCTGTGTGTGTGCACGCCAGTGCTCACGACTGCATCGTGGACCTAAGTAGCAACAGATGCTGCACTGACCTCAGAGACTTCCTGGAAACGCAAATTTGTCAAAATGAAGCAGGAAAACGAGAGAGCAGCAGTTTAGGTAAATGTAACATACAGGACACACACACACACACACACACCAGCATACAGACAAACACAAACTGGCAGCCAAGGCACACTGACACACATGTCCCTTCACTTTGTGGACACAGCCACACTTTGGGTTGTACTACATGGGATGTACACAATAAATAATCGCAAATATAAACACGTACATATCTACACGATATCTGGGGTTTACCACAAAACACACACATTTATAACTTCTAACTTCACTAAAAGTGCAAAGTAAGTCTACCTTATAATTGCATCACTATAATCCCTACTGATAAAGGATAGGCCAGATGTTAACCAGGGGATATAACCAGAAGAACCACTGAAGAAATATCTGGCTGAATGGGGACAGAAATAAATAAATAGATAACCTAGGCTAAAACAAAAATTTTAATAATTACCTTTAAAAAGGGAAGCTCTGACTGGCTAACTCTTTATCTGACATTAAGTTTCAGAAAAAAACCCAACAATAAATCCTTGCAGCTGAAATTTTATCTTCAGAAGATAAAAACTACAAACTCAGCTGCTAAGTTTGTTTTTTGATGAAGGACAATTTCCTGCCGATGTAATGACGGAGCATTTAAAACACAGCTTGCAAAACAAATCATGTTCTGACTTTGGCTTTGCTCCAAAGGGGCTTTTTTTGTGTGCTTGCCGGCCTTTAAACGATAACACCAAATAATTTGATGCGTGATTTACTGCAGCAGTAAATCCTCACTGAGAACCACATTGCCCTCTCATCCATCTCCCATCTTTCTCTCTGCAGTACCGGAAGCAATCACACTATCTTGGTGACAAACAAGCAGCCCGACCGCATGATATCACCTCTTTAGGAAAACAAGAGGGAACGCGTGCCAGTTGCGCTCACATGCGATCAATTATTTTACGTTGAAGTCAGGCTGGGGGGAAATTTTCAGCCATTAGCCCTTTAGTGCAGGGATCATACCGAGGGTAATAGTGACTAAACACTGAATAAACACATTTGGCTAATAGGTCATTCAAACCTGAAGGGGAGAAGTTGGGGTTGCTGATTGGTTCGAAGGTTGTTTTAAGTAGGCCTACTTATTCTGAAGTGCTGAAATGGGAAAGACAAAAGGCAAAGAAAGCAACACAAACACTTTATAAAACAGCTTGTGGCATTTGTTTTTTGTTCAGTCTGTCACATGAAATTACAGCAAACACTGTAAATCACAGTTTTAAAGGAAACAAGTGACACATATGAGCCACACTGCTGACTTACAATTAGCAATGTGTGTGTCAGCTTTAATAGCGTTTAAGGAAACACAGGCACTTCGACGCAGACAGTTCCTGCCTGGATTTCTGGTTCGTTATTCATTTTTTAAATTATGCAGTGTTGTAAGGGGGAGAATGCCCCAACATCTGGGACAACAAAACACAGCTGCACAGGAATAAGCAAGTTAATTTGTTCCTGAAACTGTCAGACAATGACAGATATAATAGTTACCTACCTATTGTTTCACTCAAGTATATTTAAAGCATTTCTGTGTTTTAAGTAAATCCATGTCATTAGCGTAATAAAGACTATAAAAATGTTCAGTGCCTCAAAGTTATCATTATTATATTGATCATTATTAATAACTATTATATCATTGAGTTATGTCATGTTATTTTTTAGTTCAATTCATAAGCTGCTTAACATTGCAAGGTAAAGACCCTATGTTATTATTAAAAAAAACAACAGTCGGTGGGAAGGCAAAACTTCCTTTTAACAGGAAGAAGCCTCTGGCACAATAAGGTTGTACCAGCACCATACAATCAAAGAACATAGTACTAAACAGTTTAAGAAACAGCTTAATGTCATCATCATGTATTAAATGCATGAAAAGGGGCTTATTAGGCAGAAAAGGACCAGATGAGATATATATGATGGAATCTGTGTTATAAATCCACATCCTTAATCCTGTAGCTGGTCTAAGTAAACTTATATACTCTTTACTTTTAAAAACCATGGTTTATTCTGTGCCAAAGCTCTTATGTCTGCATTTTATTATATAAACGTATTGAACATTTTAAATGTAAATGATATAGTTTAAAATAGGTTCACCACTGCAGGTTATTTAATTTAAATTTTTTAATGTGTGGCTATTATAAGATTTATAAAACTTAATCTTCAAAGGATTTAGAACCTCCAGCTGTCAAGTGGAATAAAATACATAATAGTTCTCTCAGAAATGTCAAATATGGAATAATATTGGAATAAAAGTATACTCTGTATTGGCAGGAAATGGAAATATTTAAATAAAGTGCCAGTAGTATGTCCTTAGGCTTAAACCTATCCGACAATTATTGCTTTTTTGAAATTGTTCCCTAAAGTCTTGGTAGTCAGGGAACAAAGAACCTCTGCCACAGTTTAAAAGCTAGTCCATTTTTTTCCAGCAGAGATTTTGGTTTAGCCCTATACATGGGGCTGTGTTGGGCATATGACCTAGACCTCAGAGAGTTATGTAACATTTTCATATTATTCTTTTATAGTCTGCTAGCTTTACATTGTCCCAGATGTTTCCAGTTATATTCAGTCACACTTTTAGAAGAACTCATTACATTTCATTCAGTGTAACCACACATTACACATTACAGTGCCCCATCCATTGACATGATTTATCCTGAGATACTTTTTTTCACTGGTGATGGTGGTGACTGCCCTCTGTTATTTTTTCCCCTGCTATAGGTGCACATAAACATATCCACAAACTGCTTTGGGCGATGTATGTGCAGGCTAAAGCACAACTACTTACCTAATTAACACAGGCTGAAGGTTTCCCCTCTTACTCCATCACCTTTAACCTCAACATAAGAACCGGCTACTCAACAGAAAACCTCTATAAAGCTAATTCTGTGTTTTTTTTAATAAGTCAGCAATATCTGCATGTTGTATTCACACTGGACTCTTCCTCACAACTGAGTTCTTTGTTGTCTCCATCCACAAGATTATATTTTTTTAATATTTGTTTTTTTTCTATAGAAATATATCCACAGTGCGCACTCTCTCTCTTCCCATCAGCCTCTCTGTTTTTTCCCCGCCCTCCTCTCTCGCTCTCGGTCTTACTGTTTATTCTTCTGGCGGTGTAGCAGGCCCCAGAGCCCAGAGGCAGGTCGTGTTCTCAGGGAAACAGCAACTCTCTACAGAGCTGATATCAAAATAGTTTAAAATGTGAATTGTCTGATAGTTCCCAGTGAGTGCAGAGCCGAGCCAAACACTTCCAGATCCCCGTTCCAGGAGAATGTAAACAGAGCCGGGGCTGTGAGAGAGCAAGTGAACCTGCTGTGTTCTTGTCACACAACATAGCTCAGACCGATCTGCTTGGTTTGGTTTACTAGGACCAAGGTTTCCAACCCCCCCCCCTTTTTTTAAGTGATTTGTTATTTGCACAAAGAGTCAAGGATGTGTTTGGGTGGTGACTCTCAATGGGGGAAATATTTTGTCAGGGCTAGAGTGCTGAGATGAACCAGATATCCACGGATAGTGTCAATGTTTCATGTCTTTCATGTTACAAATTAAAAATGGTAAAAATCCAAAGTTGTTTCCGCTGACAGACAGACAGGGAAAAAAAGTCTGGATTTTTGGGTTGCTTGGTTACAGACGATCAATTATAAAATCAAAGATTAAAAATACGAAGCTGGAAAAATATAAACCTTATATATAAAAATGTGTTTAAGGTGCCCCATTCAAGGTGCAATTTAACATGTTAAAACAAAGAATGAAAGATAAAAAAGAACAAAATAGCGCACATATATATAACATAATAATGAAAAGCCAACAATACAAAAAAAATACTGTGTACAACATATACAAGCTATGGCAAGTCTAAATAGTCCAGGTGTTATAGGGAGTTGTAAAATTTGATGGTCACAGGTATTAGGAATAATTTCCTGTGGTTGCTGATCGTGCTCCTCTAACTGTCCAACACATCATGGAGAGGGTGTGGGGAGGATTCCCAGTGCTGTTCCTGACTTGGACTAGATTTCTTTCTTTCTGGCCCTGCCATCAGAGAGTCAAGCTCCACACCCACAGTGGTATTTGTTACTGAATGGATAATGTCAGTGTCTCTAGGTCAAGCTGTTTGTAAGCAACTCAGTCTTTCCCATCAGTCCCTGTTCTTCTCTACATACGTGATTTTTCCACTTTAAAATAAAAAAAAATCTAATTGCTTAAAACACTACTAAAAAATCTGAAACCCTATTTTCCCTGAATAAGATGGTAAAGACAAAATATAACTGTGATAAGTGTAAACATGTTATCAAAGTGCAAAAATGTGCAAATACATTAAAAATACTGATTTCATATCTAAAAATATTTCAGTTCTATTTATACATGAATGCAAATAAATACATAATTATTAAGTAGTATTTATTATGTATGATAAATAAATACCCAGACATGTGTGATTCATTGTAATTATGAATACAACAGTGAAACAGTAAGTGTAGCACTTAGAATTTTACATAAGTTTTTTTAAAAAAAAGATAAAGTTGTGCATAAATGAATGAATTTGCTCTTTAACATTGTCTTTAAACAGTGGGTAATATTTACTGTTACTATCAAACTTTATTCATTATTTCCTAACACCTACATTTTGATCAAAGGATTTTTTTTAAATAAATCATTCCTCCTACACGTCATCAAAGGCAAACTGATAAATGTATCCAAAAGTACACTAAACTGGAATTTTAACTTTTACTCAGAAAAATAAAACAAAAACGTTACACTTCCATAAAATATAGAAAATAAAGTCTTCAATTCACAGATGGGGTAAACTGCCAAAAACAATTGAGCTTGCACTACAAATGACCCCTAACATGGAAAATTCAATGATCTCCAGCTGTTAGCTTTAAAATCTCCAAAATATCATTTGATTTATTCTGTGTGTGTCTCTGTGTGTTTGTTTTCGTTTGGGAGTAAAATATCGAAATCCAATGTGTATTTTCAGTGCATTTTTGATTTGAGGGTTTTATTGATGTGCTGGAAGATGTAATATTTGTGCATCTTTGCAAAACATGCCAGCGTGCAGAAAGAGCACATCTTGCATGATGCTTAATTCTCCCTTTAATTTGTTTGCCCGTTTGTTAGTTTGTGCTGGAATCTAGTCTTTGTTTGTCGAGCAGGTAGAGATGCCAGCATGGAGTTACACAATGTGCTGCATTTGAGGTCGATTACATTATCATCATCATCACGTCCAGTTCTGCAATGTGTGTTTGAGGCGAATGCAAAACTTGATCTGTTGATTTTATTCTTGTGGTTATTTTAAACTATATTTAATTTCTGAATGTAGTTTTCATGTGCAAAAGTTGATATTTGATTTCTTTGTCATTGTTCACTGACAAAGAAAAACTGTGCCCCCGCTCTTGTTCAGATATGTATTTATATCCTTCTATTTGCACTGGGTAAGGGCAGCACTTCTAATGTTTCTACTTGAGATCACTAAATACAAATTAATTAATTTTTTTTTAACAAGGAAAAAATTAAACACGGAAAACAAAATTGTTCACAAGCGTGTCTGCATGTTGGGCGTTTCTGGGCTCTGCCTGAATAAGCAGTGGAACTTTCCAGCGTTTCTTTTTCCTTATTTATTTTTTGTCTGTGTTGTTTTCTCAGTATTGCAATGCATCACTTGACATTACCCAAGCAAGTTTGAGCTGCAGCGCATCAGCTGAAAGCAATTTGGTCCGGAGCGCAGCTGCCAGGCGGATAAGACTTTCCTTCTTTCGTTTACTTTGAAATGTTCCTTTTTTTTTTCAACATCCAAAATACACAAGGCAGCCAAATTGCTGACATGTGTGCGAGGGGGCAGTGAGACTCCTGCATTCTTTCATGCCCCACTATGCAAAACTCCACATTGTTTATTTAAAGAACACTGAACACTTTAGCACTATTAAGAAACATGTCATATAGTAAACTAAAGGTTTCCTCTCAGGAAAAATCCCTGTCAGTTTATTTTTCCTTTGCATAAAGTTATTTTAGTTTTGACTCACAAACTGCCTGCATTCACAATTAAGCAACAGTGTTGTAAGCTTGTGTAGCACGGGATGCTAACGAGCTAGGAAAACCTGGAAGTGGTGTGATTATTTATGAGTTGATGCGCGGACAGGTGGGATAGCAGGACTGGGCTGTCTCCTTTCGCTTCCTGGTGATGTCTCAAATAAGATGACACCTCAGAGAAGACGGTGAATAAAGCTGGTGTTTAGTTTTTAGCTTTTATCTCTGTGCTTGGAGAAATTTCAACTCAATTAACCAGATAAACTCCTCTCAAAAACTGCTTGGGCTGCACAATATGCAAAGATGATGTTTCTGGGAAAACAAAACATGAATCAGTGTCTTCGAAATCTACCCGACAGCAAAGTGCAGAGTGTTAGATCACAGCAGGAGTCTGCTTTAATGCAAGTGCAAAGTGAAGATGATGTGTCAAGACTGTATTTTGACACATTGTGATCTTAGTGGAAAACAAAGACTGAGACAGAGGGGAACGTAAGGGCGAAGAGACATCGAAAAGTGACAAGTAAACTTAGAATGACAGCCAGAGGACTGCCTGTGCGTCAGAGCAGGCGAGGTGGTGTGTGGGAGGAGGGCGTGGATGCGGGGAAAGAGAGAAGGGAGGACCCACTGTGACTGATAGCCCACCGGGGCCTCAGAGTGGACCGACACTGGGAACAGCTAACCTATCTTGACATGCGTAGGAAACCCAAGACTTTCTGAGCCCTCTGTCAGATAGGAACCACCCACAGGAGCCCTGCCACAACTGTGTAGCCCGAGCCGCTGCGCGTCTTTTTTAACTAGCTCTGTTTAGATGAACACACGGCGGAGGAATGCTGCAGTATACCTTGCAGAAACCGCAAGCACAACAGAATTAGGGCGACTTCCCAGGGAAATCCATGGGAATGAGACAGCTTTGCCTACTAGCAAGATCATAACTGTGTGTGTATGAGTTTCAGTAAAAGTCCCTTTGATGCCGTGGTGCTGTCAGCAAGCAGTCAATAAGAGCTGACAAGGGCAAAGCGCCTCCGAGGTGGTTTTGGGTCATGTTTGGTTGGTGGGTATTACTGTAGTCATACCAAGATTTGAAAGAAAGTGAGGAACCACTCCATTCAAATGCAATGGTCAGTATCAGTTGTCGCCAATCGCATACATACCAGCAGTAGTTGCGCGGCACTACCTCCTAGCTGACTCAGCAGGCTGTTATTAACTGCAGTGATAAACAGACATAGATAATGTAGGAGACCTCTAGTGGCTGTAAATAAAAGTGCATGCAAAATCTCAGGTTGAAAATATACTTTTTAACCCAAACCGTGATCTTTTCCAAAAACTAACCAAGCAATTCGGACCCATAAACATAACCAAGCTATCTTTACATTCTTTTATATATTTTTTACCTCCACCTAACTACGTTTAGTTTTAGTGGGTAAAACTAAATCATCTATTTCTGCTGACTGAACCCAACCAAATACCACATGAAAACAAACATTCAAAGATTTATGTTGCATACTTGCAACACCCATTTCACCACCCAGAAACTTTCACACCAGCAAATAGCAAAACTACTTCCTTCCAAAGAGCAACAACCAGAATTTAGCAACAGCAGCCTTTTCAGATCTTATCAGGATTGTGGTTTTCAAACTTGTCTCTATGCCCTCACCTGTTTTTGTTGTTTAATAATATCACACTAGCTGTCCACAAACAACAACATAATTGGCTTGTTTTCTATGTCTTATTGATACGCTGTCAGGAGAACCCACAGTCCACGTGAAGCTCTCAGTTTACACACTTTCACGACAAGGCGTCAAGTAAATTTGTCACCGGAGCTGAAATATTTGGTCATCCAGCACAAATTTGCTTCAGCTTCAGTCTTTGTGTAGACTTTTTATGTAAGCGTGCCACATGTTAAAATATTGCCTCATATTTGTTTTAGTCACGACATTAGGTCACTTCAGTGAAAGGATGTGTTACATCAAAATACAACCTTCTCACAGTAAAACGTGAGTGTCCCACAACTCCTTTTAACGCCTAAAGAGTTCACAAATCAGACTTCAATTCCCAGCTTACCTCAAAGTAAAACATACTACAGAAAACTACAAACAGTGATTCTCATCAGGGGCAGATTTAAGGACTCCATGAGATTTAATTTTAATACAGTCCGTTAAAAACTGTCCATTTCACCCAAGAGATTCTGACATGACAGTCGGAAGAGCACAGGTGTAACCGACTGAATTAATCACAGCTGAAGTCTGTTTGAGTTTCATTTGGAGAGCTGTCACACTTTCATCGCACTGTCGTCACTTTTATTCATAAAACTGTGCTCCAGCGCAACACAAATCAAAACACGAACAACCAATAACACAAAGGAAAGAATGAGGAAAGGGTGGAGATGGACACACACTTGGCCATCATTCGATCTATTTTGGCTGACAGCGAGAGAAGAGAAGGGGGTTTTTTTTGCTTCCTTCTTTTCAGACAGACGTTGGGACACAAAAAAATATGAGACAGAGCAAATGACGACAGCATGGAGAGGAGAGGAGAGGGTATAAAAAGGATTGGATGTTGGCACGCAGGGAAAAGCAGTCTGCGGTAGACTTGTAAATAGCCGGAGGGACAGAAGGATGGAGGAATGGAGCTATCAGCAGAGAAGTGATGAAGGTCTGGGATCGGGCCAAGATAAACACAAGCCAGCCCAGAAGGAGCTGCAGCAACACACACACACACACACACATTTATGACCAACAGCACATACATGTACAAATGCACAAACACCCAAACACATGAGGCTGCTAGCACTTTATATCCATCATGCACTTACATATACACAAACACACCCATGCATGCACGTATGAACACACACACACACACCTGCAGAAAAATAAACAGTTATGTATGGCTCCCCGACCACAGCTTCTTGAGTGTTAAGCTGTGTGACAACAGGCTGGGCTGTCATTTTGACATCTCATTTCATCACATAGTTCACATTAGTCCATTTGCTCAGATACCACAGAGTAAACACGAAGCCAAAAGAAATGGTTGGAGTTTTATTTTTAAACACGACGAATAAACAGACTCGAGAGTTATTTGAGCCTTCAGAAAATCCCTCTTCGTTTTTGGCAGTCATTTAAATCCTGCTTGGAGAAAGAACCTTGTCCTTTGTAATTACCATAAATCCTCAAAGACGAAAAAGTCAGCTGTGTCCTGAAGATTTAATCGTAAGGCAGAAACATTGGGACGTTTTTTTGCCGCTACTGTTAATGTGCACGCATGCGTGCTTCTTTCTTTCTTTTTTCAGTGTATTCGTTCAAATGTGTTCAGATGTGTGTGACTGAGTTTCATTAGCGTGCTGTGAAGCGCAGGCTCTCCTGCTCCGTCTTGTCTCCAACTGACTAACATCTCGAGTGAAACCTTAAAAATCTGCTAAATGTTATCTTAAGCGTGGCATTCAGAGGCAAAACTGCAGTGTGAAAGAGCTGCTGCGAAGCGTGTCGCGCTGGAATGCAAAACACAAGTCATGGTCATCGTCCCGTCACCGCACAGGTTTGAACTGCGAGGACCTACGCTCATTTTTAACTGCAGTCTGTTAAATTTCCCTTAAGCATGGCACTTAATGGTGACTGCTGTGTGAAGCAGGGGGCAATGATCATGTATCCATCTATCCCACAGAAATAAAGATTAATCAGATGCTATTTAAAGCTTCTCCCATGAATGTTTTTACTTTAACTGATTATGTGATGATTATGTGTAATGTTTTGAAATCTGCAGTTCTCCTAAGTTTGATGTATCAGTCCGTTCCACCTCGAGAGCAGAGGTCTGTGTCATATCAAAGAGTGCATGAAGATAATGTGACAAGCCCATTAAAAGTTGACGTAGGACAAGAAGTGGACAATTTAGCAAACTAATTAGTCGATACACACTTCCAAATTCATCAACATCCACCTGTAAATACGACATGGAAAGTTATGGCTGGACTAAACAAAAGACTTCTCTCTTCTTCCACAGAATAATGTTGCATGGGTTCACTTATGTTTAACTATCATCTACACATGGCATGAAGTTCACTGTGCTGTATGTGCTAAAACTATGTAATCCCATAAAGTGTATAACAGATGAATGAAGCTTCTATGACATCACCTCTAAGAGCTTTGAGCTGAGCATTTATCACCATATTGGTTCACTGAAATCGAGCCAGGTGGGGTCTGTGAAAGCAACAGAGGTGGGAATCACCTTATGATGATACTTAACTCACAGTACAATACTATAGCAATTTAATGCAGAGTATTGTAACGACATATGTGATGAAGCATGTGAAAGATGAGGACTGTGCACAAAATCAGCAAAGCAATGACAATTATTTCCAATGTCTTTAGGTCACTGTCTGCAAATATTTCTCAAAAGTATGTCTGAATAATGTAGTTTACTGAACAGTTTTTGATGAATAAACTGCAATTAACCACTGCACTATTTTTCCCTAAATCCTCATCCAGCACAACAATATGAGGGTAAAACCACCGTGCTTAGCACAGCCACAAACTCCTACAGGTGGAATCTGGACAGTCACCTTTGGTGATGCTGCAGACTTTTCCATCTTTAGACTGTGGCGATAACACGGTGTGGACTGTGATGAAGTGTCAGTTTCTTGAAAGCCTTGTGGAGATTTTATCAGCGCGTAATCGTTTATGAATGTGCTACAAATGACTATCTATTATACATAATAGTCACTAAACCACAATAATTTGTGGAATAGACACCTGATATCTTCACATTAAACATTCATAGAAAATAAAGACAGAAATGTGGCTTCTATTTAGAGTCTACTTAGAGGAAAATTTTAATATACAAAACTAAAATTCTGGAGCGGGTTGGTTTTTGCATGGTGTCTACATGATTGTGACATATTGCAATGTATTACCCTTTTTCAGGTGAAAATTATGTAAACTTTGTTCTGTTCGTCTCACTTCAGTAATTTTTATTTCTTCAAAATGGGATTATCAAACACACACACAGTGACCAACACTGTTACTGAAACCTGTGGTAAGCCTGAGAAAGTGAACTGTTCAACTGTTCAGAGTTTAACTTAAGTGGCAGCAAAAATGTGTGGGCTATGATACTATTAAAAGTATTTAGTCTCTAGTTTTCTGTGAGAAATGAACGAACAGTCTGTTCACATGTCACAATTTAACGCAGCTCTTCCTGCTGTGCTCAGGCTTTGCTCAGGTTTACGTTAGCTCGGGTACGGTTGTGCTCGTGCAGCTGTCACATACCTGCATTCGATTGTTCCAGTGGGAAAAAAAGTATTTTCCACAACATTTTATTAAATTTGCCTAAATGCAGTTGATGGATTGTTATTTTCACTCAATTGTAAGGTAGCTTTGTCAAGCTAAGTTGGTTGGTTTCTCGGTTGATTTAACGTTAGCTTTGCTGTGACTGGCTAATGTTAGCTTAGGATGGTAGGACGTGAGATAAACCTTCATTTTTGTAGTGTAAAGGTTACTTTCATATGACACTTCTTGCAAATCCCACGCGACATGTCCATCTCATTTGTCCCACAGGTTTGTGATTTAAACCTGGACAGCACTTTTTTCAAATTTCTTTCTCCAAAGCCTCCATCTTTCTTCCTTCCATACACTGACCTCACGTCACCTCTGCTGCACTCACTAGAAAAACTTAATTGCATCTACTGGTAGAGTTAAAAGGTAATTAATTTTATTAATCCAGTATTAAAAACGTTGTATTTCCAGTTTAGGGTTAGGGTTAGGTGTCCCTATGTTAATAAAATATTGATATGTAAAATATTGCAGTGTAATGCTGGCAACCCCTAGTAACCACATCTCATTCGCTAATAGGCTTAATGCAACTTTCGCACCGACTTCACTTTTCAGAAAAATAAGCTATGTCCATCCTGTATCCTTTATCACTGATGTATGTGAAATATGGAATATAATCTAAATGTATGTTTACGTTTATTATTTTTATCTGTAGGCTGGAAACTGTGTCAAAGAATTTTAAGAAAGCAAAAACCCAGGTAATTACAAAATGCAGTTTTTAAATGATGACTTTATTTATTTACAAGATAAAAGATTTCCAAACCTACTTGGCCCTGTGTGACAAAGTCATTGACATCTATCAGTCGGGAAAGGTTTGCAGTACAAAGTCATTTCTAAGACTTTGACACTCAGTGAACCACCATGAGAGTCATTATTTACAAACGAAGAAGAACTTGGAACAGTGGTGAACCCAGCAGTGACCGGCCTATGAAAATTACTCCGGGAGAGCATCAACGACTTGTCTAGAAGGTTAAAAAAAAAAACCTGAAAAACAACTAAATACACCACTTACCTAAGTTTCAGTCAGAGTTCATGATTCAACAATAAGAATGAGACTAGACAAAAACGGCATCCACGGCACAGCTCCAAGGTGAAAAACATTGCCGATATTGCACATATTTGTCAAAAAAAACAAAGGAAACAAAACATTCTGAAGATCCCAAAGACCTTTGGCAAAGTATTCTGTGCACTCATGAGACCAAAGTTAAACTTCTTGGAATTTTTGAGTCCTGTTACCTCTGGAGTAAAATTACACAGCATTCAATAAAAAGAACAGTCAAACATGGTGGTGGTAGTTTGACGAGCTGGGGCTGCTTCGCTGCTACAGGACCTGGACGACTTGACGTAGTTGATGGACGCATTAATTCTGCTCTCTCCAAAAAAATCCTGAAGGAGAATGTCTGGACATCAGTTTGTACATGAAGCTCAAGTTCACTCGGGTTAATTAAGACAGTTCTGCAAAGAAGAGTGGACCAAAATTCCTGCGCAGCCATGTAAAAGACACATTGCCAGTTATCACAAATGCTTAATTGCAGTTCTTGCTGCCAAAGGTGGCACGACCAGTGATTTGGTTTAGGAGGCAAAGACTTGTTCACAAGTTGAGCCAGGTAGGTTTATTTCCTTTTAATAAATAAAATCATCATTTAAGAACTGTGTTTTGTATTTGTATTTATGCAACAAATATTAAAATTTGTGTGATGATCTGAAGCATAACAAATATGACTGAAAATAAGAAATCTGGAAGGGGGAAAATCCTTTTTCACCTCAAAACAAATGAATTATTTTGCAGCTGAAATCTTCACCCTTGATGGCCCTTAAAGACTTGAAGGTTGCAGAAACAAACCCAACAGCCCTCACTTACCGGTACTAAGATCTTATTCTCATGTAAAGCTGCCTGCATAGCTCCTCTCAGAAAACACAGTTATTAAAAATAACAATGTCTGCAAGTGCATGTATGTGCGTGTTTCCCGGGAAATTTACCCCTTTGATGCTCTCAGATTAGTAATCCCCCCGAGTTGTGGTTGTGAATGTGGTGGTGGTACTTGTGACCTGGTGGGTGGGTGTTTTATACTGCAACCTGCATGCTAGTTCAAAGCCCCCTGTGCAGTACAAGGGGGATAAGAGGACACATGAAAGCAGCACTCGACAACATGTACCGTCTAAAAGATCACAGGGCCAAATAGCAAGAAAGGTGCACCAACATAAACAAATCAAACACACCTACATTTCAGTTTGTCCAGCGAAGTGCACCCACATGTTGGGGGCTCTTAACGGCACTGATGTAGCAGATGTATCAAGCAAGATAAGTACTTTGGAGGGTTACTGACGCAAAGGTTTGCAACTTGCTAATGTACCACAGAGAAAGGAAATTCAATTTTTGGAAAATAATTCACATATCTCTTGACTTATCAGTCTTTATACATTTGTTATCTTTTTTGTTTTTTTGCAGAAAATAGATGTTGGCCTGTTTGAAAACGTCCTCGTCCTTTTTCATATATCCATCTTGCGTGTTAAACCTGACACTCGACAGTAGGAATACAGTGACAGTCATGTCTTCTGAACAAGCCAGGTTGTTTGAGTATTTTAGCACACTGAGCTCCCAGGCGGGCTGTAGCTTTATGAAAGCCCTGTATTGTATTTCTTTCCTGTGCCAGAGCCCGTTTCCTGTGGCGGTGCTGTGTCAAACAACGATGACCCTCTGCTTCCTGCAAGTCGCATGTAGACAGGCCTGCCACGAGCCCTGGGGCCTCACCGTCAGCCACCGAACAACCTCCAAGCCCCTGCTCCGTCTGTCTGTTTTCAAGTCGTTTGCCACCTTGCCCTTTCTGGATCTCCCTTTTTTTCCTCCCACTTCATGTTTCCCTTAATTTCTTGCCTCCCTTTAACTGTTTTTTATTTCTTTTTCTTCTCTCATCTCTCTTGCACCTATCTCTTCCCCTCCATCCCTAATTTATCACTTGCGACCTCCTGTTTCTCCTTCGTGTTTCCCTGTATCTACACCTCCTTTCCTTTTTGTATCCCTTCTTCCCTCCTCCCTTTGTCCCGCCGTCCAGGTCAGAAGATGGTCTGTCAGACGTTTCCTGTGCAAGCCGCAGTGCCAGACCACACCTCGCGAAGGGGATTTCTGCAGCTAAAGTCAGTGACGCCCTATAGAAATGCAGAGACACGCACAGTCATGTTTGCGCATACAGTCATTTGATAAAGTAAAAACATCTTATGGAAAATTGTAGCTTTTTTAAGAATATTTGGACAAGTAGATATCAGATCCGCCTTTAAACGGGACCTTCAGTTAAAGGTATCAGCGTATCAGAACTCATCCACAAGGAAACTATCAACATGTTAGATTCTCCAAGATGTTTGTGAGTTTAGTGGACATTTCAAATCCTCCCATGTTCCCCTAAAATGCCAATCTGGGTTCTGCTTAGGCCTTTCCACAGTGGATCTGCCAACTCTTCTTTTTGGGACATTCCTTGGTGGATTTCCTGATGCGATCTGGATAATTACCCTGTTGAAATGTCCCTGTCTGGTTCAACTTCAGCTTTCAAACAGCACTCTTTGATATGATGCACAATTCATAGTCAAATCTGTAAATGCACTCTGCCCAGTCAGTTAGGCAACAAAGCGACCCCAAACCATAACATTTTCACCACCATGCTTCATAGTTGATTTGAGGTTCTTCCCCTGAAAAATCGCCTACGGTCTGCATCGAGCTGGTCTAACGTCACTGCGGACAAAACTCTAACATCCATCTGTCCAAAGCACATTATTTAGAAACTCTAGTTTTGCTTTTCCTGCAACACCTAATGCATGTACTTACACAGAAACAATCACAAGAGTTTCCTCCAGGCGCTTGAATAAGATCATGACAAATATTGAAGATTTCCTTTTGCATTAAATGACGTGCTAAGCCAGTTCTGAATACACTTTTAGTCACTCAAGTCATCATTATTGAAGTTCCAGTCTCCTATATTTTTTTTCCCTGCAATACTGCATGTAGTCTTTAATAATTCTTGCATTCTTTATCTTTTTTATATCTTTACATTTGAGTCTTTATTCATCTCGTTTGCACACTGTTGGCCAAAGGGGAACTCTATTTCATCCTGTTTATATGGCAAAACTGACTTTGATAGTTCATACATGGAAACTGTTAATTGCAAATAATTGGAGATCTTAATCTAAATGTATGTTAGAAAGATCATACATTTAGAATCGTTTAGAAAAAGATGCCTAGCTTTTGGCATGATAGCATCACACACTTCAACGTCAAAAGGGAAGGCAGACTGTAGATGTCTGAAGTTTAAGTAAGAGCTTGTAGTGCCTGCCACTGCTTGCCTGGAGGAAAACCCAATCTAGAATCTTTGATTCTAAGCTTATGAATTTGACTTACTTTTTCCAAGCCCCCTGGAAAACTGTTCTCAATAAGCAAGAAAACAGATCATTCTGAAAATGACCAAATAATGTCAGTTAAGTGTCATTTCTTTAAAGTATCTCACCCTTTTCAATAGGCAGTTCAACAAAGATCACAAGCTAGCTTGTATAAAACCATCATTAAATGTTTTGGTGGGGGGTGTGCAAGGGATTTTTATTTTTTACATGACTGCATTCACTGTTTCTGTACACAAAGAAAGAATATGATTGTTTTTGGAAATAGGGTCCTACTGTGCACTGCTGAAATTGTTGTGTGTAGGATAAAATGTAACTTGTGGGAAAATTGCTGAGAACATGCAAAGAAGAAATAAGGCTATCAATGCTCCATCTAGTATAAACAAAAACAAGCATGTGTACTTTTATATATATTCTCAGAGACCGTCAGCAGAAAACTATCCTTTGTTAACTCGCTTTGTTTTTGCACCATAAAAAAAGTGGATTTTAATCATACATAAAAACCCCAGGGCCACATCTCTGCTTCTGAGTATGAGAAAGATGTCAAATTTTATGTTACCATTTTCCCCACTGAAGTCACCCACATGGCAGAGGTCAGAGACTCGTCTCATGTTTGGAATGGACCAAATTGCGACTGCTACTGCCAGTACAGATTTTAAACAGTAGCTATGTGGGCTGAGGCAAACTCTGAGCCCTTACAGTAAATTGTCTTCAACCGGTCTCCCTCAGCACACTGCAGAGAAGCTTGGATCCTGGACAACATCCCAGTGATACGTGAGCACACGTGTGTGTACATTGGCACAGTCTTCCATGTTCCACAGACCAGTGGGCCACTTTCAATAGGCTTCTCACCTCCTTCCACTCAAGGTCATGAACACGTGCGCCGGCAGCAATAAACACACTTCACCGTGCATCTCTGAAAATTACCCTTCTGGTCTTCTTCCAGTCCAGGTCAGAGGCAGGAAGTGAGCCGAGAGAAAACGAGGAAGCAGCAGCAGCGCTCTCTGGCTGCAGGTAGTGACCCTGAACCCTGACCTTTAACCTCGCCTTGAATCACTCTGACAAAACACAGATGTGCAGCTCCTAAATAGATATATTTTTTAAATTCAGAAATGTTTAAGATGTTAAAACACATTAGTAATATTAACTGAGCATTGAAATAAATATTTAAAAAAACAAATAAAAAACACAGAAAGCTCCTTTATAATTTATTTCTTTATTTTCGGACAACAATAATAACAGTATGTTGCTTTTGTTCACTTTTTTACATTTACAGAGGTGGTCTGAAAGCTGTATGGACTCATGGACTTTGTTCCTTAATCAAACTATTGGACAATGTTTGAGGTACAGCTGCAAAAAAAAAAAGACTGTTCAGGCATGAACCCTGTCCAAATCCAGCATCCTTAATGCTCGTGTTTGCAGCTGAGAAATTCAAACCCTAGAACTATCTTAGAAGTATCAACAGTCACAAGAAGCCTAGCTGTTTTTGGACAGAGCCCATGGCTTTGGAGGGTGACTGATTTTCCAGAGCTGCCTCACCAGTTCCAGAAAAATAACCTGCTGCCATGTTTGGCAGGCTCCAGTTTGCCCTCGATGGTTTGGTTGGGCTCTGGACGAGGTCTAGAGTGGTAGGGGTTCTCTGGCAGGGGCCGCGAGGTCGCCACTTTGGTGACCTAAGAAAGAAAAGCAACACACAAACCAGAAGTTCTCAGACATACACAGTATAAACACACTGAAGAATCACTCAAATATTAATTGACACACTGATGTCAAACATGGCAGTTATTATGAAACAATATAGCACATGCCCTGTGCCAATCTCTGACAAGAGATTATGCTTTAACCGCATAATAGGTCCATGCTAAAATGAAACCATACAAGTTGTCAACAGCTGAAGCCCTGAACATTTCCTTAGCCTTTCACTGAGCATCTCATCCTTTGTCATGATTTATATCCCTGCACGTCTTTGTTTCCCCCCAAATCGCCCAGACTTTCCCCCGTTTTGTCCCACCTTCACACCGTTTGCCTCCTAACCTTTCTTACAAAAAACAGTTTGCTAATTTAAGTTCTCCAAAATGAGTAACAAAAATGGAATCTGTTTTAAATATATAAGCAGCCAGAAACTCAGTCCAGATGCACATTAAACCAGAACATTTTTCACAGTTTTACAAAGTCACATTTTTGTTCTTTTCTTTGCCTGCTCACATGTTTGAGTCGGTGCACAATATCTCTGTCTAACAAATGAAAGACAGCCAGAAAGTTGATTACAACCATTCAAACGCTCCCAGGTTTTTTTTTTGGTTTTTTTTTTGCAGAAGTTCTTTTAAAAGACTACATAAATAAATGTCTAATAATCTATTGTTGGCATCGCTTTTTGGATCCGTTTTGATTGCTGATACCTAAATTAGTGATTGCCAGTGTTATACAAGCCCCTTAAAAATGTCGGTTTTATGGAAAGAGGAAAAAAAACAAAGCAGCATAAAACTATTTGCCTGCTCAGAACTGTAGCTGAATGAGACTGCATAAGATGCAATCATACATACCCCACAATCAACATGAATAGAGCCCATCAACTGAGCTACAGTACTCACATTGCAAATGCACAAGTTAATCCCTCACCAGTCTCACCTTAGACAGATCTCCCAAGTCAGGTCTCTCCCATCCCAGTTTCTCAAGGACGCAGCTGTCGAAAGAGTGCTGCTGTTTACGGCAGTGACGGAGTTCTGCCAAGTTTGAGTAATCCAGGCAGGTCCAGTACTCCGTGAAGGACTCGGCACAATTCCCCTTGATTTGCCTAAAAGGCGCAGTGCAGACAGACAGACATCATAACATGCAGGAGTAGGATTAATCCTCATACAGACTGAATCTGCAGTGCATGAAGTGGAAATCTTTCTCTTAAAATATAATGAATTTTTATCCATCATCCATTATTTAAACATTAAAACCACAGAGATGAATTTCATAATATTGACCGTATTGTTTAAATGCGATGTTCTCTGGGAAATGATCCCAGCATTCATGTGACTAGCACTTTGACGGACACCACCCATGCACCACACCCACTGCTAACACCTCCACCCTCCAAAAAGTGAAAGCACTCCCCAACAGCAGTGGCCTCCACCCTGCGGGCAATGTGCCACGTCAGAGTGCAAAAACTGCTCACAAATGATTCGATAAACACAAAAAGCCAAAGCCACTGGCCTGACCTCCAGAGTTCCTAGATCCCAATCTGGGAAGTTTGGAGGAAGCAAACTAAGTCAGATGCACAGAGGCTCCTCTCCACATCCTACAGGACCCAAAAGGATTTACTGCCAACCTACAGGACACCATCCAGAGATCCCATCAATACAGCAACGGCTGAGAGTTGTTTTGGTGGGGGATGAGGGGTACCTACACAATATTAGGCAGGTAATTTTGATGTTTCGATGCCTAGTTGTAGGATACTGGTGCTGACAATAGTGGGATTTTCAAAAGAATGCATATTATAGAAGTCAATGATTCAAGAGTTTAATGGACAGAGCTGCTCAAATTCAAGAAACCAAATGTATTTAGGAACTTATATCAGTGTATGGTTACTCTGCTTGTGAGCGGTCACTTGTTGATTGAATCTGATTGCTATGGGCTGGTTTTCTATAACAAGAACACCTAAAGGTGGCTGGCAGTTGCCAGAAACACCAGAGAATCAAAACAGGCCCCTGGTGCAATTACAACTTTTCTCAAATCTATCTTCATTATCATAATTGCAGGTTTTTCTCTCACAAAAGCACCTCAGTTACTGCACAGGCGTCACAACATAACCAAAGCTCAGAATAAAACTTTTCAGTAAACACAGACACTCCACTTAAAAGTGAAAAAGGCCAGACCACAAAGTTTTATGGACACAATACGCTTCATGGGTAATTTTCTTATTCATGTTCTAAATCGGCCACTTTTTCTACTAAAGAGGGAGAAAATTACTGGAGTGTTTTCTACATCACACTTAATGAGCTCAAGTTGATAATTTATTCTTATGTTTTTGGAGAATTTAGAGAAGAGGCTGAGTAACCCAGAGAACAGAGAAACAAAAATCTGGAACTGATTTTTATAAAGTCAAAATCAATATATTGATCAATAAGTAAAGAGAACATGATAAATAAAAAGCTTTGCAGAAATAAATAGTGACTCAACAGGACGATACAAATGATGCAAAAGGGCAAGTGGCTGTGTGATAATCACAAATTACACAATGGAAAATAACTCTTCAACGTATCCGGCAACAACCCTAAAGTTGAAGAAACTGACATTTTGATAAAATATCTATTGAGACTCGTACTGATCTCATTAAAAATGTCACTGCACAAATCAACCAGCAAAATACAAAAAGATGTACCCTTAAAGGTTTCTTCCCATAACTTACTGCACAGGCTGAGCACTCATCTTCCCCCATCTTACATTAGGATGTACTTTGGATAATTGTCATACTGAACCACCGACCTTCTGATCAGTAAATGACCTGCTCTAGTTCCTGAACCTGGGTGATGTCATGATCGAGATGCTGAATCACCCAGTTATGTTTCACATACATTAAATTAGCATTTCATATTAGCCACTGCAAACATTTCAGGCAAAACCGATTTGACAACAGCAACGCACACAGTCTCAAACCAAATGGTAGCATGGATTTCAGGATGACATACTTTGGATTTTGTCATTAAAATCTTTTTAATTAATTAATTTATTTAACAGATCTCATGCTGCACTTTTAGCTGCTTTAATACACTGGCAGCATTTCCTCCCTTTGTCTGGAAAACACAAAAACATTGTTTGCATATTGATTTTTGTAAACCACTTATCGTCCCCTGGTCCTTGGATAAGATCCATATAAATTTTTATGTGATATAAAAAATGTCATATCACAATATCATTGCTATAGCAACGCCATGAATTTATGTTCCCTAGTGCACAACAACAGGATCAGCCCGGCCGTGTCTGAAAGCCAAGCATCAGCCTCCCATGATGATTTAGTACCTAAAAGGCAGCTACCTCAACAAACTCCAACAGTTCTTTCCTGTTCCTGCCAAAGGTGGAAACTAACACGTTTCGCCAATTGAGGCAGAAGTACATTGTCAAGTACAACCGTGCTATGAAGGAGGAGATACAAGCAGCTGATGAGGTGCAACTTAAATGCAAACAAATGACTCCACCGAGTGTCGCTGGAACACTCACTAGTTACACTCCATATGGCAGGAAGAGCAAACAGAGGCTGGAGATTACTGATGTGGTTACATGATGGAAAAACAAGCAGAGGGCTAAAAGCTCGATCCAAAGTTCAGAAATTCAAGTTGAAAATATGTTTTTGGTATAGTTTTACTGTGTGACACTGTTGTGCAGCTCCTGAAGAGTTACAGAGTTCAAGTTACTTTAGTTATTGTTAAAGTGTTAAACTGTATTTTTATGCTTAAAGTATGCAGGGGAAAAAAAGATTACGGATGACTTGTGTGGTGTCACTCTTATTGCTTTATAACAGTGATGCTGCTGATTGATTCTGCTGATAATTAGGAAGTGTGTCATCAATGACAGTAGCACTGACAGTTCATTGGAAAAGAAGACCAGGAAGAAGCCAGAAAAGGGACATGATTTACCTATAAATTCTCAGCATCAATAAAATGTTCATTATTTTTCCCCACCAAAAAATATTTTCTGTAAATTTTTTAGAAATATCATGATATAAATTTGAGGCTATATCAGCCATCACTAACACTGCAAACTCTCACCAGTGGTGCTTTGAGTCATTAGGTGAGAGGCACCATGCATTCAAATTCAACATGGAATACCCCATATAAGCATCAGCCCCTTTTTTGCACCAGGATCAGCTTCTCTGTCTACTTCACTACTAGCCCTAGGGCTAGAAAGGGAAACCTGATTATCACCACCTTTTTCTTCCCTTGCACTACTTTTAAGTCACATATTCAACTTTACCAGAAAGTTTACTCCGTTATGTTAATAATTTATTTTAACCAAAAGTCAAAAGATTGAAAAGCTTATTAGCAGTAGAAGACACAGAATATGAAACTTCCCAACTCTGCAGTCTTCTGTAAGCTCAACAACTTTGAACTCTGAAGGAACAACTGTCCAAGAGCAGCATTTGAAACCTCAGAACACATTCTCTTACCCACATGCCCATCACCAAGAAATGCAAAAGTATCTGACCACAAACTTCTTCTGACCAGAGTTTCACATGGACTCCCACAGTCTGCACTTTCAGCTGGCTCCAAAGTCAAGCCACATTTTCAATCACTCTCTGACCACAAGCACACTGTTCACTTTTGCAGATGACAACAACGCAGCAGCCCTCAGCTCTAAAAATATAATTACTCTGCCTAATCACCAAAGTATCGCCTTTCTGTCAAATATCATGACAACGTCAAGCCAAGGCATAAGGAAAAATGTTATTCTTGCAGAAATGACAAAGCTCATCCTTTCACCATTCAGACTGCTCAGACAATACATCTAAGGCCTCATCAATCCAGTGCTGTTTATATATAGTCTCCTGCTTTCAGTGTTCACTTTCAGATATTGTATCCATTCACACCAGAACTATATGGCACTGAACTACTACCTGAAGAAGTTGAGTGCACACTCATTGACTTTTCTCCCTTCCTCTAGGCACTTCCGGGGATCCTTCTCCTCCCAGCGGCAGAGCATGAACTCTTTGTTGGGTTTGTCACATTGGGAGCCATAATGGTGGGCAGCAGCCTTCAGTACCGAAGAGGACACTTTTATCTGCACAGATAGCAACACATGGAAGACAATTAGAATGAAAAAGGAACATAATTACCAGAGACACTAACAAATAACAATTACGCAATTGGTGTTTTCATGAGACACACTTTAGTTCACTTCAATTTTATGTATATAGCACCAATTCAACAACAGTGTATTTTAAGGTAGCACTTAGTACTAGTTTTATTTTGGTATATCAACATGAAACATAAGACAGACCACAGTGAAGCCAAAGTTTATTTGCAATGTCTCTCTCTAGATGGGCTGTGTTTAAAAAAACAAACAAAAACCTGGATGCAGTGCCCAGTAGCAATTGTAAATCAACCTTGTATTGATCAGTTAATAAAGAAAAAACAGCATGATATGACATAAAGAAAGAGCTGTGTTGTTACTTTGTATTCCCATTACAACCATGCCTTGTAGTGATCACTACTAATGTGATTTAATTTATAGCTGCTATATGCATTATTATCTCATGAAGAGCAGGCACGCTCAACATGTTAGAGTTTCTGCTGTGAAAACATGTCCTTGAGCGTCTGAACTGTTGACTGTTTATTTTTGTCCAATAAGAAACACAAACTATACAATAAATAAATGTATTATGAAGCAAAACTCTACACAGACGTACAAATTCTAACATGAGAATGACCATCTTAGCCCACAAATTCTGGCTTTTTTTAAATCTGAATATTTTACTAGGACTGCCCCCGTGGTAAAATTGCAGCCTGGTCAGTGTTATAATAAAACTTTAGCTATAGCCAACGCATGCATCTACTTGTTTTGCATTTCCATTTTATCAAAGGAAAACACTTGCATATTTATTATTTATTTCTTAACTTTTTTAATCTCCTCGTCACCCTCCACTTGTAAACATTTAGCCAGCACAAAATTAATGTGAGGAAAAACAAACAAACAAACAAACAGACATCAACCACTGTTTGCCATTGATGTCATTTGACACATTATGAAATGTAATGATTGGTTTATTTTTGAAAAATGATGCAAATAATGTTTAAGGTGAAATCAATTGTTCACAAATGAAACAGGAGTGTAAATATTATTCACGAGATTTTCAGGATTTAGATATACAAAAAGCTAAAGTAAAAGAAAAAAATGAGATTAAATAATATCTCTGTTGCTGGTGTTGAATTATGTAGTAACAATGACATTAAAAATTATTTACATTTAAATTATTTATATTATCTACAACAATATTTCTGAGGGCTACATAAGTTAATGATATAGTTGTTGTTTTCTTTGTGTCTTCTCTTTTGGGGGGGTGAGGCAGCTTTAACAATACGAATGCAGGTCAGACATATACAAGCATTGCTTCTGTCTGACCCTGTTCAGCCACTACTTGTTATACAAGTGAATTTTACTATCTGTATCAAATATTAATATCAAAATCTTTCAACAAGGTCAACATGTTGGTGCATTTCTACAACATATAAATATATGTATATATACTATATTCTTCTCTTCATGTTCTCTTTAAAATATCTGCAGGGGTCTTGCCATGTTTTTAACAAAATTCATACTGTACTTAAAGAAAGTTTGTCTCACAAGCTGAAAGAGTATGCTTCAGCAAAAGCTTGATAAAGTGCCCGATGTTAGGACAGATCTAATTTAATGGTGCAGGCTCGTTTATTTTATCATCGGTGCTATTATTGTTGGACAGGCACAGGCTGCTGCTGCTGCTGACAGCTATCACCTGACTTCCAAGGACAAGTTCAATGTGTCAAATACCACTGCTACAACAAACTGGTCTGAGAACCGAATGGAATCGTAAGCTCTTTTCACCCTGACAGGTATAACCACGAGTGCAAATGTACATTCTGAATGCGCATTTGCTAAACTTAAAAGACTCAAGAAGTTAACGCCATATATTGTTGTTAAAAATAGTTATCATAAAGGCGCCGAAATATTTACCACCTTCCTGTGATATAGTAAATATTCACTCACATATGTATAGCATTCATCAATATAATTTAACTATCTTAGCAAGTAAAGTTTACAGCTTTTCAAATGAACTGTACAGCAGCTAGCCCTTCAGCTAGCTACTTAGCTGGCTTGTCCCGTCTTCTTCATTCATGCTAAACAATAATGGCCGCTCACCTCGTCCACCTTCAGCTCCTGCAGGGTGGGGACGTCCAGCTTTGTGGGCATGACTGTGTAGCTGTGCAGTTAAAGAAATCAAGAAGCTCAAATACCGCTGGTGAAAAACATTCAAGGTCCTCGTCAGACTCCAGTGCGAGCGACGAGGCCGTAAAGAAGGTCAGTTAACTTCCCCTGCTACTGTCAGCTAGTGGCCGCGCTCTGATGACGCAATTCACAGAGCGACGCTGAGGCGCATGCGTACTGAAAAAGGACATTTTCAAAAAAATAAAATTGGATTGACATTTATTATATTTTATTTAAAAATGAATACATCCAACAAACTATGAAAAATGTTTTCTTAAGATGAGTAGAAACCAATAACTTGTCGAACAGTCGTATTGTTGCGTCATTGCCATGGTAACGGTATACCACTTCACTGCAGTTTTCAGTTTTTAGATCGACTTTGTGTGCTTTTTTCACCCTACGTAGAAAGCAGGACATTGTGTTAATGGAGCACATCGGAAGCAGTTACAATGGGGCAACAAAATTTGGCAGGTAGTTTGTCCGTAGTTGTGAAAAAGAGCCACAGACACAGTGTTTGCATGTGTGCGTGTGTTTGTGTGTGCTCGTATACTCAAACACAGTTCATAAAACAGTGTGTTTTTTCTCTGCTTCAGGATGGAAGGTGAAGGAGAGTACACCTTCCCTACAAATACAAGATATGTGGGAGAGATGAAAGATGGAATGTTCCATGGCAAAGGAGTACTGTACTTTCCAAATGGAAGTAAATATGAGAGCACCTGGGAAAACGGCATAGCCAAACAGGTGAACAGTTTTGTATGCGTGTCCATCCCTTCATGTCAGACTGTTTGCAGCCACATGCATGACTGTGTGTGTTTCACATTGGTTATAGCTGATATTATCTGATATTACATCTGGTCCCTTTTAGCAATCACTCACAGTTATTATCGTAGTAATTAGGCTTGCCTTTTTTTCCGGTAGGATCTTTAGCCTCTCCTGCTCTGAAGTAAACTTTCATGGACCTCACCGCGATAGCAATCACTACAATTATTATCATCACTGCTGTTGCGGTTCATTTGAAATGATAGTAGCTCTTAACCATGACAAACCTTGGCCCAGACAACCCAGCACCTGCTTTTAGTGCCAGTGAAAAACCTGCAACTTACCTACATGCAGCGTTACGACCCATACATATGCCGTATAGTTGACAGCATTAATCAAAGCTGCTGTTCCTGGATCCCTATCGGCTCACTGACATAAGATAATGGTGCACTTCAGTGGAGCAGATTTATTGGTTACACACCTAGTGCTGGTTTCAGAGATGTACTCTGAATATGACTTAGATAGACTAAATGTCAAGGTCTTAGCTTTTTGTTGTTTTGGGGATTTTGAATTCCTTGTGAATATATTTGAGTTTGGGCTTCTGTGGAGCTTTATTGTTATTTCAGGTGTTTTCCGTTATGATCTCTGTGTTTGTTGGATTTCTGGGTTCCTGTTTTGATTTCTTTATTGTAGTAGATTGCAAGCTTTATCTTAGGTGACATTCCTGTTTGACCTTACAGTTATCCTTGTGTTACAAGTAACACGTTACTTGTATCCGATTACTCTTTTCAAGTAATGAGTAAAGTAAGGGATTACTATTGCAATACAGTAATTAGATTACTGTTACTTTCCCGTAAGCAGGCTACGTTACTGCGTTACTAAACCGTGATTTTGTTTGTGAGAGTGTCTCATGACAATGTCTTAGGAGCATGCGACATCTGTGGCAGAAAAAGACGTGTGTAGATCAACAATGGATAGTATGGAGTGCAGGAGAGAGTACGACCATGCAGCATTAAAGCTTGGAAGTACTTACATTACTTCAAGTTTTATTCCTTTAAAAGTGACAAAAACATAAACTCCACTGTAAACTCTGCATGGGAGGAAAACTTCTTTCTACAGCAAAAAATTAAACTTCAAATCTGAGCAATTATCTAGGATGCTGCCATGAATGTGAAATTCACAGAGAAAGCCCCGGATCCCCCCACTGACATGACAGCTGCGGCACCTGGCAAACCTCTGACAGCCCCATTTCTGCTAAAAAAGTGAAAATAGATTTAAGAACGACAGGACTTAGTGCTGCTGAATCTTTGATTTTATTTATTTTTTGCTGTGTTTTACTTGCATCTATTTGAAAGAGTGAGTGTAAACACAAAAAATTATTTTATATGCTGGAATATGCAGAAAATAGGTTTAAATGTTAAACAAATTTCTTCAAAGTCAAAGACTGTTGCATATAATTTACTTTTTGCAAGATGCGATGTGCATAAAGTTAAAAGGTTAAAACTAATAAAACAAATTTTAAAAAGAGAATTTTTCATTTGATTACATTTCTATTGCTTTATTACGTATTCAGGTTGTGTATCATGTTTTTAAAAAGTAACTAAGTAATAAAGTAACTAATTACTTTTGAAAATAAGTCATCAGTAAAGTAACGGGATTATTTTCTTGCTGAAGTAATCAGTAATTAGTAACTAATTACTATTTTCAAGTAACTTGACCAACACTGCTTATGAATGGCTTAAAATATTTTTTCGAGTGGCTCAAAAAGCTTCAATCGAGTCATGTAGAACGTAAACAACTAAATAAATAACTATACATAATAAACGCCAGGGAAGTCTGTTTATGTTATGTGTGTCTGAAAGGAAAAAAATATCCGCTGATATGTTGCAATATCAGATTTGTAAATCACCAAATATCAGTATTAATATTGGTCTTAAAAATATCACTATAACTGTTGAACTCTAGTTAAACTCTAATTAAAACTATCCAGAGTATCTAACTCTCCTTATGCGCTGAAAGAAAATGTGTGTATTTTTTGGAAGATTTCGACAGTTATAAGGATATTTTTATTGGGAAAAATTAGGAAAGCATGGAACAACAAATGAAAAAAAAATATATAGCTAAAAAATGACTGGAAAGTGTAATGCTGTAAAAAACAAACAAAAAAACAAACAAAAAAAACAGGCGGCCATCTGCCGCCATCTGCTGTGACTGGCTGGGGGGGGATTGAGGGAGAAAAGAGGCAGAAAAGAGGAGCATACAGAGCAACAAAGCACAAACAACAAACAGTGCCTTTCTTGCATCATCCCTTGAGGATAAATAAAGTTCACCCAAAATACCAAAAGGCATATTTTTCCACTTTCTCCTTGAGATATGTATCTGTGCAGACAGCTTTGGTTTTATCTGCTGAGGTTTGGAGATATTCATCACTGAGAGCTTCGTCAATCGAAAGACAATGGAGGGAAATTTAAATTCTTCTGGGTTCTCAGAGAACTCAAAACTGACATTTGAAAACCGCAGCTTCAACTCATCTTTCCAGAAACCAGCCTGGGGTATGCAGAATAACCCAGACCCAGACCTTACATACAGCAAAGTTTGCCGGAATATTCCCAACGATAACTGTCATCAGTGAGATCTGTGCATTATCTTGGGTTTTTCAGTGATTTGAGAAGCACCCGTTACATTTCTTTCACTAACAGTGCACTGGGATTGTGGAGGATACAGATATTACAGCTTCCTGGCAATGAAAACCCTCACTTTCTATTTGTAAGATATCACTGGTTGGTGGTTTTTATTAAGCAGACTTAATTATAAGGATACTTAACAGGTCTGTGTGTGCTTCCACACCAGGGGACATTTACCTTTGCAGATGGACTGCAGTACCAGGAGAAGGACTGGAACTACTGCGATGGCTATGACAGGCGCTTCTACACTGAGAGGTGCAATGGCCTCAGACCTGCAGGTTGGATCTTATTTTCTAGACCACTCCTAAACAAACACACAAGGAATGATGAGCATATAGTGTACAAGCCAAGTCTCTGTATTGTTTGGCTGAAAGCTTCCTCTCAGTGCTGGATAATTTGTAAACTGTGAGTTTTATCTGAACAGCTGTTTCTATTTCGGTGCCTGTTTTACCTAGCAAAGTTATGCAGGCAGTTCTGTCATCCTGCTTCATGAGCCAGAGTCTGTGTTCATCACTGGCCTAACAAATAGATGGTTTTACCTCTAAGTCATTCCTCAGTCAAATCATAATAATTCCATCTATTCATACAGGAAAATCTCAGATAACAGATTTACATCCTCCACGAGCCATTCCTGATGGATGTTATGACTGTGGAGATGGTTTTTATAACCCCAGCACCAGAGTAGTCACAGCCTACACCGGCAGGTTTCTCAGGAGCGCAGGTGAGAACGAACTGTTAGAGTGAAGCTCGCTAACCATTAGGAGAGGTGTGCTCATTCATATTAATTCTTTGTTATATACTAGTGGATACTTTGTAGCTTGTACCCCTAATCCACACAAGAAGCAGAATTATCTGTATTTTCACACCAAAATCCTCCTCTTTCAGTGCTTACGGTGCTGCGGTTTTGTGCATATTTTTCCACTTGTTTTGTTGCCAAACTGGCTCTGTCCACTATTGAGCAATATCCAGGCACCGTGGCCTGTTGCGCCAAGGTAAATTAGAAAGATTAAAGTCAAGCGCAAACACAAAATTTCCATTTCAAATTATGTACACAAAGTGTTACGTCCAGTAAAGCACCTGTCAGTGATGGATTGCTTTATGTTAAAATATATTTATTCAGTGACCTAATAAAGTATGTCCATTTGTTTCTACTACTGACCATAACTAGAAACAATATTAATTCCAGTAATCATGTAATTAATTTAACCTCAGCTTCAAATTTGCAGCATCTGTATGTACAAATATAAGTTTTGCACCTATGTTTAAACTCATGCTTGGATCATAGAAGAAAGCAAGTATTTACTCACGAGATGGTTCTGTGTGCATTTGTGAACACTGTTTTTTTGACTGAGAACACGCGTCGCTGAATTCAAACAGGAGGGAATCAAGTCAAAAACAAGGCTGAGAGGTTAAATGATTGATTGACTGATTTGGCGTGAGGTGCACAGGTGAGGAGTCTCTGGTGATCAGGTTTTACTGTAACGTAATATTTAAGAGGCTACTGATGGAATGAGCTGTGCACAAATATTCCCTGATGGAGGGAGCGGTGGAGCAGGGCTGAAGAGTGATGCTAAAGAATCTGGACGGATGTGATGAACTTAGTTGGAAGGACAACAACCGTGAACACTGGCGGTGATGTAAAGCGTGAGGCGAGGAAAAGGGTTGCACTAATGGGATGCTGAAATGACCGCTGACAGGAGCAGAAGACTGCTGCAAGACTATCGCGGTGCTACTCCAGGTGGGAGGTGGGCAATTGTGTGAAAAATATCATGTGACACCAGCTGAATTTCACAAACAAGACTTTTCTGATACTATTGCACAAGCTTGATTGATTAAAAAAAGTAAAAAGTAGGGTATGTGGTGTAGGTGAACTTTTTTAGCTTTTGAAGTGGGCCGCTCTAGAAGAAGTTTGAGAGCTGCTGATGTAAATGGAAGGAGAAATGGCCCCGGTGTACCCATGTGAGACATGGTGAGAGAGAGAATGTAAACTGTTTAAGCATTAGTCTTTCTGATTGAACTTTTGCTAAGCTTCATTAAACTCTATTGAAGCTACTTTCAAACATAGTAAACTTTCAGTTCCTCTTTCAGAGTTTTATACGTTCTCTTCTGTGCATCTGCCTGCACAGTATGTCCATCAGCGAGATTACACAAATATTTCAGGCAAGCAAGACATGGTGGAAAGGTGGATCTGATCAAAGGAAAAATCCACCAGTGACTCACTTTAAAAACGTGAGTTATGGCATCGGCATCAGTGAAGGATTTGCTTTACTAGAGCTCTTCTAGGACCCTTTTTCTTTCATCATATTTAATAACTACAACTCTCAAAGTATACAGTGTGGCCATATGGAAAGGTCTTGATAAGACTGAACCCATAGAGTGACATTAATGGATTATCCTTGCATTATCTGATGGCAGATCACTGTTGCATTTCATCTGATAGGCAAGTCTCTATAGGCTACAGCATTTTTTTTTTTCCTCTTTTGTTATTTGTCAAAAGTGGAAAATTGAAGACACATTTTTCCACTGAACGAGTGCCCAGACTGGAAGTCTTGATTCAAAGTGAACGCAGTCTGTCGGGTGTTCCAAATTGTGACATCCTCTGTTTGTCGTGTCTCCCTGCCATGATTTTTCATCACTAGAAAATGTAAGACGTATAGTCAGTGTCATGTTTCCAGGGCTGACAACATCAAGCTGTCGTCAGGTGGCTTCCCAGTCGATCCAACAATCTGATCTGGATAAATATCTCAGCTCCCACATAGATAACTGTGCACCTTTATTCAGGCCTTAGTAGGCTTTATCCTATTGGAATCACAAACTTTTTTCAGAGCTGCTATCAAGCCTGTAGGGTTTGCAGTCCGTTCTCTGAACATGTGCTCTGCAATGTCTTGACAAACTCCTGCAAAACTCTTGTAACACTGGTTTTAATTGCCGAAAGCCTACAAGTCAGTGTTTTCTGGCATTCTTTCATTGTTAAATAAGACAGAGTCCAGCTTCAATGTCTGGCTTCTTATCTAACCATTTTCAAATCTGCTTTATTTTGTGTTTGAATCCGATTGACTGTTTTTCCTCTTTAGAAATCACAAACAAGTCTTAAGAAATGATTCCTGGCACAAGTTACGAGGTGACTCACGAGCTCCCTGAGGTATTAATGTATTTCGGGGCAGGATATTTGTATTTAGATGAGCTACTTGCAACACAATGCAGATTAGTTCCACCGGTACACAAACCTCATTTACATATGTGTAGAGAGAGAATGAAACAGATCCACATCCTCGCCAGATGTCATCGGTATGTGTAAGAAGACAAAAATTTGGTTCGCGATCCTTTCCTTAATGCGAGTTGTTCATCATCATTATAGTTCTGGTATTGATCTCCAGAGTGATGAAGAAAGAGAGATATGGGGAAAAGAATAAGGGAGGATAAGAAGGAAAGATTTTTTTTGAGGGGGGGAGTTTGGAAGTTGAGATGAAAAAGAAGAGGAACCGAAAACTTTCCAACAATACTCCGACTCTGTTTTGATTTAGATAAATATGAAGTCAAACAGGAACTGTTTAATGGATTTGTCCCTCTTTTTTCCCCTTTGCAGTGTTCATGTGCAGTTTGTGTGGAGTGATGTGTTGTGTATGTGGCGAATGCTGTTACATACACTCTTTATGCTTATGTGTACTCTCCCTTTTGTCTTGGTATACAATTCTTGAGAAGAATGTCTCTGTATCCTGTATGGATTTATTTTTCAACCCTGGGAGGTGAATGCATATTTGTCAGAGTGGGTGTGAAGACTGAATTTATTGCCTCGTGGTTTCCGCCCAGGATGAGGACTGTGGGGATGATGGGGCACAGGGAAGGCCCGCCCTCCCAGTGGAGAAGTTTGCATGCAGCAAGTAAGAGGAGGGAGATCCCCATGTCGCTGTGGGGAAAAATTGAGCCAATGAAGACAAAGTCTCATGTTATTTTTCTTTTGTTTTTAAGGTGCAAAAATGATTATTTTTACCCCCTAAGAACCACATGTTGCTGCTTGGAAATATCCGACTAAACTTTCCTTACACACCAAATCGGACCTTCTGCAAAGAAGCCGTTGCACACTTGGACAAACAGTCCTTCTTGGAACAGCGCCAAGCAGCAAAACAATAGGATCTGTTGATAATTTTCCCCAAGAGGTTTTAGATTATTTTTGGAGTCAAAGCACTTTCTTGTCAGCGCCTGTATGTATGGAGGGATTTGTCAAAAACGGACCATGTAGAGTGATAGTGATAATGGAAAGTGGTGGGAGTGGACACAAAATACAAAATAGCTACAGGGAAGAGGATTCAAGAGTGAGTTAGAACTATACGTTGTGTGTTAAGATGGCTGTAGCCAAGCTGTTTGTACTTTTTGGTTAGCAAAGTCCATTTGTAAAGCCTCACGATAAGTGTGTTTTGGAACCAGAAAAAAAAGAAATCAAAGGTCATTGTTACTCTAAAACACCTTGTTTTCTCCTCCTTTTGGCTGATGCTGATCATAATATACAAAATGCTGTGTCCAATAAGAAACCAGCGACTGAGACTGCGAACCTCTCAGAAAAATGTTTACCGAGGTCATTCCTAATGCCCTCTGCTGGCCATTAGAAAGAGTGCAAAGCTAATGCGCTTCCATCTTTTATATACAGTCTGTTTACAATCTCCAAATACACTGGCTGTCCACACTCATTCTCAACTACTGTACTCTTTTGCTTTATAAGCCTCAGATACAGATACAGATGTATTTCATGAAAGAGGATGCTGGCCATTAATAGAACGATTGGGAATTTGTTCCTTATATTCAAGTTTACTCAAGCCCAGCACCAAACCCTAAACCACTCCTCAAACATGAGTTACTCTGGATAAATGCCAACGCCAAATAGTTGCAAATCAAACAGTGACAACAGTAATGGATGACCCCCTTTTTCTGAATCCAAGTGGTCTGCTCAGTTAATTCCACAAAACCCATTACAAATATTCACTTTAATCATTGACCAAAATGACTCTGCAAGCCGAGGGAATGATCTTTTTAACCGATAGACGATAAGTGCCCTCCTCCAACACACTGACGCATGAAGTCAGTGTGTTGTTCTTGGCTGCTGTTTGTTACTTCATTTAAGGTCATACAGTCTTGAAAAGCTAATCTGTCCTAAATTGTCTGCTAAATTAGTTTTGTGATTCAGATCAAGCAAAGAATTGTCTTTTTTGTTTTTTTAAATATCTAAAGTTAGTGATTTCATAGCCTCAGTTAAAATAATTTCTCGTTAGGATTCGAGAGGCATTTCAAAGACTGGCACAGCTCCGCGCAATCATTGTTTTTGGTGGGATGACACTGGAAGAAGGGAGTTTGGAAAAGGGTCTCGAGCAGGAGTCAGACAGGTCACTTGGATACAAAGCTACCTCCTGATATGAACAGAGGACAGGAAAAAAGGAAGTGTGCACTGTGCAGTTATTGAAAGTGATTCAAAATACACATTCACCTATCACAGATTTTGTTTCTGGTTTTACTACCTCTTCTTAAGTCCCACAGCAGTTTGTAGGTTACTTATTGCTCACCTGGAGAATACACCAAAGGAAAATAAGAGTATAGTACATGTCAAGCAGCAGATAGCGGTAGCACCTTTGTGCTCTAACTTTAAGAGTGATTTCACTAAATCAGTTGAGATTTTCTAATCCAGTTTAAAAGAACCAGATAGCCTGTAGGTGACAAACAAACAACACTATAGATTTTGGTTTGTACAATTTAGACTGCAGTTCTGAAGCTGTTTGAGTTTTTTTTAATAATTTTTATTTTCATTATGATGAGATCGTTACAACAGTTGTGCCTTTCCACCCTCACTGTGTCACAAACAAGCGCAGCTTAATTAAAACCAACAGACTGCAACACGGGGAAATGATTACTGTTAAATTTTAAGTCCAAATCACACAATCAACAGACTAAATATTTTTAAATACAAACAGCTCGCACAGCTATTTTTAATCTGCTTTCCAGCAGACTTCCAGGGACATACATTAGTACTTTAATTAGCCATCGCTGATGAAGATTGCTGCTAAAAGTTTGAAGGTACTAAGACATTTTGCATCGCTCTGTGAAACTGTAATTTAAAAAGAATGAGGGATGCATAGGTCACATCTGCGCTTGAAATCTCCACTGGCGAGTGCCTGAATACGTTCTGTTATAACTGCAAACAAACACACACACAATCAGTTGTGAATACTGCATTCTGTCTTGGCAACAGGCAGCTTCAGAAGGGGCCATGTGTTGCCATATTATTTGGAGCGTTTTCCTGTTTCTGGAATAACCGCTTCCAGTTGAGACTCTGCACAGAGCGAGCTGCACACCGAACACATTCCACTGCCAAGGAAAACACCTCTCTGGTGACCAAAGCGCGGCCCCTCCCTTTGTCCCCTTCCAGCCGAGGTGTTTCACAGACAGATAAAAATCAGCCGGGCTGCTGGGGAGTGCAACATATCCTCACTCTGCTTTTCCTATAAAACAGGATTTGTGCGTTAATCTTGCGAGCCGTGGCAGACGGATTAATACATTTAAAGCTAGAAATTGTAAAACCATCGCTGTTTCATGTTGTATGTGTGTGTCATCAAGACACAAAACCACATTAAAATTGGAGACAGATGACTTATTCATGTATGTTTGAATGTTTGTCTAAGTGTTCATTTAGTTGATTTCCACTGTAGAGCCTCTGCTTAGAAACCACAAAGTGTGCTCCACCGATCGCACCGGTGAAGGGTCAGGTCGTTTGTCAGTGAGTCACAGAGTTCCTGTGAATATTATCCAAATTCTGGATTTACTTCATTATGAAATCCAGCAGAACCTTGTTAATCTCCTATGCAACCACTGTGCTATAAGAAAACAAATTTTTGCTTTTGTAGTCAAGCCATCCTGTATATCTTTGTGTGCATGTATATGTATGCATGTATGTATGTGTGTTACACCACTGCCATTAGGCTGGAAGGAAACACTTTTCTCTCTGAGTGTATTTTGAGGATTAAGATAAACAGACTTTAACAAGGTGCCATTATCGCTTCCACACACTCCCCTCCTCTCACACACTCACATAAAGGTTCTCCATGCAGGTTGTTAGTCGACCAGAAAACTGTTTGATAATTTTGTTTGCATTCTGTTATTGTTGTGTTGCTTTTCCCTCTTATAATTACTCCCCCCCCCCCCCCCGGGATTTCACTGCAGTTATACCCATCCTGCCTGATAATTACCACCGTCAAAACTGCTAAATTTAAAAATCACAAAAAAGTGCTGTTCTCACACGTAAATACGCCAGCCACCTGTGCCCTCGGCTAACTTTAGGTGCCAATTACACGTGACTTAAATCCAGAGATAAACGCTGCCAACACTGAAGAGAGCGGAATTGCAGCAAATATGAAAATGCCCCCCAATCTAATTATCATTAAGGAAGGTTTTGGGGGGGTTGGTGGTTAATTGAGGTCAGTCTCGTGGCCGCTCAGTTATGTGTGAGCTGCCGTAATTACCTTTTCCGCTAACAAAATGCGTTACAAAGATCCGCGGCGGCAGCTGCCCGCGTGTCCGTCGCGTTCAATTGACCTCCCGATCAGAGCAGGTAGAAAAGGAGAGGCAGAGAATGAGGGGAGAGGCCGTTTCGCACTTGAAGAGGCTGTTAGTGTTGACGCCCTCGGCCGGCAATTACACACAATCAGCGGGAGAGCTGCAGACCTGCTCCTCTGTACAATGGAACCCCGCGCGCGGTGGAACCTGGGGGTGAGGCCCGCGAGCCGCTCAAGTGCGTGCAGCTGCGCGCGCTCCAGAGAGAAAAGCCGACTTCCCCTGCAATTAGCTACTCGTTTCAGTTTTTAACAACGAAAAACTGGTTTATTATCATCTCCTCTGGCAGTCGTTTCGGTTAAAAAAAGAAGAAGAAGAAGAAAGGAAAAAAAATTGGCGTCCATTTTTTGTGTGTGGGGGTTATTATTTATTGGTGTCTGAAGTGGCTCTGAGAAGTTATTTTCTGCTAATTGTCGGGCTTATCTTGCTTTGACAGATTTAACCGAGACTTAAATGGCCCTTCAGCGGTGCTGCCTCGCACTCAGTGCGACCTGCGGTGTGATAATGCTTGCTGTTAGGTTTTTGATTTAAACGTTTTAAGCGACTTCAACCAAAAATGCTTCTTGCTGTGCGCCTTCATACGATTAAATCTGTATTATTAGAGTGTAGGTCAAAAGAATGGTTAAATGGTTCACTTTTATCTGGAATAAAAAGATACAAATTGTAATAATTTCCCTTTGGATCTTTCCACCAGATGACCAGGAGCATGAGTGGATTGTGCGGACTTGTCGGAAGGCTTGGGATGAGGTTTGTGGCGCTGAGCCGGAAAAATCAGCTGCAGCCAGATGTGAGGAGAACAATGTTAACTTTTAGCTTGTTATTTATTAAAACCGAGCTATAGGGAATTTCTGTCTTGTATTACATTTTGCATTAACGACTGAAAAGTAAATTATCAAGTCCATGCTTTTATATCATCTCGTTTTATTTTCCCCCCACATTGCTGCTGTGGCCTATGTATTCTGGGAGGTGCAACAGCCACCTTTCAGTGCATTCATCTTAATTTCCATAATACTGTATGCATTACAGAGAGGGAGCTAGAGGAATGGAAAGAATCTGGGAAATACATTTACAATCAGTTTACAGGCAGTACAGAATATATCCAGTTTTATTATTTGATTTTGATTGCCATACTGTATTATTTCAGATCTACATCTCACACCCAGAAGAATTAGGACAGGCAATCAGTTTCCAACTGGGTTAAACAGTCTTTATACATGCTGCCCAAACAACTCTGTTATTCTAACTTTATCTAACAACACATTTCCCATCCCTGTAATAAGAATTGACTTGTTTACAGTGAATTAATGATGTGCAAAACACCACAGATTCTTGGTGTAACACAAATGTGCTATTCATGTGTGAGGGTTGGTTTTGAGGGGTTTTGGTGCTTTTTTTGCAGGGTTTTTTTTTCATGCCTAAATGAAAGATTTTAGCAGGCATTCAAAAGTGAGTGTATTAAACTACAAACTGAGGTAATTTGCCAAAGATAGGAAATTAGCAGGTAACATTGACAAGGCTTTGATCTGCTGGGCGAGCGTCAGGCACTCATTAAATTACTCTTCAACATATCGCCATAAACCCCCATTAGCAGATTAAAAAAATATCAAATAAAATTAATAATGAATGAACACCCTTGAGAGCAGGGGAAATTTCCCATAATGCACTCTTTGTCTTGCACAAAAATGCAGACCCAGCACACACACACACACACACACACACACACACAAGGATGTACACTGTTAACCACTAAATTGAGCACAAATGCTAAAGTAAACACACACGAAGTGAAGTTACAGCAAAACACAATGCCTGACTTAAAAAAAAATACACATGGAACACAGAGTTACTTTATATTTATGGATTTTATTTGTATATTTACCATTTGAAACTTCATTCCATCTGAGCCCGATTTAATCGTCTTACACGCTTGTCTGTGCTTCGCAGCTGACATGTTTTGGAAAATTAAACGTGAATAATTGCTTTGCTAGTTTATCCTCAGAAATGATCCAAAGCCACCAAAAAAATATCACATTCTATTTTATTGCATTTTATTACACAAAACATTTATGATGCACAGTCTATCAAATAAACTTTTTTGTTTCATTTCATGTTTTTTTTAAACAAAACAAAAAAACAAAAAAAAACATTTCAAATGGGGGAAAAAGTGCTTTACAGGGATTTACCATCTCAATAAATACAAGGACATTGAGGTCTTGTTGGATCCTGTTCTTCACACTATGGCCATGAAACTAAAATACAAATGCACACTCTATACCCCTGCCAATACTCACACATTCACACACACAGACACACACACATCTTAATATGTACAAACCCAGTCGTTTTTATACTGTCCATATTGTACCAATACAATATTCCCTGCTTGTGTGGAACACACACACACACAGAGAGGCTGAACAAGCAACCTTATAAATTATAAATTAGTAACATTACACCTGTGGGAAAATCTGGAAATGTGGTCTGATTTTGCAGGAATGTGAAGTTTGACTTGTATGGTCATCTCAGACTTTCCTCTTTAAACAGGACTGTGATAGTTTAAAGTCTGCAAACTCTCTCCAATGTCTCCAATGTTGTCCTTTGCAGCTTCATTTAATGGTAAACAGACAAAATGCTACAACAGAGTCTGTTAATTAGTTTGTGATTTTCTGCCAGTTGAAGATTTAGGAGTCTCATAATTTTTCCTGCGTAATAACAGTTAAATGTTTAGTGAGAAATATCACTTTGGAAAAGATAAGGCACGTAATATTTTCTTGTCTCTAATTCTGCACCTCAGTTCGGTGGGAAAGGAAGGAGGAAGTTTCTGGTTTTTCTGAGACGTCATAAAGTCAATATGTCATTCCGAAATAAAAAATATTTCAACAATCAAAGATTTCTGTTATATTTAGATTCCTTCATGGTTGCTTAGAGAGAAAAGAGCCAGGAGCCTTACCTCTAATGTGGTCTACTGTGGCCTTTGGGCCACAAAGATAGTTCCCCTTTAAATTTCTCTTCGTGTTTTGACAGCACTTCAAGAAGATTCCTTGCTCAGTTTATCCCTTTAAAGCTCCCTTCACCTCCACATTAGGTGGCTCTGAGTAGAGTGGAGGATGCTGTACACGTGAAGCAAAAGGGTCCGTGTGAAACATAGTCTGTGAGTTTAATGATAAACGCTTCAAAGTCATTTTTGGAAGTCCTATCCCCAGAAAAGAACATAATCACAGATGGTTTTTAGCTTTTATCTCGTTCATCCATTTCTCTTTTTTTCTGGTTTCAGTGGACAAGGCTCCTGCAATATTTGTCTCTTCTCCACGCTGACTCCTGGATGACCTTTGAGTTGGTTCAGGAGACATCACTGATGTTAGATCAGGGGTTGGGATCGGGAGGTCAGGGGTCATAAGGGCCATGTCGGAGAACTAGCGACTGAGGGGGAGCTGAGGCAGCGACATGGCCTGATGAGAGAGACTCTGAGAGGTCAGGACAGAGAAGGGATGACCTGGGGAGCAAATCATAAAAAACACACAAGATTAAAAAAAAAAAAAGCAAAATGTGTGTCTTACAAAGCTCCCATACTTTAAAAAGTCAAAACAAATACTAAAGATGATGTGCCTATTTACACCACAGTAAATCATAACTCACTGTCAATGTACCCATGAAGGGCCACCATGCGCGCTCGCTCGGGACTGCCAAACGGAGAGTAATGCAGCTCATCGGGCAGAGATGAGGGTATCCTGGACTGAGGATGACCTTGAGGAGCCCCGCTGTGCTGGGGCGTGTGCTTTTTATGTCTTGCTCTGCAGTTTTGAAACCACACCTATGAAGATGCAATGTAACCAGACATCATGTGGCTATATTCTTAAAGTTTGTTTTTTCAGTGGCATGTATTTAAAACAACTGTAAGAATGTGTTTCGTTAGTTTAGCATTTTAACATTTTATTATATTGACGTCATCCATTCATGCTTTTTATACACACTGCTCACCTGTATGACTCTTCTGCTTAGCCCTGTCATGTCGGCTAGTTTCTGTAGCGTCTGGGCATCCGGATTGTTGTCCTGAGCAAACTGTGCCTGCATGATCTGCACAATGAGACAAAATATTAGGCACTATGTCAGGGCTTTGGCACAGTAAATCAACGTCATGCACTTCGGTGTTGCTGAGTGCGTTTCTCACCTGCAGCTGTTCTGCGGTGAAAGATGTCCGTGCTCTTTTGGCTGGTTTGGGTTGACTGTCTTGTTCTGTTGGAACTGCTCCCTCTAATGTGATGCCATTGCCTAAAAAACACACACACACACATGCCAGAGACAAGTCAGATAATAGTTCAGTGATAAATAAAGTGACTATAGATGTCAGGAGACATCCTGTGACACTCTGTGTCTCCTGACATCTATAGTCATTTATTTATCAGTCTACAGGACATGAAAAATTTATCATAAAGGGACCTCAGGAGTTTTGATGCCCCAGCAGGGACCCAAATTTGAGAGCCGTGGCCTACTTTTGAGCTCTTGCAGCATAGCATGCTAATTCTGTAGGTATTTCCGGTTTCAGAAAATTAACAGATATCAATAATTTGAAATAGTTACAACAAGGAATAATTCAACCAGACAATAAATTTGCTGAAAAGCACAGCTTCAGATATATCTTGTCATCTACCCAACCACTCACCGCTCTCAGCTGCTCGTTTGAGGTTCTCCACCATGGTGTCGTAGTGGATTCGGCACAAGACCTTCTCCTCCACCAAACCAAACTCTTCTCCCGTGGACAGCTGCCTCTTACACGAGTAGCAGGCAAAACATGCCAAGTGGTATGCGTTTCCCCTTGCACGCCGCACCCAGTCGCTGGCGTATATCTGCCGCCCGCAGCGGGCACACTTAGTACCAAACCTACTGTGAGGGGGAGAAGGAGAGAGCAGCAGAATGAGGAATGATGGGTAAAAAAAGACACTTTGGAAAGATAAAATAGTTGCAGAACAGAAAATGAAACATACACAGTGACTTCATTTTCTTTGAGAATATTTTCTTGAAGTGAAGTTTGGCATGATTTTTTTTTTTTTATTTCTGGCAAAGCTCAGAAGCTTTAAAGGAAACCTTGGAGGAGGAGGATATGGCTTTCAGAAAAGACTCCTGAGTGCGGCTGCAAGCTGAGCCTTGAATGCAAACAAACCAACACCTGCAATTTCCTGACTGATGCATGAAGCCCCTGACACATATATACACACACACAAAAACACACATAAGCCAGGTTGGCTTTAAACACAGTGGAAGATGAAGTAAAACCCAGATGACATCATTCTAGATCGCCTTCGCTGTAACTGATAGCAACAGCGAGGTTGGCGGTGAATAAACCCAAACCACCTGACTTGCTGTTACGGATGGGTGGTCGGTGGGAGAGAGAAAGAGGATCAAAGATGTAAGGCTAGAAATGCTTCAAGACAATTCCTCATTAGCAAGAAATAAGATAGCTGAACATCTGCTTAGTTTAACTGTTTTAAATGAGGGGGATAAAACAGGACACGGTGGTCAAAGAAGAAATAAAGGCTGCTGTAGATTTATGACTAATCCCATGAAAAGGCCATCCTATCCCATATGTTGGTGGCCATTCTTTTAAAAAGAAAAAATGTAAATCCCAAATATTAAAAAAGTATTTTCAAATTTATTAGTGCATTAGTAATATGTGTGTAGAAATGAGTCAAATTGAGCTGCAGCACTTGTGCCTTATGAAATAAGATATATCAGACTTAGGCAATACAGATGATACTTGTTTAGGGGAAAAATGTCGAATATCTCATATCCCTTCGCGAGATTGTGTTTACTGAGCAGCTGGGTCCGTGGAGTATCCAAATAAATCTCCATTTTATTGCAACAGAAATATTATAGATGTTCCCTGTTTTGCACAAGAATAAAAAGATATTAAGCGCCTCATTTGAAGGACCCATTATGGGTTTTAATGGGTATCAAACGCTTTAGGTTGGAGATGGTTATGGTTATGTTAAGAGCCATTGTTGGGGTCGGCAGCTGCCAATTCTGCTGGAGGAGGCCAGATTTGTAAGCAGCCTGAAAGAAAGTGCTTCTTCAAGGATAAAACTGGCAGGGAAGGGGGTGGGGGTAAACATGCGCAGTGTGCTGCACTGTACAGCCGGATTTGTGTACGTTCATCAGCCGTGCTCACCCCGATATTTCGCTCGCTGCTCCATACACAGCCACAAACATGAGCCATATTTAGAGTCAGAGGTCAGTGGAGCTGGCGGAGGGCAGGGAGCCGGAAAAGAACAGTCATGGAGAGAGAGAGAGAGAGGACGTAAGTGACTGAGACAGGGAGTCGTAGGGCTGGGGGGAAATGGCAAAGTGGAGAGCGGCAGCGGCGGAGAGAGCGAGCAAAGAGAGCTGGGGGTGCAGAGGAGCACAAGGGCTGCCAAGTGAGTGGGTTTGGCAGCGTATGCGTGCACTCAAGTCCACTCTATCTAGGATGAAAGCATACTAAGGCCCTGACATCTCACAAGCTTGTAACCCTCCTTATGTGCATGAGCTTGTTTGCCAGAAGTCACTTTTATGCATGTAGTGTGGTGCAGACTATTTATGGGGCGTCATTAGGCGACTACTGTTTGAAGGTCAGCCTAGTTTTTATCATCACGGGTCAACAAATTATATAGAATATCACAACAAATGCAAAAAATAGTATTCTTCAAGGGGGAAAAAAGCGGTGCGACTGTAACAGTGAGTCCTTGTGATGACCTTCAAGGAAAATTGGCTGGCATGGCACCCACTAAGGGCTTAAGTTGTCTCTGATATGTTCAGATTTAACCAAACAACCTCTTATGCGCCATTAAAGCCGCTCCGGGAGACAAATGGACTGCGCGGCTCACTGTACGGTATCCTTTCAGACTGTTACAGAGAAGTCGGGCCTGTTTCTACAGTAAAGAGGAAAACATTGTGGAACGTTGCAGCTAATGCAGCATGACAGCTTGTCAGTTTCATGGTCCGAGACAGAACCCAGAAAAAGCTGCAAACCATCCCTTGTTTTAACCCCCTCCTCCTCTTCTGTCTTCCTCCCTTCCCTCCTACTTCTGCACCCATACTTTTTCTGTATCTTATTTTCCCTTTGCACCAAAAACTTGATGTTTATTTTGGATCCGTGTCAATCCTCGCAGCCCTTATATCACTCACCGCAAAACTTCCTTTCCCCCTCAGACTTCTCCTATTTGCTCCCCTTATTCTGTCTAATTTTTACTGTTTTTTTTATACGGTAATTCACCTGCTGCTGAAAGAGGGGCCTGAGGAGGTACACGTTTTTTGGATTATTTATGATGTGCTCTGAGAACATGCTAATCTCTATTAGATTTGTCCTGAGAGAGGCTGTGCGGTTTGTGTGCGAGAGGTTCACATTAGGCTGACAGGATTCTGAGCTGAGAAAAAGAGGGGAAATGTTTCATATGCTTTACGTCTTTTAACAGGTTTTAATAGATCAGGGTTTTATGGATAAACCCTGCAGAAAATACAAGTCCTTGACACTCTCATCCGCTGCTCTTTTAGCCTGCAGTAACTAGGAATACGGGCAGTTTTCTTTGCAACAGCCAATCTGATTTTCGGCATGAATAATCTAGTGCAGCGCTTTAACCGAGCAGCGTAACACTGTGTGTCACAGATGTCTTATTATAATTTTAATTCATTCGCTTCTTGATAAAAATCTCTGTAGCTGCTGCTCTCCTTTGTTGCTATGGAGACCTAATCAGCTAACCAGAGGTGGGTGGTTGATGAATAATTATTATTGCAAAAAAAAAAGATAAAAATTCAAGCACACACACACGCACAAAGAGACGTGCACACATCCACATGTGCTCACATCTCACCCACGAAGTTCATTACATACGTGGACTCTGGTTACAGTGTCAGTGTCACAGGGTGCCCCTGATTAGGGCAACTTCCTGTGTGGCCTGCAGCTCACGGACGCGGATGGGGTTTCTATGGGGCGAGGCGAGGGAGGGCTGCAAGGAGGCGAGGGGAGGAGGCTGATAAAGAAATGGTTTGCGTATGTGTGTGTGTTTGAGAGAGAGAGAGAGAGAGAAAGCAAGCCCCCGAGGCCTGACATGGGTTTGAGAGGCACAGCGGGGGCTCTGTCCTGCACCCCTATAACGCTGACATCGCCCCCACCCAACCTCTGCATACACATACACACGTATATGGAGGGAAACCCACTCTGATTTCCTGCTATTACGCCCCATTAAAGCAGCTGTCAGTCCAAAGCCAGATGAGAGGCTGACACAGATGAGGAAATATCTCCAGAGGTTTGAAAGCAGCCCAAAGGATCTGGACTTGCAGCGGTGTTTAGCCTAGTTTAAATCTGGCCTAAACCCAGATTACAGTTTATATTTACAGAAGTAACCATTGCACAGGCCCCAGCCCTGCAGCAAAGCTTCAATGCAGCATTTTTTAAAATAGCATCACATTCTCAGAGTGACTTATTAGGACATCGAATCCAAAACTACTGATGTTATTGTGCAAAAGAGGGATTTCGTCCACATATTGTAACCATACTCACTATTCTTTTCTTGCAGTAGTTTTTAATCTGCGTATCTGCAGTATGAACTCTTTTATGACTATGCTTGTCATCTCTGTCTTTAGAGTCATAGTTCTGTACAGCAGATAGACGACAAATGTGAGGTAAACTGTGTTTTATGGAGCAGTTTAGGTCTTTTGACCAGTTTTTAAACTTCTAAATTTAGGAAATTAGTTGCTTTGCATTTTGTGAAAATAACTATGTTTTTTCATATAAAACATCTGTGCAGAAAAACCCTTTTCATTCACACTATTTATTAAAAAACGTTTTAAACAAAATTAGGAAAAATAACAAGAGTAATAATAAGTTTTATTTTAGGGGGAAATGTGTCAGTTTATGTGACAGTTTAATTTAGACCCCCAGTTTCTATGAATTAAATATTTTCTTATTTCTGTGCATTTAAATAATTAATTAACAACCATATAGGTTTAAAAATGCCACTTAACTACATCTATGACCAAATTAACCAGAAAGAGGCCCTAAGTGACCCTCATTATACAAACAAACGAATTTCATTTTTACCCAGAAATCAACCACTACAGAGCAAAGAAAACTAAATTAGCACAATAATGACAAATGGTTTTTAATATTTGGGGCTAAAATACTGCAGTAATTCTGAAAAGAGATTATATTATATTACTGAGGTCTTCGGCGTCTGATTATGTACATTTGTCGCCACTTTCTGGCCTTTAAAACACTAAAGAGTAAGTGACTAAATATTTGTCAGATGCCTTGATGATTAAAAGAAATAATAACTGCCGCAGTGTTGCACTTCTCCGATGATGGGATGACGCAACATTGCCGAGGTTTTCTCTGTTTTAATTCGTTGGTGCACAGAGGAGAAAGAGAAGCAATCTGATGAAAGACAACTCTACCAACAAGTGACAATATAGTTTAAAACAATCAAGTGCTTAAAACTCTTTGACTGTAAGAGAGCTTAAACTGTTTTATTCATTACCATCTGAGATCTGATACTATGACGTATTTAAGCGTCCACATTTAAAAAGCATTTCTGAGTCTCTCAGCGAGCAGTGAGCAGTGTGGAGGTAAATTCTGAGGGAGCATTGGGTGGGTGGGTAAAAGAGGTGGGTTGGTAAAATATTATGGTGCGGCAGAGCAAACACAAAAGTCTCCATTTTGGGGGAAAAAGGAGCAAAATGACTGGCAGCTGCTAGACATGCATAAATAAACAGAGATCTGTGTGTGTTGGTGAGCAGTGTGTGTGTGTGAGTAGGTGGATTATGTGTGCAGGTGTGTGCATTGGGCATTTCTGCTAATGCCCATTTAAAAGTTTCACATTTGTGTTTTTATGTTTCTTATTACATGTTTGTCCTTGTGCAGGTATCTGTCTCAGGGTGTGTTTTCAGTTTGGACATAAGCCACATTCACACGAGTTACATGCTGACCAGGCACTCGGGGCGGTCTAATTGCTGGTCTGGAGGCCTGAGGGTCTGGGGTGGGGGGGACAACTAATTGCTGGTGATTATAAACCTCAGAGCAGTGACTTGGTGTCAGATTTTGATCAGACAAACACCAACGCTCACTTGCAGCTCCATGCACTCACACACACACACACACACACACACAGAGCGGTAAGCACAAATTGGCACACGTGTCCATACGATTAATACACCAGCTCCAGGCTACTGAACAGAAATTTACCATACTGATGCTGCTGTGAACCCCTTTTAACCCTGTACTACCACACACACACAGGCCTGCACACATTTTTATACTTTCCTCTTGCTTTTTGGCACTCACAAAAACACACAAAAAGGGAGTAGAAATCTGAGTCAAAACAACAGACAGGTTTTCTTAGTCCAGCTTGTATTGTAATAAAATTGTACAAAATTTGCCTATGCATTCATGGCATGTTGTATACAGACTGTATACAATTTTATTTTGTATTATTTTAGATATATTATCATACCTCTTTGTTATCTTTCTTGACAGTGACAGAGATATTTAATTTTTTAGGTTTACTTAACAATCGCTATTGGGGTTTTTATTATTATTGTTATTAGGCTTGATTCACTAATTGAAATTATATTTGCTTTTTAAAAATGAGACATATCCTTTTATTATAGAATAGAATAGATATTAGGCATTTCCTTTTTTGCACTTAAACTCTGTTTGTCTATAGGGACCGACTAAATCCGGACAGCTACACACTCAAACTGGCATTTCCGCTAATTTCCGTTTACATCACGTGTCCCTGTCAGGGTGTTAAAACTGTTATCCGCGCGCATCGTGGCACGTGGTGTGTTAATTTTGTACCTCATTCAAGACTGCGTCATGAGAAAATGATTTCACCAGCTTTTAGGCACTAAATGCTGGAGAAAGGATCCAATGATCGGGCAGTTGCAAAACACAAAAACACGCCCAGCCAGTCTGGCACAGTGCACTGGAAATGCATAAATAAGCGAAAAGAAACTAAAGTGTGCTAACTTTAATTTGCCTTTTAAGATCTGATATGATCAAAGCGGTAAAGAGAAGCTGGTCAGAACAAGGTCAAATGCGTTTTTCTTTAAATAGCGTAAAACCTACATAGCCACAACATTTTAAACACTTTAGGGAAATTTTCCCAGAGTGCAGCACTCCAGTGTTTTTCCTTTTATAGGCCTAGCTGCTGAAAATGTCGCGTTTTTTGGATAGCCATAACAAAACTGTGAATCTTTCAGCCCTTCGCTGTAGGAAAAAGCTTTTATTTTGTTACACACTTTCAGGTTTTGAAAAGGCCTTTCAAGAACATATGAGGCAACCCACATGCATACGTTTCAAAGGTTAAGCGTGCGTGTGTGAGTGCGTGCACGTGTGTGCGACAGAGAGAGAGAGAGCTGTGCTGGCAGAGGGGCGGACGTGGTATTTTGAAAACACGGCCATAAACTTACCCTACCTGAAATAATCCATTTTACAGAAGATCTCTTTGTTTTTGATGTAGCAGCTGCTGTGCTGACGTAGTGACGTCCTGCACACTGAGCACTCCAGACAGCGCACGTGCCAAATCAGGTTGTTCACCTGCAAAGAGACACCAAGCGTGTCAAACACACACAAACTGATGATATAAGGCCGCATTAAGGACTTAGGGTGTCTGCTGTGGTGAGTAATGACTCTGTCACACTGTGGAACACTGACGTGATGCAGCAGCATGCGTTATGAACGCGCCTGCGCAAATCCGACCGATCGTGAGCTTATTTTGAATGTTTATGAGAGATATAAATAAAGTTTTTTTTAAACTATTTTTTAAAAATTTATTTGTACTCACTATTCTAACTGAATAAATAAAATGCAAAAAACTCTAAATAATAATAAAAAAAAAAAGCCTCACAGTTTTGAGCCATTTATGAATATAGTGCTGAAACTAAGCTGTGCAGCTTATCACAGACGTTCGTGTATTTTAGTAATATACTTTTTAGGAGGGTTTTTTTGCTTGTTTGTTTTTGTCCTAAAACATATTTTATTGGCAATTAAAATATTATATGAAATATTAAGGCATCAACCGATATTTTCTGTGACTGGGCGATTTTTTTATTCGTTAAACAGCACTATAATCTTTTAGGAAATCAATAATTTAAAAAAGGTCAAAACAAATTTAAAAAAATATACTTTTGCAAGCTTACAGGCAGCAAAGCCATCCGGCTTGTCTATTTATTCATACTGAGAGAGTTAAAGGAGGCTGCCAAAAACACTTGCCTTAATGTTATATTTATATTTATATCTATAACTTTAAATGATTATTAGTATTTATTATTATTATTTGCCCTAATAAATATATTTTTCGTTGATGAATTTGAGTTTTTTTAATTATTATTTTGAATACAGTGTTAAATAATCAGTCCCGACATTTAACATCATGAGAAAAAATTTTTTTTTTTTAAAACAACAGGCTAAATAAAGAAGACAAACAATTGTTGCACACAAAAGATTTTAATTGTTTAGTTTTTGAGATCGTATAAATTAAATCTATCCAGAGAATTTACAACATGTAGACAAAATGCCTTCAATAGATTATTGCAGATAATTGCAGATAAACTAATAGATCTGGACATGAAAAATACAATAAAATAAAATAAAAATTTCAGTGTGACTAATTTATTATAATAGCCTAAACATTTAATTTAAGCCCAGATATTAAATATTTAAATAAAAAAACCTCCTTTGCCTTATCTGTCCCGCGGATGGAGAACAAAGTAGGCAGATAACGAACTAATGATCTTCACACTTCCTGACACACACACACACACACACGGCCGCGCGCGCACTAGTGAAGATTGTTTGGGGTTGGAAACACACGAGCGCACGCGACAAAAGCAGGGCGTCCTGGCTGTGAAACAGCAAAAGAACCAAAACATTCCTGTTGTGACTGTCTGCGGTCTCTCAAACACAGAGCGCCGTTTAATCTCTGTTTCCTGAAATGTTACGGTGGCGATAACATCGCTGAGATTTAGAAACAAATCGCCTCTTGTGTCTTTTCCTGTTTTCCTAGTTGGCTACAAGATAATAAAAGTTTTAAGTAAGTCAGGCAGCTGCTTCAAATATCATTGCAACCTTTTTTTTTTCTTTTTTTTCTTTTCGTCTGTTTTCAGTTTGAAGTTGTATTTATTTATTTATTTGTTTGTTTTGCCTTCAAATCTCCAAATTGCGTTAAATTCCGTGCAAACTTACGGCGGGCCTGCCATATCCAAAAATAAGAGCAGAGTCAGCACAGCATCCTACTTCATTAGCTCCCGATTGCCTTGTGTAGACGAACTATTTCTGTCTGTTAATGTAAAAAGGAAAACAAAAAGTCCTCTCACCTTCAGCAAGTATCTGTCCAGGATCTCCAGACCGCAGCTGGCGCACAGGTTCTTCCCGGTGGACGGCACCGAGCTGGTGGTGGAGGTCGGCGAGCACACGGAGGGGGTGGACGGAGTGCTGGGGGAAGAGCGGGTGTCCTCCCGCTCCATGTTGGACCGCTGGGATTCTCCGTCCGAGTGAGACTGCAAGAGGGCATCAGCAGAGCTCAGCACTGACACACACACACACACACCGATCATCCTCATCAGAGCACTGACAGTTTTCAGATGTCGCCATTTTTTTTACCATGTATTTGCACTGCAGTGCGCGCATAATTCACAAATTTAACCTGATCTGTGATCCCGTTTCGCCAGCGTGAATGCGCGTGGGCCAAACGGTCATCCGCTGCACGCTATCGGCGCACTGAAAGAGCCTTTTTTTAAACATATATGTTTTAAAGCATAAACGGGCAATAAAGCTCTCACCATTGGTGTGTGCTTAGAGTCCACACTGCAGCGCGAGGCTCCCGGTGTGCTCTGGTGCTCGGTGGAGATCACCTACAAGAAAACGATCAGTGAGCGGCAGGTCTTCATCACTTTCTCCGTCTCATCATCAGTTGAGCCGAGCAATCCTCGGGGTACATTTGCGGACAGCTCTCCGAGGTTACTCCTATATAAAGTAGACCTGACAATAAACCCCCGGTTAAACCTGTTTAAAAGCCCCCCTGTAACAAAAGGCAGTGTTTTAATGAAGCTATCTCAAATTGGATTGATTTGTTCCCCCTGCCCTTAACCCATGCCTCTCAGAATAATAGCATTTTCTTCGCAATCCAGGACACGAGACTGGAGGATGGGGAGTGGGGTGTGGGTGTGTGGGGGGGTGGGGGGGACTACCTGTAATTACAAATAGTTGAAACGCTGGGGGGATAAGAGGGACACGGAGTGTCAATTTCAACTGTCAATCAGGGGGGAAAAAGGCAACGGGTCACCCAAAGAATTGCAAATTTGATTTTTAATGGCTGTAATTAAAATCTAATTCTCTTCACGCGAATTGGCAGCGCTCGAGAGGCTCACGGACAGCAAATCACGCCATTCATACGCAGAAGAAGCGCGTGCAGCTGATCTCCATACACACACACGAAACATGATTCTTGTGAGATCACGGAGAGACAAAAAACAAAATCCCCGCACGATCCCCCCCCCGGGGGGGCTGCCGAATAAACTGCGCGCTTCTGCCGTCCGTCCCGTTCAGTGAGAGGAGAAACTGGCATGTTGAAAATATCCCACAGTAAAACTAGAGCCTAGTATAGCATCCGCACTGCACATTTGACTAGCTGCAAGTGGAGTCATTTTAAACCATTTTTTAAAAGGCCCAAATATTGCGTTTCCAGAGTGTCAGTACCTGCTTTGTTGGGATTCCTTCGGACAGAATTTTATTTCCCTCTGAAAGAGGGGACAACACTTCATTTTTCCAGTACATGAACCCCTGGAGTCTCGCAGTGTTTCCAGAGTCTGGGATCAGGAGAATAGTCGGCGATGGGCGTGAAAAAAGAAAAGAAAAAGAAAACAAAAAAGTAAAAGATGGGGAAAAAACAGTTATATCCGTACCATGAATGAACTGTGGCGCGCACTTTTGTTTTTTTTTAAAAAATGTCTCTCTTTAAAACACGAACACGGTCTGTCACGGCAGTGATGCAGCCACGCAGCGCCGGAGAGTTTTGCTTGCTGCTCCTCACAACAGATTTCTTACGTTTCCCTCTCTCTCTGTCGTCTTCTTCTCTCTTTTCCTTTTCTGATCGGGGGTCCGACCACAGGAAGTGAATCAAGTCGAGGCGCCTTGTAAAAACTCCCCCCCAAAAGAAAAGCTCTTGAAGTTCAGCAGAGACTTGCGGGGCTGCACAGGCGAGCGGAGAACCTGAGTGTCTCTGCAGAGCTGCAGTGAAAGTTTGTGCGAGACTCTGGCCTGCCTTATAGTTAAAGAAGGGGGAGGGCGAGGAAAGAGTTTCATGTGCGTGAGAAGGCTGGACGCGCAGTTTGGAATAGTTCTGATTCCTCAAAGCTCTGCTGGTGGATGTTTGATATCTCAGACATTTATAGCAGCAGAGGGGGAAAAAAGAAAATTATAGTTGTTTATATGATTGTCATTTATTTGCTACTGGAAACATACAGCTGGCGTTGACCGCGGACAACAATGCGGCAATTAACGCACAAGTTTGCGCGTGAAAACCAAAGTTTTTGTTATATAAACGCTGATTGTTGTGCATATGCGGATAAAACCATACGTATATTCTTATTACTAATTTATAAAAAAGAAAAAATAGTCATTATTAAAAACACAGAACACAATTTTGAGACTGAATTTAGTTCAACTCCATAATTCTATATTTTGAATCATCAGTTAATATTTTGGATAATTTTATGCCACTTGTCGCTATGCTTGCACTTATTTAAAGAACATAAATATTGCGATTTAAGGCATCATGTATTTATAAAATAAAACTGGTTGAAGTTAAAATTCCTACATTAAAAAATAAGAATAAATTCGATGTGTAAGTAATAAGGTAAAAGGTGTATATTTAACATATATTAGTGGGGCAAATATTCACGATTTACAGATCTTTCATTCACAGCTGGGGCTACGTTTAAATCCACAGATTAATGTGTTTGTTTGTTTTTAATGTAACTCCTTAACATAGTATAAAGACATATGCATAAATAAATAAACTATAGGAGCTGATGTAACTGAATCTAAACGCTGACAGAAACTCAGGGAGCCATTAAACAAAAGGCTGAGCTTTATAATTACAGGATATGTTTGAGCCCACAATAGTTTAGATCGATATGTCAATCATCCCGCTTTCCACAGCGGATCCACGATTATCTGTAAATCTACACTTCAGGAATTATTCCATCAAAATGATCCAAGCTTTTAAAAAAAGGAAAAAAAAAAATACACCCGAATGTGTATCCATGAACTAAAAAGGATATATTTATCCAGTGGGCCTTTTATTGAAAACAGATAATTACAGGCAAGGAAAATAAAATAAATAAATAAAATAAAATAAAAATAGAATAAAAAAATGCTGTAATGGATTTCACAAATGTTCTGCAGCCGCATGAATGATTTTACAGCAACAAACAAATCCCACGAAGAGCTGAGTGATGTCAAGAGGTAGGATTTGGTCCATCGGTCTGCACGAAATTGTGCTCTTCCGTCTTCTCCAATAATTAGCCCGCTGCGAGCTGTAGACCAACAGTTCCTACTTGGTAATCTCACAAAAACACAGAATAGGCCATTTGGCCGGCAAATTCATCCATCAGCCAATTAAATCCAGTTTACAGTCTCATCAGGATTTCGTCTCTTTTTTTTCTTTATTAAAAAATAAATAAATCATAAGAGTCTCAAACTGCAATAAAAAAATGTCCAATATGACAGCTAATGAAAAAAACCCCGCAGTTTATAATAAAGAAAATGTGTCCACATTAATCAGTCTTACAAAAAGGCCTACAAAGTATTGCAAGTATTTACAGGAACTGCACAAAAATAGTAAACTACTTAATATTCATCATATCAGAGTGGGAAAAGTGAGCCTCAATAGGCTACAATAGCTAAGACTATATGATTATTGTAGATAATGTTGTTACATAAATGCTCTTTCTGGTACTTAAATAAATGATTTGATCCATGATGGCTGATTTTCCACAAAAAAACAAAACAAACAAACAAAAAACCCCAAAACGAAAGGGTTACATGTGGTGAAGAGAGGGAGTTTTTGGGCAATAGAAACAAAATATTTTAATGGCAACAAAGAACACCTTCAACATGAAAAACACAGGAGCGAGGTGATTATTTACCTTTAATTGAGAATTTTATAAAACAAGAATGCGACCAGGGATGGATCTAAATGCTACGCAAAAGTCATCAAAAACAGTCGTATAAAATTAGATCCAAGAAAAGAAACAAAAAACAAAACAAATTTTTTAAAAAAAGAACAGAGGGGGGAGAAATCAAGCGCGCCCGCACACACACGCACACACACGCACACACACACTAAAACACTGAAACTCGCAGTGAGAGTCGCTGAGCGGCTTGTGGCTTATTATTTTTACACTCCATTAATAGTAACCAATTAGGTCAAACCGAAGCCCGACCCTCCCTCCAAAAGAAACATATCCCTTAATTAAATAATGTGATCTGGAAGTTAGAAGATGTGTTCAAAACAAAACGAGAAGCAGCATTTACACCGTTTAACACTTTCAACTGTGTTCAATTGCTGCAAATCGTGACGAGGCAGGCCGACGAGGGGCCCAACCTGCACGGCAGCCAGGTTTAGGTCACATGTCCGGCTAAATAATGACCGATGATTCTGAGACCTGAAATAACTCAAAAAAACACAAACCCCACTTTGGGTGCCCGTCCATGATGGCTGTGGTTACTCCTTAACAGTCAGGGTTCACCTTCGAGAGCTTTTATTTTCCCCACATTGGACAGTCGAAAGTACTGAGTGTGGAAACTGTTTGTGTGGAGGTGGGGGCTGAGGTGTAGACGCTGGCTTGGGGATTGGAGGGGAAGGTGTGGGTGGCTGGGGATAGAATAAGTGGGAGGATGGGTCATCTCCTGAACTTGCGGGGCCTGCTCTGGTTGCTGTGATGTGATTTAGAGTAGGGCTCCCAGCGTTTCCTCTCCGGCGGCTTGTTGTAAACGTAGGCAGACGGGCCTGAGTAGCTATCGTCTGGATTCTCCTCCATCATCTGGAGCTTGGCTTCGATGGCGCGGATCTTAGCACTCGTGCTGGAGGAAGAAGGAAAAAATGAGAGGAGGTGTTAGCAGCGAGGCTGGGGGGGAAATACTAGTGTTGATACTGAGGGTGAGGGACAAATAGGACTGATGGACAGACTGTGGGGGACAGAAAGAGGAGGTAATAGCAGTCTTAGTGAGAGAGGGGGTGGACAGGTTTAAAAAAAAATACAGAAGAATGAACACAGTGAAACAGAGGACTACTTTTATTTAAATGGTGAAACAGAATTTGGAGAAGCAGAGGAGATAAGATTGTGGGAAAAAATTGCAGTGCTTGTGGGGAGGCGGTGGGGAAATGAGGGAATGAGTATGTGCGAGAAGTAGCTAAAAAAAAAAAAAGAAAAACTGGAGAGGAAAACAATAGAGGGGCCATCAGGGAAAAAAGAGGGCTATAGTGTATATTTCCTCTCTTGTGCTGTGTGGAGAGAGTTACTTTCAGGTTTGCAGCAGATACCTGAGAGGTTCCTGCACACCAACATGAAATGCCTTCTTTTTTTTTCCAACCACGACTTGTCACATATTTACACAAAATTAACAGCTTCCACATTTAAAGGGTAAAAAACACTCTGCTCAGTGAGTCTGCTCACTCCGGGGAACCTAATTTGACATTTGACCGTTTTTACACTCCATTTGTCTTATTTTAAATATGCTGCAAATGCATTATTAATCCCCCTAAAACTATTTTTTATGTTAAGGAAAAGACCATTGATCAGCGCACTGCTTTAGCTCACAATGGTGAGGTGAATCCACCGTGAGGCCAATTGCTGAGTGTCTTCTCTTCAACATCCTATCAAAATAAAGGCTAAAAAGGCCCAAAAAAAGTAAAGGAAAATATCATAGTTCAAGTTAAAGTCCAAGAGTTGCCTTTTTTTGGTTGCCAGTGGGATGCATACTCACCGAGGAGCCTGCATAAAATATATGCTGTGAATCTAGGCTGGAGTACCTCAGTAGGACGCGAAAACGCCACAGAGTGACTTAACAGCGCTTTATTTATTTAATTGGTTGACCTGCAAGTGTGTATACGGGAATAAGGGCTGCAAATGGGGCTGCTATAATGGAATACTTTGGAGTCGGACAGAATTTCAACACTTCCATTGATGTCTTTGGAGCCAATGTGGTCTTTCAATAATTTCAGCACCACAGTTGAGTACCGTGAAGAATGTTTTATAGCAGAGGTGTCAGACATGCATCCTGGCAAAGGGTCAAATCCAGCCTGCTGGACAGCTTTGCAAAGTATCAGAATGGCTGAGGAGCTAATAATAACTCCTTTTCTTTAACAAACTGCACTGCTCTTCCTGGAGAGGTGGAGCTGTGAGGATAGCTAAACTTTTTTCTAGATTTCGTTTCAATCATAAATGAGCAAAATACTATTGTTGTTTAGTTCCAAGCTACTCCACATGTGAGTTTTGTGCCTTTTTTTAAGATCCACTTTGATCTGTAAAATTGTAATGCGAGTATAATTACAGCAGACCAACTGAATGTGGAAAAACTGAGGAACATTGTTGAAATAGCTCTTTCTTTCTTCTTAAGACATCTCAGACTGTTTTTAAAATGGATCTTTCATTAAATGTGAATGTTTTCAGAAGGTACTTGGACTTCTTTACACTAAAAGAAAGAGAACAGCTCTTGGGATAACATTAGGCCCGTATGAGGTCCAAGAACCAAAATATGTCTGAAACTCCTATTTTTCATGTATTTGTGCTGGCTTGGTTAAGTAAGGTTACAGTATGTCAGAAGATAGACATGATCATGGATGTAACAAAAGGTCACACTCCCAGGGTGGGTGAAAAGCTTCATGGGTTTCTCCAGCCCCCACAAAGTTGGATGAGTGGAAAAGAATGAATGGAAAAAATAAAGTGTTTATTTTTGATTGCAGTTACCTTTTTTTCCCCATTCAGTAGACCCCCCTGCAAGTAGTTATAACAACCAACTGGCCACCCAGAGCTTAAGCATTCAACACCCTAACCTATGTGTGCCCACTTTCGATCACTGCACAGGTCACCTGGTGGAAGGCAACCAGCCTCCAAACAATCGCAGTCTGATTCGGACTGACTGCAGTCACTCTCAGACAGATTGGAGAAGGTTTGCAAATAACTGCTGTTTAATTTATAACGTTGCCATCACACCGGTGTCAGTTGCAACTCGTCTGCAATTGGTCTCTTTGCAGTTGGGGACACGACTCATCTGGTTGCCAACTGGTTACAATCCTATATAAAAGTTAATAGATAAACAGAAATATCTGAATTTCTGTTTCAGATCTATGAGTTTTTCGCTAGACTCTGAATGTAAGCAGTTAAAGTGAATTTACATTGAAGGAGATAGCACCAGATTAGCGATCTTCACCGATTAATCACATTTAGTCAAATAAAGACTGCATGAGTACATGCCAACTTAATCCAATTCAATCACAGACCAGTATCTTTAGATGTCTGTATTTTGAAGACAAATTTTATGAGGCTCAGGTTTTAGTAGTTGGAGCTCTCTCTTGTAGTAGGAGACGGTAAACTTCAGCAGCATTCTCACTGCTAGAAATTCTTTCTTAGGTTTAAGCAAGACTGACAGGTAGAGAAAGAAGAAGGCAATTTGATGCCCACTGGCTCATCTTTGCATTGGATGCCAACAGATTAGACACCAATTAAACTCCATTCAAATACCAAAGTTCAGGGCTTCAGCTCAACACACTCACAGGAAAACAAAACCTGATACAACAGCAGAAATCGTAAATGTGTGCGTGTGTGTCTGCAGTTGATGCCAACCTGAGGTGGTTGGTTGTTATGGATCCATCCTCTGTTGAACCGCTGCACGACGGTTCCAGGCTGGGAGGCATCGTCTTGTCATTACGGAAACCTTCAAACCTCTGTAAACAACATACATGGGCAAAAACAAACAAACAAAAAAAGACCCACACAAACAATGATGGAAACGTGTATGGACAGACAGATGGAAAGAGATAAACAGAAGGAATAAAATAACAAGTAGAGCAAGTAATGGCAGAAGATACACGAGATACAAGGAAGTAGACAGTCAGTGGAAGACGCTGAATATGTCCTATACACATCCAGCACTCATCCTGGACTGTGATACAGATTACAGCTCACATTACACATCAATCAAACTTTATCTTTCTAAAAAGACAAACAATTTCTAATCATTAATATCAGTTTAACAGCATTTCACCTCTGAGATACATTTTAGGTCTAAGTTTGAACCAAATAAAATAAGGCAGATATTTAGAAAACAACAGGCCTCCTAATAAATACTAACAGCAGGCCTCTGAAGTCAGCTCCAGTTTTCTCCCACAAATATGAACATTACTAAACTACAGTATTGATCTTGTTTGTTTCCGGTCAAACAGACAGTAACCAAGCAGCAAGCAAGCACGTCCGGCTTGTAATCACACCCTAAGGGATGATCGAGGATAAAAGGGGGACCAGCTGATGAGCAACAACCAACGCGTGCACTCATTCCTTTCAAAACCACCTTCCAAACATCTCCAACAGCCAAAACTGAAACCTGTGGAGAAAAAAAAAAGAAAGAAAAAAGAAAAACTGAACAAAGTAACAGTCACATGATGGGTAATGAAAAGCTCCAGTGCTTGGCGCGGCAGTTTCCGAGTGCAGTATGTTTGGAAACCATCTGGCAAAGTTCAGCTGGTAGAAGCGAGACAGACTCACATGACATTACATGAAGTTACATAAATGCAGCAGAGAACACACACACACACATTCCTACATACAGTCCCATGAAATAAACAACATGTATAGCCAAGAATAAGAGTAAAAACAATGACCATGCAACCAGCCAGGACCCTTCCCTTCCACCTATTCCTAAAAGCATGTGGCTGGAATGCATAGAGATCTGAATGCAGCCAATAAGAGCATACCGAATCTGAAAACACTTCACAACCTGCAAATAAAGCTACATTTGAGTTGTTAAATTTATGTTTTTTAGGAGATAGCATTTTAAATTAGGTTAATAAATTTATATATCTAAATTACTGCACTATAATTGGCTGACAAGTGAGAAATGCATAGCCAATTTAGTTAAACTTTTGTTTTGTACATTCATTCAGTGTTGGATGTATCACCTTACAATATGACACCAATAACTTTTACATTGTAACAAGTAACAAGTTCACCCAACCGGGTGGTAATATAGTTGAGGAGGTGCTGGAAATATCATGAAGTAAACTCAATATACTAAGAAGACTTCACACGCTCAGGATGAATAATCAACATACACAAACTAAATGAAAACCGTTTATTGCTTCTGGTAAAGCAAACAAACTCAAACGAGTAACTAATGCATACATGATGCTTTAATGTAATAGATTACTTTTAAAACAACTTGATATTTTAAAATTAAAAGCATATTACACAACACGGAGTACAAACAAATAAAGCCAAGAAGAAGTGTACGAAACCGCAGTTCCTCTCGTGGCCACTTGAGGTTGGCTCAAAAAAGGAACGAGACCCCAAAGACTCCCATGCTAAAATGCTCCACTTTGCAGCATTAAAAAGCAAACTTACATATCTGGTATTAAAAAAAATGATAGTTTACCCTCAGATCAACTCCGAGTGAGGGTATTTTCTTTTACTCATCCAACTGGGTAACTCAGTTAGAGGTAGGGTCACGATCACCGGCAGGCGCCCTGACACAAGCATACACTGATAAGTGTGTTTGTGTGTTGCACTTGCTAAGCTCACTAGGATAAGCTGATAAATTAGCACTGCACCCTTTTAGCCACACAAATCATTTCATTTCCAAAGGTGGCATGCATCATAGATAGCTTACTTATACAAGTATGGGTATAAAATACGCCATCTTTAACAGTTTCATTAGCAGGTTTGGAAATCTGAGGATTGTGGACATCCTTAAATAAATGATCATCAGAGTAATTCCCTCCATTTCAAAGCTTTAAATAAAGTCAAGATGTAAGCCTGGACGACTGGATAACTTCAACACCGCCTGTCTCTGACTCACTTCTCCCAGCACATCACTCCTGGGTTGGGCTCAATGAGGACAGGCTGGCAAAAATATAATTCATTTTTAATTTGACCTGAGCTGGCTCCATCAGTGGAAGATTGCTCATAAAGACGAGACTGCAAAAATTAGTGACTCGCAATTCACAGACTAGTCCACTTGAAATATCAGCATAGCGGCTTCACTGGAATTGGTTGTGATCTGCAATTGACCCCATATTGTAATCTCTGTAGCTAATAAGAAACATAACCCTTGAAATCATGCATCAAACAAAGGTTAAGAATGGGGAAAAGCGCACATATTGCATGCTTTAGACGCAGGTTTAATGATGAGACAGCTCTTAGGAAAAAGCTCCTGAGGTGATGGGTGATGTTGAGCGTTGCGGAGCTGTCTTTTTTTGGAACATTCAGCGTAGGTCATGCTTAAACCTCTAATCTTTTCCTCACCTAAAACTCACAATAAGAAAATGTGGTGGAGGTAGGTTCTGAAGGGGGACAGATTGATGAACAATGTGAAGATGACTGTGGTTGAAATATTAATTTATTTTCACAAAGGGTACGATAATATGATGTGTGAATTCATTTCTGCCAGGAGGGAGGCAAATCCATGTCTGCAGGCTAGGCGGAGATACTCCCTGTTGTGAAACTTTAATTATAGCAATCAAGCCTAGCTGGACAGTTTGCAGGGTCACATGATCACGACTGTCCATCAACACACTGCAGCAAGGTGGAAGAATGGGGTTGCGCGTGTCTAGCTTACTTTAGCAGAACAAAGCTTAAGAATACCAACAACATGTGCTGGAAGCCGAGGTCACGCCCAGTCTAGAACCCACTGACAATTTAATTATAATTAAAAATACTAATTCCTAAAAAAAACGTGCACTTTCTCTGACTCTGTTAGTCTCGTATGAGGCAGAGAGGACAGCGAGATATATATTCTCCAAGACTGTGTTTTAACTGCCTCAGCTGATGTTCACAAAATGGTATTTACTGAGAGGAACCAGCATTTACTGTATGCCTTCCATGCATTTCCAGAGACGGGCAAAGCGGGAAAGAGTCAAAAACCTGTTTATTCATATAAATCCTCACATTAACAAACCTGACGCTACAGTCTGGGGCCTGTCGAATCTAAGATGACCCCAACTTGACCCTGAAAAATACTGTAAATATGTCATTTTAAGCTTTAAAAGAATAAAACAAATATTAAGTTAGATAAGTATTTATATTAGCCTACACTTCCTGCTAATTATTAAAAAAAAGACGATAGAAAAGGAGTAAAGAACCAGACCCTGTTCACCTGGTTATATTCAGTCATTACAGTATGCTAAATTATTCACGAGATTAACCGTGCTCTCCTGTTAGTATAACCTACGCTAGAGACGCTTCTTGCATGGAAGTGTTTTTACATGCAGCAGTTATGCAAGCTGCATAACTGACTTGCATAACTGGACAATAGTTATGCAAGGAAATGTTTGATTTCAGAGTACCGCACCTTAAAAAAGGGAAGAACTCAGAGTGCATGTGAGCTAAGGCGAGTGGCAAAGATGCTGGGAGATTATTACTTAAGTGGTTAAAAGTCAGTTTTAGTGGAATTTTTTTTTTAAATTAACACTTGTAGAAGCATAAATAAAAACAGCTACTACTTTTGCTTGGAACGGTTGATTGAACTGTTATTAGGTAAATCTGAGCAGATTTATCTCACAGCGTGTTCTCTTAAAGGCGGCAGCGTTGACCTTGACCCCCTTCTACCATGTGTTTGTGTGTATGTGTGTGTGTAGGGCGTGATTCGTCTCTATACAGGATATCCTTTCGCCCTTCGCCAGTAGGCTTTCTATTGTTAAAAGACAGGCATGCTGGTTGTGCTGGGATCCCTGTGCTCTCTGTAAACTGGCTCCGACAGCAAAAACACTAAAATTAAAACCACTACTGGCGGATCATTTTTATCTTTCAACCTAAGCCAGATTGACCTCTGCCTTCACAAATGTCCCTCATCTTAAGATATTTTGGTGATTTCTCCAAACCCTTTGGTCATTAGAGAGCCTAACATTTTTCTAAACCACAGATCTAATATTTATATTTAGTCTGTATATCTACAGATTAAACCCAAGATTTCAGCCACATTCAGAGCAGTATTGTATGCTGGGAGTGAGCGTGATACTTACCCTCACCTGTGCGTGTGCCCAGCGCACAACCAACTTCTTGGACAAAGCTAGCTTCCCATTTAAACACTGGATAGCCCTCTCAGCCTCCTGCATGTAGTCACAGAAACACACACAGAGAGAAAACAAGGAAGAGGAAAAGAGAGAAAGACAGAGGGGCGGCTTTTAAGTCGTGATTAAAAATCAGCTTTGATGATTGCATCCGAGTGATTAAATCATTAGTCCTCATAACAGCAGAAGGCCATAACTGAGGTGTCTGAGTGTGTGTGTGTCTGTGTGTATGAGAGGCAGTGTGAATAAATACAGTTTTGTCTAATCAAATGTGCAAGTGGCTTTGCTGCTAAATTATATTAATGCAGTTCTTTATCCAAGCGTGTCTACATGTAAGTGTGTGTGAGTGTGAAAGATAAACACACACTTCCTCTGTATAATCCTTTTGGGAGGGCTTCATATCCCACTGATAGACACTAGCTGTGAAACTAGATGCTTATCTCAATCCCACAGCACGCTCCAAAACAACCTGCGAAGCTAAACCTGCTCCCTATAAAGCCCACTTCAACAGGACACACACGCACACTGCTTCAGGTTGACTCATGAAGTTTGAATCTAGGGAACATTTTTACACTCAGTTTGGGACTTCGTTTTCATAAAACATCCAACTCATAGTGGATGAAAACTGTTTCTCATCAGATCTTTAAGTTCAAATATTTTTCCTATATTAATGAAATGATTAAGTTTTACTCCTGCCAACTGAGGATTTAGTTTTCGAAATAATAAATCTGGTATTTCATGCATCTGAGTTTAAGTACTAGTGTATAAAAAAAAAACCTTTAACACAACTGAGATTTATATGCAGATAAACATGTTGCACATACCTCCCGAGTGCTAAAGTTGACAAAGCAGTAGCCTCGTGGCTGTCCCTCCAAAGGCCCAGACTTGTGAAACAGGAAGTCAAACTGTTTCACTTTGCCAAACTTCTCTAACAACTTGACCAGGTGATACCTGTCGAGAGAGTGAGAGAGAGGGGGGGGGAGGATATATAAAGAGAGAGAGATTGAGAGAGAGAGCGAGAGAGAGAGACAGTGTCAGAAAAAAATGCTCCATAAAGACAGAAAATAGGAAATAAGAAGACAAAATGACTTTGATATTTTGCAAAAGGGTCTCACTCCATGCTGTATTTGGCCCCCGTAAATCTGTCAATTGGGGCTAATGAGAATGACAGCTTTCTCTCCCTGACACCTTTTTAGCAGCAGGCCAGCTGGTGTGGCAGGTCGGTGACAGTAAATCTCTTACTGAGACAATGCTGAGGATACAGTAGCAGGACAATGAGGGAATAAAACAGAGGAAGCTTAAAATCCCCCCTGAGCACAGAGATCTGCACAAACAACCTCCACTGACTGCGCGGCGCTGCTGGGGGATGTTAAGACTACAAATGAGCATACATATGTGGTCACTGAAGAGCTATGCAGTGTTTGTGAGATTGTAGGTGTGTGTGTGTGTGTGTGTGTGTGTGTGTGTGCGTGCGCGCATGTAACCAGCAATTTGCAGCCATGGGAAAAAAACATTTCTTTTGACAGTACAGAAAAGAGCAATGAGTTCAGGGTCACTTGGAGACTAGATTCGCTGCTACACTACTGTAAATACCCCGGGGCTGATTGATTGTTTTCAACACAAACTGAGCAGGACGTGCTTTTCCATTTCGTTAAGAAGAAAATACGACAAAGTGTCCATCCTAAGTTCCAATATGCTGACACATTTGAGATGCTGGGGTCAACTGTGTGAGTCAGGCTCAAAAAATGACTGAAATGGTGAAATCAATTAGCAAAATTGTTGCAGACTTCTTTTAAGAGTGTCAATGGACTCATTTATAGTAACTGTTTGAGGTCCAAGAACAAGTTTGAATCACTGTGAAAACTCCTCAACAAGAAACAACACATCACCCTGCTGATTAGTCACTGAAACCACCACAGAATTAACTCCTCATGTTCCTGAGTGAAGGCAAAGAAAACGGCTTTTAGCAGTCCTCACTGTATGAAAGACGACAACACCCGTAACTGTTTGCAAACCAACTCAATCAGCAGTTTCCGAAAAAAAAAAGGTTACAGTTACACATTTGTATACTTTAATATTTTGTGTCAACCCAAGGAGCGTGCACATGCACAAACAGTTGAAGCCAAATGTATTTAGCAATTCGTTGATTTTTGTTTTGTTTACATGTTCTTGTCTTCTGTCACAGCGGAAAAAACTGAAACGCTTGAAGAAAAGAGTCCAACAGATGCCCTCCTGTGTTCTTGATTCTGTGCCATTGCCTTGTGTGACTGTCCAGGCCTCCGAGTGACCCCAGGTGTTTTGTATAACTGTTAAAGAGAAATTAATGCTTCAGCCTTTTATTGTTTAGGAGCCTGTTATTTTTAATCCTCAAGTGGTTTGTGTGTGTGTGTGTGTGTGTGTGTGTGTGTGTGTGTGTGTGTGTGTGTGTCACCAGAAAAATGTGAATGCGCAAGTGTGCAGTGTATGTGCACGGGACTCGATGTGGCATTCTCAGAGTGAAGCGAGGTTCTAAGCTACAGGTTGTACTAATGTCTTCTACGACTCCCTGGGGGGCTTTAGACCGACGACAGGTTCTGCTTTTCCCAGACAACACCCTGCAAGCCTCCCCATGTGACAGTGGCTCATCTAGCCCTAGATTACACTTAAGTTGTTGTTTACACTTCAGTAAACAAAAACTGTGCACTAGTGAACTATGCAACACATACAAAAAATGTAATCCACTCAATGTCCTTTGAAAAAGCTATATAGTTGGACGTTTGAGAATATGTGTATTTTTAAACAGAGGTTACACACTAAGAACCTTATTGGATGCTAAACCACAATGGAGAGCTCCTCCTGGGGGCTGTAAAACCCACCAGAGGAAGAGGGGAGGAGAAGGGGGAGGAAAGGGAGGAAAGGGAGGGAAAGGTGAGCAAACGGAGACTAAAGTTCAGAGAGGGGATATTGATGGCAAGGTGAAAGGTGTAGGAAGAGCAGCACAAGGCAAAAGAAGAGAGGAGGTGAGAAGCCAGGTATGACAGATACAAGAGTTGGGAAACAAGAGGAGAGGAAGGAAGGGACGGGGGGATGTGAGTCAAGTCCAGAAAAAGATAAGGCAAAAGGTTCGGTCCAGAAAAGTGCAGGTCAGAAGGGAAGAATTTGGAGAGGAGCTAGGGTTTGACTTTTTGGCAATGCAGCTATCTGCAGTTGTAAAGAGTAAAAGAGCGTGCAACTGATAACTAGCACTGTGACAGGAACTGTGGGATTTTTACTGAAAATTTAAAAGGGAAACATCATCATAGTTTCCCCATAACCCAGTTGATACATGAACAGGATGAAAAGCAGAAAAGTTCAATTTAATTATCACGTGTGGAATAAATTCTTCCCTCTTCATTGTAAGAGATGAACTCGTAGGAAAATTTCATAATTCTCTCAACAGGGAAGCTTATAATCAAACAGAACTGCGCACAGGACTTCACACAAAATCACAGTGCTGCTTTTCACTGTATTCAAATTACATGTAACATTTTACCCTGAACAACCTAAAACAGCACTAAAAACCTGAAACAGAACTAAATCTCACCTAAACGCCAGCACTGAAAAATGCAACAATTTTACAAGTACTCTTTAGGAATAGTTCTCCAGGCTTCCTGAAGGATATTCAAAGCTCTTCTTTGGATGTTTCTACCTTTTGTTCTGTTCTCTGTCAAATATGATCCCACACTGCTTAAATACTGTTAAGGTCTGGGCTCTGGGGAGGCCAGTCCATGACTGATAGTGTTCCACTGTGTCTTTGTCTATCCAGGTATGCTTCCACTGCATTGGTAGTGTTTTTTGGAAGCCGCTGCTATTCAAATGTTTTCCAGATGGTGTTGCATTGTGGATCAAAATCAAAATACCAAGTTTTCATTCATAACAAACAAAAAACATTCCTCTGAGGACGGCCAGATACAAGGACTGGACTGAAAATGGGTGCAACGTACAAAAATAAATGAATTCAAAGACCTTCAGAAAGCCTGGAGAACTACTGCTTAAAAAAAAGAAAGTGTGTCTCATTGGAAGCAAAATATAAAGAAATTAAGTGGGGCTTAAGACTTTTGCACACTTTTGTATTTTCAAATGATCCAAGCGTGTTTGGAAAAACACAAAAAGCTTAAAGAAATAAAATTTCACCCTCCCAGAATAAATTACTCGTATCTCATCTTTTGTAATAAAATGATATAAATTAAGATTGGGGGCAGTTTAAAGTTGTATTGATTTTAAATGCTGAAAACAGTTTGTTTCAGTTCAATCATTTTGCCTTGTGGCATCAGCACCTTGCATCTCAGGTCTATTTTCCACCTCTGCAGGGAGTTTGGCTCACCCAGACAAACACAGGGAGTACTGCGTGCTATCCCGGAGCTAATTAATCTTCCCAATCAGCAACGGGGGGCCTTGAGCATTTCTCTTGTTTTCCCTCCATACTGAGAAGTAGAGGGCCATTTAAGAAGAAGCAGAGCAGAGCAGGGAAACGGGAAGGAAACGCCTGTCTAGACGCCCGCCAGAGCTGCTGCCCGTACATTCTCCAGCAGCCCCCACAGGCGTACAAACACAACCCTCACCCCAAAAAACTGCCTCCTCTTCATCACAACATATGCAGGGATGTCTTTAGCATTCAGCAGCAAACACAACCCCGGACAAAAGGAGGAACAAAAAGGATGTGCATGTGATGCTCTGTCAAGACTCTTCTAGGTGTCAAAGCCTCTACCAGCTGCCACCCAAACATCAACTGTGTACACACACACACACACACACACACACACACACACACACACACACACACACACACACAGAGCTCCAGGTTGACACAGAAACAGTAAACAGGGCAGGTGATTGAGGAATGATGGCTGCTCCTTAGCCGAGCAGGTCTCCGCGCCTCACTGCCTTTCTTTCACACACCCAGCCCTGTCTGGTCAGTCTCAGCTTGTGACACACACACACACTCTACGCACACAGTTAATCAATCATACACGGACACACAATACATTGCCTTTCTATGGGTCAGAAGGTAAAAACCAATGCCTCAGATGCATACCATCTATTACAGTGACCACAGATCACACACTAAAAGCCATAACTAAATGTTGCTCCACATTAAAGTGGCGCTTTTGCACATTTGAGGCTGAAAACATTACATTTAACTCCTAAAAATGGCACAGCTCTATTGTAATCCCAGTGGCTCTTTGACTATGAGCTAAGACCCCTACAATCATTACTAAGGGATTAAACTGTTGTAGATAATTCACACGATCTAGAGTGATATCTGGTGGATCAATGAACAGGAAATATGAGCTTGCGTTAAAGCAGAAGCTGACTTTTTTTACTTACTCTGTGATTTTGGGATCAATGTTTCCTATCCACAAGCGGTTTCCATCATGGGCCGTGCTCTCTGAAATAATAGAGGCATTTTCCACTGTCTCTGCTGCCGATGACATGTGGAATCTGTGGGATAAAAGAAGCAAAAGGCAGAGTTTTTGATTATCACGAGTATGAATTCGCTTGGAGCTCAGACACTCAACAGCTGCGCGTTTGCCTCTGGAAATCTCTGGAACATGAAGGAAACTTACCAGAGAAGACCTGGACACCTATTGGACAGCTGCACGCTCAACCAAATACAGATATTCAGCTAATTATATCCTCATTGAAGGAAAAATCCAGGATAGGTCAAAAAGTAAAGCGTCGGATAAACAGCTTCCACATTAACTGCACATAAATCATAAAGTGTCTCAACACTTTGCCTTTCAGTTGCCCTTTATTGGACCCCACAGTTGATCATCTTCCTTCATCTGACACTATCCCAAGCATCCTCCTCTGTCACACCAACCCTCTGCATGTCCTCCTTCCCTACATCCACGAACCTTTTTCTTCCTCCTGCTTGGCAGTTTCATCATCAACATGCTTTCTACGATATAGCCACTATCACGCCAATGATCTAATCTCTGAAAAGTGTCCAATTAAACAGTGAAATTTGGGGATTTTCTCATCTAACTCAGTTCATTTCCTGAAATTAAAATTTAAAGCTGTTTTGTGCAATGTGTGCGCAAAGGTTGTGCCGATGTATGTTTCATAACAGGGGTTTTAACTTAATCAGCAACAGAATCAGGAAACGACGTAGTGTGGGTTACTTCCTCGCACTGTCAAATAAACACCTAGTTCCTGAAAACATCTGAAAAGCAAAACTCCGACTCCACATCTGGGAAAAGCTAAGCAGCTAATCCTAGTTTAACAAACCGTAGAATTTTACTCCTTAACTGCGGAACGTCTTCGGATAGATCAGCCCGGGTAGAGTTAAACCAGACTCGGTTATGCAGGTGGTAGCATATGTTTTGAAGATGAGCTCTCAGTGACTTCGTTATAAAAGAGCAAAGGATTGTAGCAGTTAGCTAAGTGAGTTTCCGTTTACCTCGTTGTTTGTCAAACTTCCTCTTCGCTGGCGAATTCTTCGAATTGATTTACCACTGATCCCAACTTCGGGATGATTCTGGTGCGTCAAAACGTCAAATTAATCATTTCCTAAACTGTTTTCCTTCTATATTAGAGACTAGGCGAGCTAGCTCTGACGATACCTCGCTACCGTCTGACAACAAAGGCGCGGGGTGATGACGTAGTTTGTTTGAGTGTGCGCAGAGTCCTATGGGAGCACTCGGTTACTGTTTGGTGTCATATATATCATTCTCCTACAAGGCTTCCAGTGCCCTCTCAGTCGGTAACCCCGCCCAGTCGGTGTAACCCGTACAGACTATCGAACATCTACCAGGTGGCCATAACATACAGTCTCGTGGTGATGACGAAATAGATGTCAAACGCGTTTTCCCCGATGGTTTTTGCCCAGACTGACATGCTTCTGTGAAGACTTTTTGAAGTAAGTATGTGTTCTGGTGCACTTTACAGTTGAGGCTTTTATTTTGCTGGGTTGCTGTTGCAATTAAGGTAGCACTGTGCTGAACACACTAGACCGTGTGGTTCAGTTTGCCCCCTGTAAGAATGGAGAGAAGTCTTACTGACCTTCTCAACCCTTCAGCTATACAGTGTTACAGTTAGTTAACCTAAATGTGCATGGGTTTGTATTAATACGAATGAAAGCTCCCAACTGCTGTGAAATTTGCACTGAATCATTCTGGTGCTGTATGCAAGACTGAGTCCACAGTAATATAAAAACACGTGAATTTTTAACATCATGTTAAGTTGCGCATGTGATGTGCCCCATAGATGGCTGGGGCGCACGTTTCTTATTGATTTGTGTGTTTGATTTGATTGATTGTGAAGTTACTGTTGATGTCAGTAAAACTAGGTGATACTGTGTCATACTGCTCTAGTTTTCTCTCTTATAGTCGGAAAACTACAAAATTATCATTTTCATACCCAGCTGGGTAACAGGAAGTCTGTGAAAAGGTCCATTAAAACATGTACATCAGCAATAGTTCCTGTTTTTACATATTTAGACTCACTGGATACTTTATTAGGTTCATCTTGCCTGTATTGGATTGGGGGCCCTTTGAGTCCAGTAAACCCATTGTCATGTTCAAGAAACCAGTGCTTTTTGGTGTTATTTGAGCTATTTGACACTGCGCCATGGGTTGCATCATCATTGTTGATTTGAGGCAGGATGGATGCATGCTTTCGTGTTGTTTACACCAAACTAACTGTACCAACTGAATGCTGCAGCAGAAATCAAGACTCATCAGACCAGGAGACATCTTCTAGTCTTCTGTTTGGAGAGCTCGTGTGAATTCTAGCCTCGCTTTCCTGTTCTTAGCAGACAGGAATGGCACCCAGTGTGTTCTTCTTCTGCTGTATCCCACAGTGTTCGCCGTTTTGTGCACTTGGTGCACAACACGCCTTCTTTATACCTTGGTTGTAACTAGTAGCTACTAGTATCCTAGTAGCTCTTCTTTATACCTTGGTCGTAACTAGTAGCTATTAGAGTTATTATTACCTTCCTGTCACCTTGAAGCAGTCTGACCGTTATTCTCTGGCCTCCAACAAGACAATTTCAACCAGAGAACTGCTGCTGACTGGATATTTTCTCTTTTGCTCTGTAGACACTAAAGATGGTTGGTGTGTGGAGGAAGCAACATGAGACAGTGTGGCAAGATATCAAACCTTTTAATCGCACACAGAGTGTGAAGACAAGAAGGTTTAGTCACGCGTTCAATCACCCAAAATAAACAGCTGTGTGCCACTGCTGTTTTTGTACTATGATGGTTAAAAAAAACAAGAAAACAAACACTTTGGCAAAGGTGGCACTTTTGCTTCGTTGAGTAAAGCTCTGCCAGAGAACCTTTTCTCTACTCCAGCTGCACCTTTCAACACCCGGTACTAAGACTTGGTCACAGGCCAGAGGACGAAGGAAGGAAGAGATGTGGGGGAACAAATCAGAGAAATGAGTCTCCATTTCATCATTTCTACATTATGCTATGCTAAAAACATATCCATCAACACAGTATGCTGATTGATTGTTTTATCAGTCAAACTGCAGTGCTACTATGTGATGAAATGATTAGTTTGAATTGATCACATCCTCAAGCCTGTAACAATGTGAAGTATTGTCTGGTGCCTGCTTCTAAAATATGGGGATCTTTTGCATTTTTGGTATTAGACAAAAAAGAACATTTGAGGAAAGTTTAGGAATTCATTACACACTAAACCAGGTGTGCTCAGTGGTTTTTGTAATGAGAAGAAAGTGATTTGTTTCGCTCCCAGCATGAACATATTGTTTGAGGAGGCAGAGCCATGCAGAACATCATCAGATACTCTGCTGTGTTGTTCGCTGCTCAGGCTGCAGAGCGAAAGGAGAGAGCATGCGGGTTCACCAGCTGGTTTCTGCTGCTGGAAGAGGCAGGGTGTGTCTGCAGCTGCTGCCGTGTGTGTGAAATCTACAGGACGTGAGGCTACAGTATCCCACTGAACACCTGTGCCTCACTCTTTCTGCTCGGCTGGCTTCTTAAAGAGATCTGTCACCATCCCGCATCTCGGCCTATCGTCTCTGCCACATTGTGGCGTGTCGCATCATACTTGCTGGGAAACCTGCCAGCCGTGGATACCTGTTTTGGGCTTGTACTGGAGGTGGTGGTGTACTGTGTAGCCTAAATATTGCCGCAGGAATGAGTTTGGATGTTGGTTAATATCTGGAGTGAGCGTTGGATTGACTCCGGGGATTAGTGGTAGCTGGAGGTATAATGGCAAACAGTGAGGTCAGTGTCATGTCTGGTTGGAGACAAACCACAGCCAGTGGCTTGTTTAAAGCTCACTGTGACACAGCCTTTGACTTAAAATGTTAAATTTGGCTATTCGGACTGTTCAGACGGTGTGTTTCCCCTCACAGGTCGCAGCTATAAATACACGAGGTACAATAGAAGATGTCAGGCGGGCAGCAGTGCACCGCACGCTGTTCACAACCACTGACTGTGAAAGACGGGCTTTAGAGTCTTGTTTGTGTCTGGGGGGCTTAAATATCTCTGTGCTTTTCTGCACTTGTGTGTGCACACTGAGGGTCAGTGACAAAGTTCACAGTCAAGAGCCTATTTGTGAGGTGGGGTGTGATTCGTCCATAGAAAACCAGGGGCTGCTGTCATATTGTTGTTTTTTTTTGTTGTTTTTTTTGAATGGGAGGTTCCCACCTCAGGAATGCCCAGACGAGTGCGCGTGGGCTGAGATAATGGTTAGCTTTATCCCACAGATTTATGAGAAATGGCATGTTTTTAAGTGTAAGAGTGTAACTGAATGTAATGTAGGTGGTAGAGCTGACAGTTGAAAGCTTCACAAAAACAGTGATGTGTGGATGGATTTATAAGGACCAACCCTCTCTGTTCTACTTCAAGAGAAACTGTGGTCAAATGCATGGTCTGTAATTCAGGTGGAAATGATTCTTTTTTTTTGGAATACCAGGAAAAATAATAAACTAGTAGATCAGTTGATGAGTAATCTTTGAGCTGCTCTCAAGAATTTCTTATTCATAAGCTTTTATCTCTGTTTCACAACCCAAACACGCACATGATTATTCATGAAAATAGTTTATTTCTTTTTTTTATGTTTTAAGGGGATCCTGCACATTAACATGCACACTGAGACTCATGTAAATGTGCTTTAGTCTCACAGGCTAATTTTCATCTGCAGTCCCTGGCAGGTTTACAATGTTTGCACAGAGTGGGGAAAAAGAAAGACTTAGATACACTATAAGGATAAAAGTAGTTGGCCACCTACACAAACCCATTCCATTACACTTTAAGCACACAGTTTTTGTGCTGATGCTAATACCAGAGGAGGTATGAACAGTTATTGAGGCCATTCATCTTCACACCCACGACCAGTTTAGAATCACCTAGTAACCTAACCCCATGCACATCTTTAGACTGTGTGCAGACACAGGAACAACATGCAAGAAAGGCCCCAGCTGGATCTTCTTGCTGTGAGGCGACAGTGCTAACCACCATGCTTCCTTGGCTGTGTTGCTGTGGTATTTAAAAGCTTCTATTTTGCAATAATATCACTCCACTCAGGGCTGATTGTGGAATATCTACAAGGGAAGAACTTTCACAAAGTGACTTTTTGAAACAGCGGCATCCTGTTACAGCACCACGCTCGAGCTCTTTAGAGTGATCCATTCTGTCACAAACATTTGTAAAGACAATCTGCACGGCTAGGTACTTGAATTTACACAACCGTGGCAAAGGGACTGAAAAAACCTCTACCGGATAGTGTAACATAACAGCATGTTCACAGTCAGAAACATAGAGTAAAAGATCACTTATAAACCTCACAGGAAAAAAAAAAATTAGTTACAGAACACACTCCTTTTTATTTGGAAAAAATTTGATCAGATCAGCTGTTTATCAAGCAGACATTAGTTTATGATCTCATTATGTGCTCTCACTTAATAACAGGTTTCATTTACTTACAAAAGAGCAAATATTGATCATTCATCTGCAAGTCAATCCCTTTTATTTGATTTAAATGCTTCAATAATTTATGTAGACCGTAACAGAAATGCTAAAAAGCAAATGTAGCAGATGACAGATTAGTAGGTTGCATTCATGTTGTTTTAGTTGCACTTCTGTCAGAAATTATCATGCATTTACTGAGGTGCACACAGACTACAGTACTGTACTGTTAGAAGGAGATGAAGGCCTACCTCCTGCTGGCTGATATGAGCTATTACCTCATTTTGATTAATATTACCAGCTGTGCTATCAACTGCTTTTCTGATTGAATTGTAGCTCTGTCGAATGTAATCACATGTTGCCCTTCCAAACTCAGCTGTATAGCATTTATCTACTTTAAAATTTTTTGTTAATTTAAACTCTTTTTCCCCCCCCCTTTTCTGTGTCGACAGTTATGGCTTTGAATCATCTGAGCTTGCTGCGGCCTCTCCTGTGTCAGCCCCTGCTGCGACATGTCAGGTCTCCGCTCACATCCAGAGTCAGCCTTAGGCCTCTTCTGGCTCCTGACGCCTTCCACCACCCTGCTCCTGCTGTATGCATCAGGCTCTACGCCACCAAAAAGGCCAAAGGTCAGTGAGGAGATTGCTGAAGTTAACTTGTACAACTTCCATGACTCTGCTGGCACAAATGTGGTGTTATTTATCTAGATGAGTCTCCACTCTTCCCTCTGTTTTTTCCTTCTTTCTCTCGTTTAATCTTCAAAGCCAAGGCAAAGGGCCAGTCAGGGAAGGTGAACATTAATTCATCTCTGGTGGAAGACATCATCAGTCTGGATGAAGTGAAGGAGGACATGACCACTGTTCTCGATTCGCTCAAAGATGACTTCACACGAAACCTCAGCATCCGAACCTCGCCAGGTAGTGAGCTTATCGTACTTTTCTTTCTTTCTTTTTTTTGGGACTGTGCCTTTCATTCCTCGTTGTTTCAGTACAAAGTTAAAAGCAAAGAACGAAGGGTTACCAACAAGGCAGATGAAGCATGAAAGCATTACCTCTAAAGTTAAAAGAAACATTCAGACATCACTCCATGTACGTACAGTCCAGACTGAAAACATTAAGACAGTTAAACACGTGGCAGCTAAACTTTTAGCTGTGTGCTCTTCCAGCTTTTGTTCATGCACAGAAAAGCTCACCAGTGGCTCACATAACAAGGATATCACAAAGAGGAATATTCCACAAAGGCATGTGGATTCTGTGTGAAATGTGAAAGGAAACAAAATGCAAAGACAACATTTTAAAATAGAACATAGATAATATCAACTAATTCAACTGAGGAAATCTAACATTTTAAGAAACATATTGTCTTATTTTGAATTTGAGATCTGGTTGCAGCAACAAGTCTCAAAAAAGCTTTAAACTGCATTGCATCCTCTCTTCTTTTAACAACAGTCTGTAAACATCTGGGGACTGAGGAGTCCAGCTGCTGGACTTTTGGGAGAGGAATGTTGTCCCAATTGTGTCTGATATGAGATTCTAGCTAAGCAGTCCCAGGTCTTTTTTGTCATAATTTTCATTTTCAGCTGGTCAAAGTTCTGAAGTGCAGGCAGGCCAGTTCAGCACCCGCACCCTTCTGCTACAAAGCCATGCTGCTGACTGGTTGACTGGTTGAAATATGTTGTCTGACTTGAAGCACATGTTGCTCTAAAACCATTGAGCATTGATGGTACCTTTCCAGATGTGCACACTGCCAGTTCTGTAGGCTTTAATGCACCCCCCCATACCATCTGAGATGCCGGCTTTTGAACTGAGTACTTATAATAAGCTGGACGGTCCCTCTCCTGTGTAGTCCAGCGTCGGTGTTTTCCAAATAGAATTTCACATTTTTATTCATCTGACAACAGAACAGTTTTCCACTTTGTTGAGCTTTGGCACAGAGAAGATGGCAGCATTCCTGAATCGCGTTCACATGTGGCTTCTTCTGACAGAGCCCATGCACTGATTTCAAAGACCGAATCATATCAGTCTTTAATCCACGCTGCCTGAGAGCTCGGAGATCACAGGCGGCCAATATTAATGTTTGATTATGTCACCGTACAGAGAGTCTTTTGACGATATTATGTACTGTAGATGATGACAAGTTGGAGAAACCTCTGCTCATCTTTACCGCCTCCAGGGAGGTTACGTTTTTGTAGTATTTGTGCGCGCATGTCATTCTGTCTGTCAACGCGATAGTTTGAAAGATTTTGAATGAATTCTGATCAAACTTTGTAGGTTTTGTGTCGAGTGGGGTCATGTTAACGATCCATTAAAATTGAACTTGTATCCACCAAAGACTTCAAAGTTAACTTCATGGTTTATTGGCCAAAAATTGACTATGATTCTTACATGTGTGGTGTGTATCATCAATATATAGAACAAAGTATTTAAAATGTCATGTCACATTTGACCTCTGACCCCTTACTTCCTTCAAAGCCAATAGTTTGATCTGAAGGTCAAAATGATAGTAATGCTATAAAGAGCTATTTAAAAGTTTTTTCTATTAACAGCACTGAGGCTTATAGAGAGTGATATATATATATATATATATCTCTATATATATATATATATATATATATATATATATATATATATATATATATATATATATATATATATATATATATATATATATATATATATATATATATACATAGAGAGATATATAGATATATATAGAGATATATATATATATATATATAGAGATATATCTATATATATAGATATAGATAGATAGATAGATAGATAGATAGATAGATAGATAGATAATCTAAATAACTATGACCTCTTCTTCAAGGTTAAATAAGGTCAAACATTCAGTTAAACGGTTAAAGCCTTGGAGAAGTTGATAGACATCATCTGCTCATGCCTCAGGGTCAAAGCTGGTAATGGTGTAAAGGATTCATCCGAAAGCATTTATTATTATTGTTTTCCTTCACGGGCATCTTTCCATTTACTTTTGTGTTCCTAAGCTGTTAAAAGAATCACGTCTCCCACTTAGTTCTTTTCAGATTTCTGCAAACCTGCTCGAATTACAGCTGAAACCTTAGTGTTTAGGTGAGCTGCAGGCATGTTTTTGAGAGGGGGGGTTGGGGCTAATTTTCATCCTAAAATGTAAAAAGTTGCGCTTGCAGTTATGATGAAGACAGATGAGTTTTTAGGGGTTAAATTAATGCCAGAGGAAGACATTTAATGTGGTATCCATTATTTCATTTCAGAATTAACATACTGGAGGGAAAAAATGGGTTACTGTCCAAATATAGTGTGCACAGTGTGCACTGTAGTTAACAGGGGGCCTTTTTCTTAACTTTTTTAAACTTTTTGAATCAAAGTCTTTCTCGGACACGATGCCAAAGGGCTTAGCATAAGGAGATCCCTATTTGATGTTACCTTGACCCCGCCTTGGCCCCTGTTTCCCCAAGTACATCCAGGTCACAGCCTTTTTTTTTTCTCTCTGCATTTTAATAAATGGGGGCGCGCTCGGGGAGTCAGAGGTGGGGTGTGTAATGGAAGCTCCCGGGGGACGAGGCAGCTGCCTGAATCGGACTTCAAACTGAAATTACCTTGAATTTGTTCCACTTTTCTTCCGCACACGTATCTGATTTGCTTTTAGTGTAGTATTCCTTTTTCTTTTCTTTTTTTTTTACACAGAATGAAGACACATACAACATCATTAACCCTTCAGTGTCGAGCTTTGCCTTTTAGATTCCCAACTTTTCTTTTTTCTAATCCGGTTATCACTCAATTGATTTTTGCTCTGAGTCATTTTCTGTGCGGACCCCTCCCTCTATTACTTTTGTCTTATAATTTTCCAGTGCTTCTCAGCTTCATACTTTGTCTTGTGACTTAAAATTTCTTATGTGGCCCTAGACCACCTTTTTAAAATTTTATAACGCATTTCAGTTAAAAGTTCCCTTCATCGCTTTGTCTTTTTCCAGTCCTTTCTACCCTTTTTTGCATCAATCCCTCTGTTCTGTCATCCTTCCTGTGTCCCCTCCCCCTAATCTATATATCCCTCGCTCCTTTCCTCTGGTCCATTCATCCCCCTCTCCTCTGTCCAGCTGGACAGTAATCCAGGGAGGCAGCAGGACTTAGAGTTGACAGCAGAGATGAGATGGTGGAATGGGATGACGTCAGTTGTCCGAGCGTATGTGTGTGTGTTGTTCATGAACCTCTCATCTGGCTCTCATTAAACTTATGAGAGTGAGTGCATGACTGTATGTACTGATGTTTGTTGCCATGAGTCTGTACTTATGTGTGCAGCAAACACGTAGCAGAAAGTCAGACAGATAAATGCAGAGAGAGGGAGATGAGTGCTACGCCCACCATCTCATGGTCATCGCAGATGGGTAAGGTGACTTGGAAACTAGTGCGGTGTCCAAGAAAACATTGTTTAAAGTAGACTTCACATTCTTGTTTCTCGCAGACGAGTAAAAACAACTAGCTGAAACATGGATATCACCATTTCTTAAGCTTTTAATCACCATATACTCTCATTGCGGTAATTGTAATCCACCCAAGCTGCGATGTATGTGGATACTCGCTGCTCACATCACATGTGGGAAATCATTAAATTACCGTTTTGGAAAGAGGACGGCTATGAGGATGCACTCATTGGATGCATGTGTGTGAGATTGAGCTGGTTCAGAACGTGGATCTGCAGAAATTAAACTGAATAAGAACATGTCCAGCTGTCTTTGTGAGAATCGGTTTTGGACGTCAGATTTATAAAATTTCTACAGGTTTTTGTAAAAAAAAAAAGTGTTTTGGCCTGCCTGCTTTTTTTCACACTCCTTCAAAAGCCTGTTTGAGGGTGAAGACTTGGTTTTAGAGAAACTTTAGAATTAGGTTTACCGAGTTTTTCCTGGCTGAAAACATGGCTGTGTGCTGAGACTACGCACATAAGTCCACATACAGTTAGGTAATGAGTCTTACTTAACAGAGCTATATACATTTTCCTTTTACCTCTGGCCATTTGATAAACAAAAGCATATTTATCCTAGAGTAAATAAAATAAATTAATACTTCAGACCTTTCTTTTTAAAGTGGTTTTATCACAGCCCTGGTGATTTTATTTTGGAAGAAGACCAGAAGAGAATTTAAATGCAGGAAAACCCCAGAGTTTAGTTAGTTTAGTTTAGGGTTGGACTGGAGGTCTCAAAGTTTTCATGACCAAGAAGCCGATGTATGATTTAGGGCAGCACAAAAAAATGCACTAATCCAACATATTTAGTGTTTGTAGCGCGTCAGAAAATGGTGGCTTATGTTGGAAATCGCCGTTTTTGTGCTGTTGGCATTTCTCGACAGCACCTATATTTGTAAATTTCTTCAAATGAGAACACTTATAATCAGACATAACCGAGCACAGGTCAGAGCACTTACACACAATCATAGTGCTGCCTTTCATTGTATTCAAATCAGTGCAACATTTTGTCCTCAACAATCTGAGCAGAAGTAAAGCTTTTCACGTGTAAATGAGAACACCGGTCAGCACACACAAATGCAGTATTATTACCCCACAGCTTTGCTGTTATGTGAAACAAAAACGATTTACACTATTGTTCAGAAGTTTCAAGCCGCCCCTCATTTTGTTATTTTACTAGGAAAATTGGAGACTTGCAAATCCAAAGTCAGTTTGTACAAGTTTGAAAGTCAGTATTTGATGTAATCACCTTTATTCTTCAACACAGCCTGAACTCTCTTAGTCGCACTTTCTAAGAATTTCTCTATGTAGTCCTCAGGAATAGTTCTCGCCTTTTATTCTGTTCTTTGTCAAGATGATCCCAAGCTGCTTCAATAATATTGAGGTCTGAGCTCTGGGGAGGCAATCCATGACTGACAGTGTTCCAGTGTGTGTTTTCTGTGCAGATGTGCTTTTACTGCAGTGAAAGTATGTTTGGGATCATTGTTATGCTGAAAAATTAACCACTGTCAATCAGAAGATGACAGAGACTCCACTGTATTTTATAGATGCCTGTACCCACTCACTGTTGTAGCTTACTCCTGACCTCCTTCATACATACTGATGATAATTTGAACCAAAAATGTCCCACTTGGATTTGCATCCCATTAAAAACTGTTGCTAAGAATTGATTCAGTCCTGTTCTACTGTAATTTGGCATACACTGCACAGCGCTCCATGCCAATATATGACAGGTTTTCAGTTAGTAACACTTTGCACCAACGAGGTGATTACCAAAAATACAAATTGGTGCAAATGTCATTAATTCATCTTAAGTAATGGGAAAAATGATGACACACTGCTAGCAATAAAGTGCATTTAAAATTGGTGTTTTGTTAGGTTGGGCATTTATCCTTGAATGATTCTTAGGACAGTGTTAAGTAACTTAAATAAGTACAAAAAATGGAACTGGACTGAAAATGAGTCATTGTTCAAAGAAAATGAGAACTATTGATCAAGATCACTTTTATAAGAATTACAATAAAGTCTGGCTTCTTGGAAGCAAAATATAAAGCCATGAGAGGTGGCTCAAGACTTTTGCAATTTACCCCTTTCCTCAAAAAACTGACTGGAGCAGGCAGCAGTCACTCCAGGAAAGGAGAACTACCAAAAGGCAAGAACCGCTCATCCGAACAACCTCAAAGCACTGGGCTTACTCGGGTGAACGGCCTTACAGCCAGCAAGTTTGCAACAGTTCAGACAAACACTCGCTGAAATAGGCGAAGGAGATGGGAGCTGATATAAATTTTAACAGCACCTTTTTAAAAGGAGAATTTGGCCTGACAGGACACAAAGGAGGGAAAAAGTGCAACGTAATGTGGTATGCATCCTAATTACACCAACACCCAGATGCAGCATACAGCTGAAAATCTGTTTTTGGTATAGTTAAAACTCAACGTGTTTAAAAAATAAAGCGCATTTTAGCCAAATTTCATCCAATATCTCAACCAGCTGCCACCCCCTCTCACCATCCATCTTTGTAGCAATGACCGACTGTCTGCCGGCCTGCCTGCTTAAAGTACTTGCAGATGTGCTGGTGCTCGTTGTGAAGGCGCAGGTAACAAAGTCAGACAGGCAGAGATATGGGCATGAGCTGTCTGCATGTACACAGAGGGACAAAGTAAAAAAGGGAGACGGTATAATTGGCAGCAAAGTAGGCAGCGTGTCAGCTGATATCCATGTTATCACATCATACCAACCTTTTATTTTTAATTCATTGCAGCTGTATCTTATTTTTTGATTGGATATGTCCCTCTCTTTTAACCCTTGAAATCAAATGATAAATTGATCTTTTAGAGAAAACTACACCACTGGCTCACCTTCGGTTCACCTCACATTTCCACAATCACACACCACCAGCGCAGCCCCCCACCGGGTGAGCCGGGAGGGAGTGATGTAAGGCAGAGGTGGAGAAGAAGGAAGCAAGCGCGTCTGAGGTTAGCCAGATGGAGGATGGAGAGGGGTGGGTGGATGCAGAGAGGGAGGGAGGGACAGAAGTCAGCTTGTGTTGGCAAACATGCATTAGTTTCGTTCGGTGTTGACAATGAGGAGAGACAATAGATCATGGAAACTTTTAAGACTCTGACAGTGGTCTCAAAATTAATATTTTTCTACTGTGCTATTGCACATTCCTCTGTCTATTTGTTAATCTGTCCAAAGGACTAAATGATTTATTTCCCCTCATCTATTCCATTACACCATAGCAACATCTTATTAACTATGTGCCAGTGCTGGTGTTAACACATAGGGTGAAACTATAGTCAGGCCATTTTTATTTTTTAATTTGAGCTATTTTGCTTCCATAACTTATACTCCAAAATACACATTTGGGACCATAACTGGTCTGTTGGTCGTTCTTCCAAAGTAGTTAATATCTAATGATAAAATACTCCATTTGTATTTTCATACAAATATTTTCAGAAAGGTTGTAATGAAAAAAAGCCTCTGATTGATTTTTAAAGTGATATAAAGGTACTTGCAGCTGCTTTGCTACTCGTAAGTGGTCGCCATAGCATCGCTCCGCATGTTTGATTTGGTAGATTTTCTTCTATCTCCTGAGACAAGCCCAAAGGCGTTGTTTGCCTCCTCCCTGGATCAGACTGGGAATCATTCACTTGTTAAGCAAATGTGCAAATCACTGCAATACAAATGTTGGTTTAAAATGGATAAATCGAATGTTACAGTACATGGTTTTAGAAGACACAATCAAAAAGAGATCTTCTTTTCATACCCCGAGCCCGAAATCTTCCAATTTAGGAGCACTTACAAACTCTTATTTTTCTCTCTGTTTATATTTTGAAGGTTTTTACAGAAACCGTTTGATAATATATCGTTAAGAGACAAATTTTACTTTGTTTGTAAAAGACTTGATTTTTTTTTTATGGCTCTTGAAAGTATTTTCTGATTTATGGAGTGATTAAAAATAGATTTCCCTCCATCTGTGAAGCAAGAATGAATGATTAACCTGGCTTAACCAAAAATACAGTTACTGTTCTGTTAGTAATCAACTGGGCTGTTTCGTGGTGGTAACTGCTGGCTGCTTTTTTTGTTTTTTTGATTGATTAGTTTTCACCTGATTTTAAAGCTACAATTTACAGGTTTCCTCTAAATGCATCACAGAGAGGCAATAATTAGGTTACTGTTTTGAAAAGAGGACAGCCATAAGGATGCATGTGAATATGAATGCATGTGTGTGCAGAAATGAATTATTAAAATGTTCAGCTACAGTGCTGTGCAAAAGTCTTGAGCCATTCTCTGTTTCTTTATATTTTACTATGAAAATGGGGAAACAGGTGCAGTTATTCACTCAAACATGTTGAAATATACATGGAAATACAGCATTTAAGGCATTTCATTTGAGTTTAATTCAAAGCTCATCTTTGGATGTTGGCTGCCTTTTGTTCTGTATCAAAATGATCCCACACTGTTGAGGTCCAGGCAGTGGTGAGGCCAGTCCACGACCAATATTCAATTGTATATTTTTCTATCCAGGTATGCTTTCACTGCATTGACAGTGTGTTTGGAATCATTGCCACTGCTGAAAAATGAACCACTGGCAATCAGATGCTTTCCAGGTGCTGCTGGAGCAATTTTGAGACGATTCTGCCAACACAGCTCACTTAAACGCATCCCCACACTGTGACGGAGCCTCCACCGTGTTTTAAAGATGGCTGTGGATGCTGGCTGTTGTACCTCTCTCCTAACCATGATTTGCCAAGTTTTCCGCAAAGAGCTCTTTGGGAATTACCTTGTTGGTGCTAAAATATTATTTCATTCCCATCAAACTGTGTTAAACTGTGTTTCAACTATACAAATTATGTGTTTCTGCTAGTAACAAAATGCCTTAAAATACATTTTAAAATTGATTCTGACAAGGATTCTGAAAGGGACTCAGGCGCAGGCCAGGGTTTTCCTTTAAGCGAAAGACAGTGCGTTTATTCACAGTGAACACAACACCAGGTGACTTTGTACAATGTGCAGGGAAAAGGGGGTCCAGGTCGCCCGCGTCCGTGGGGGAACGGGGATCAGGGAAAAAGTGCTCCACACTCTCTGTACAGAAGCTCAAAAATCTCCTCCCCAGTCACTCCTCTCGTAGTCGGGTTCCAGAAACGATGCTGATAGCTCAACGATCCAGCGAAGACTAGCGTAGATCCACCATCTTAAGTAGTACTGCAATCAGCTGGAATCAGCGGCCGGTGCGGTGATGAGAGCAGGTGTGTGGGCCAGCAGCAGGAGCCCGCAATGAGCATCGCCGCGGCGAAAGAGAGAGAGCGAGAGGGAGAGAGCAAAACCAAAACAAACATATTGCCTAATAGAGGGTCGGCCAGCGAGGCACAGGGACCATGACAGATTCTATGGTCTTCAAAAATTGAAAAACCAGCCAATGTCCAAAGAGACACTCTGAAAGACATTGAGAGTGCCTGGAGAACTACTGCTTAATACTACTTTTAAAAAAATGCAATAAAGTCTGGCTCCTTTAAAGAAAAATATAAAGAAAATGACAATGAGTCTATAATTATCTGGGGTCAATGCATGTCTGAGTAACGCATTTTATTGCTGAAAGATGGATTTCATGATTAAAAACAACACTAAGACAGAAAAAGAATTAAAGTACATTAAATGTATAAGTTAAATCTGCCTTACACACTGCTAGTAGAACAGTTAATCCTGTAATACTAATACAAAGGAAAAATCGGGATGCTGCAGTGCACACAGTGAGAACACAATGATGCCTAAACTGTTCATGAAGGTAAATAAATGAAGAAAGTAAACACTTGCATTGACCTGTATTTGTTTAGGAGCTCTGGATCACATTGTGGTGACGACTCAAGATGGGAAGTTCCCTCTCAAGCAGCTGGGTCAGATCTCCATGAAGTCACCTCAGCTCATTATGGTCAACATGAGCAGCTTCCCTGAAGTAAGACGATCTCTCTCACACTCACACACACACTCACACACACACTCACACACACACACTCTCTCACACACACTCTCTCACACACACACACACACACACACACACACACACACACACACACACACACACACACACACACACACACACACACACACACAGCTATGATTTCTTCCTACCGGTATCAGTTTGTCTCAAAAGGACAAGCGCGCAGTAACTAAGCTTTGTAAAAATAATCACAAGCACAGACAGATAGATGGTCCTCCTCACAGAAGGAAAAGTAAGCCAGACCAGAACTCGAATCTCACATCACTCTGTAAATGAAACCTGACCTCTCTCTCTCTCTTTGCGCTGTGTCTCAGATGCTAATTGATTGATCACTCAGGGAGCCCTTTGTTCTGGGGTGAAAGATAGCAACAAAAGTCTGTATGTGTGTACTGCAGCGCGGATATGTCTTAGTGTGAGTTGTCACAGAATAGGAAATGACCTCATTTTACCCCCAGGTTAGGAAGGAATGGATTATTTTTCTTTTTTTGCTTCTTTTCGCTGCCTCCTTTGCTTTGTAGATTTTCACATTTTTTGGTGGCCAGACTTTCTGGTGGTCTGGAAAAGCTGAATGTGCTTGCATGTGTCACTATACAGTCATATATCCAGAGACGCTAATGACCGATATGCTCAACTTTCTTTGCTGTCTGCTACATTTTCCTTGATCTCATTAAATATTGAACGGAAATATGTGCACAGTCCTTTATTCTTGCAAATGACAAACAAGAAAAAAATGATCTGAAAATGTTGCAAATGAAAATATCTCCAAATATGTATGAATGAGGAAAAGCACAGCAGACAGGATACAATACGGAAATATGCATAACCAGGGTTTTCCTGGCTCATAATGGGCCTTTGGGGGATTGGCTGTGCACAGCAATAAAGTACGATCACCGTATTCACTACAGAGATACAGAAATGTGTGCAATTTCTTACTGTTTAGGACTATTTTATTAATAAAATTGACTATTTTGTCTGTGTAAATAAACCCCAGTTAACATGTATTTGTTTTCCATTTGGCTCTGGTTTAAACTCCTTTGGATGGATGCCAAAAATGTCATTTATGTGGAGGAAAAACTAAAAAACCAAACCCAGCGGTGTTGGTATAATCTGGAAGCACACAACAGGAAATAGTCAAATTTAGACCTGATTTCACTTCTTTAAACAGTTTGCTTTAGTTGTGGGTGAATCTTAAACTAAATACCTAGCTCTTAATCTGAGTTTAAGCCTTTAGACCAGGTCTGAACTCTCAAACAGACCTGAGAGAGATGGAGTGAAAAGTGAGGATCGGCCGATTCTGGTAATAGTTTGTTCTAAAGGCCCATTTCAGTCACTCTGAATGCCTATGAGGTGTTTCGAGAAACTCTGCCCACGCCACCCACAACCACCACCATATTATCAACCTGCGGAAAACACCGCTCTGAAATTCGGGCACCGTGTTATGAAAAAACGAATGACTCAATTCTCAGGAGTTATGTCTAAGATCGTAACAAATAAAGTAAAACTAAACTCCCCGACAGTCTCTTTTTTCAGTTCTGTCATCACAGTGACATCATCAGATAATGTCATAAGTTGGTCTTTTTCACAGTGGAAGGTTGGAAACAACAGAAACTCGTACAAACAATCCGCTTTAGTCCTTGAATCATAACCACTCGTGTTTTCCCAGCAACCAGCAGCTATGCTGAGGTCTAATTACTGTATTCTGTTTATTAAGAGACACCAACACACGCATAAACTTTCACTGATTTTTAATAAAAATGTATTTGTTTTCTTTTGATTAATTTTTTTAAAAATTATTATTTATACCGGTTTATAATTCTACTGTTTTGTACTGGGATGGAGTTTACCTGATAAACTACATGTAACACAATGCTAATCACTGAGCCGCTGTGCATACATGAGAGGAAGAGGCAGTAAAGCAGAAGGCTGATGGAGGGAGAAGATGAGGATGAAAGGGACAGAGGGAGGTTGGAGGCAATGAGGAGAAAGTGGCAAGGAAGAGGAGTCTACTCCCCATTTTTTGTGTTTCAGCTGCTTCCTCTCATCCTTTTCTGTCTTTCCTCACATCAGGTCCAATCTTCAGTCTCCGTATTGGTCTCCATCAGGTTCTTCCTCACCTCCTCCGCTTTCTTTCCATCACTGCCTATCCTTTTTTTCTTGTATCTTCCATTTCTTGTTTGACTGTATCCAGTTCACTTTTTTGCCCTCGGTTTCCTTCTGCACTTCCTTTTAATACTTGTTTTGTGTCCTCCACCATTTGTTTTACCTCACCAAGTTTCTTTTTCTTTTTCTGCTTCTCTCTGCCACTCTTGCACTGCCTTTTGCACTTCCTCCAATTCTTTCTTGTCTTCCTCCGGTTCCCTGTGCTTTTCATTAAGTCTTTTCTTGGCCCCTTTCAGCTTCGGTCTTTTCATCTTTCTTTCTCCCTTGTCATATTTCCTGTTTGCTTCTGTCACGTCTTTCTTTACCTTCTTCAGTTGCTTTTTTCCCTCCTCTTTCAGTTTTTTGATTGCCACCTTAACTTTTTCCTTTACTTCATCCAGCACTTTCTTTCTTGCTACAGTTTATTTTGTTCCTCCACAGCCTTCATCTCCTTCTCCAGTTTTTCTCTCTCTCTGCCATCTCCTTTGTCAGACTCTCCAGAGCGCTACAGTTTGGCATCCAGGCCTCCTTTTTTTCAGTTTTTTCTTTTTTTAAGGTTTACATTGAGCCTCCCAGAGAGACTCCTTCTACTCGTTGAGCTCCAGTATTCCTGAGCTGCTGCCTCAAGCATTTCCCTTCCACCGTGTCTCTAAACAAGACCCCTCTAAACAATCTTCATCTTTCTGGTGGTTGTTTAAGTTTTTTTGTGGTTGTTTTTTTTTTTCTCCCTTCAAAAGTGTTAACAGCCTGTCACCGTGCTGCCAGTTTTCTGGTTTTACAGTTGTCTGTAATAGACTGTATTTTTGTTGTTGTTAGGAATTTTCCTTGACTGTGTTTGTGTGAAGGACATAAGTATTGGTGTTAAGACTCGCAGGTCTAGTGCTCATCGCTAATGACGTGTCAATCAGTGCATGAGTGTATCCTAGATAATCCTCCTTTCTGACACTTAGAATGACTAAAATATCACCTGAAATGGGTGCTTGAGTGAATAATCTCAGTTTTATAGAGGTCAGGGTTAAAGGTCATTTTCCCATAGACTTCTTTAGGACCGGGTGTCTGTCTGTGACCACAAGCATGACACAGAAGCTGCATACTTCTTTGGTTTTAAAGTAAAGGCTTTAAAAGCATGCAGGACCTGAGCTGCATGTCAAATAACTTGGCTGAAACGTGTCAGAATTGAACATTTTAACACTCTTTTTTTTTTATTTTAACGTTTTGAACTGTTGAATGTTTGACTGAGATAAAACCCAGCACTTACTTTTAAAACAGTATTCCTGTACTGTTCACTTGCACCGTCTTTTTTTTTTTTTTTTCAAAAATACTCTACATTAACTAATGTGCAGTGAATCTGGGTGGACTGCGAAGGATCCACCTGATGCATTCTTCCCGTTGCATATTTGGACAGCCTTTGTTGCGTCGCTGTAACATAATCTGCTTCCAAATGCAGCCCCTGAGTTTGTACGCAGCCTACCTCCATCTTTTGTACTTTTTGTGGTCGAGGGCAGTTGAGACAGAACTAATGGATGCTGTTTATAATAGGAAGTGTACTTTAAGCTGTGAAATGACCGTGGAGGATGAGTTAAGAATGGTTAAACTTTTATACTTTAGCCAAAATTAATGCAAAAAATGTGCCAACAACACAGTTATGCAACTATATTGGCAAAAAGTACTTAAATGACAGTATGAATGAAATGTAAAAGCACTTATAATGCAGTAAAGGTCCTTGTCAGTGTTTCACAGAAGCCGTGTTGACACAGAGTAGTAGCAGTAAACACAGGTGTGACTAATCCGAAGATTCTCAGACTGTGAGTGCTCAGTTAAACAGGGCTGAATGATGACGAGTAGAATGTGAGTCACTGAACTTTACACAGCTTTTTCATGCTACAGTCACAAGAAGGGGGAAGCCGTAGAACGCTGTCACAGCAATGAACTCACAGTCATGTTTGTCACAGTCACTTTGAAGACGGGGACCAGGCCTACGACGACTCGCAGTAAGTTGTTGTCTTCAAAGCGGAGGACAGTCAAGTGATGAAGTCGGTCTGCTGTCAGTCTCCGATTGAACAGGGCCAGTCGACAATTATGTGTAATCTGTGTTTGATAACACAGGGATTGTGATAAATCAGTGAGGACTGTGTACAGTACAGTACACTACTGTGATAAATCAGTGAAAATCACAAATCTGTTGTTGTTTGTAGCAAATTTGTTGCTGTCTGCATACATAGAAATTCACATTAGCATTTACATTCAGATTCTACACAGAAGCTCAAAGATGCCAGAACCTCATCAGCACAATACTCATTCAGAAATTCCTCCACAGATCATGCCACATTTGCTTCAGAACAGCACTTTAACTGCAACATGACACTCAGCAACCTTGCTTCTATGTAGGAATATAACCAGATTATATTGAGTCGAGTTTCCTGTTGCAGACAAGTTGCACTCACCGGTGCAGACTGACTCAGATCAGTCTGTAGTTATTTGCAAACCTTAATAAATCCCTCAGTCCTTGCAGTCAAAGGTGAATGAGCAACACCCTCAAAACATGGGCAACCAGTTGGTCACCCCAACTACTAGGAGTCAGTCTCCAGCAGCAAAAAACTCATTGCAATCACCGGGCAACCATTAATTGTTTTCCTAGGAGGTTTAGAAGAGGTCGCCATACTAATTTTACTCTGTAAATAAGTGTGTAAATAAGTGTGAATGAGCCACAATGGGTAATAATCAGGCTTACTAGCATTAGCTAATAAATTAGCACTCTACCTTCTCAAATATGGTCCCTTGCGGCTCCAAAAACACCAAAAATATTTTATATGCAGTCTGTGGTTGAAAGTCCCTGGTTATGTAGTGTGTGGACAAACTTCACAGCTTGCTGTTGTGCTATGTTGGCTACAGAAATGTTCCTGAACATTAATGTGATTGTGACAGAATAATTCATTGCTCTCATCTCTATAAAACAGAGATTCCTTAATTGGGGGCATTGGAAAGTCCTAAGTACAGTGACTGTACACTGGCTGTGATGACAGCAGATACAGCATACATCTTTTCTTCTATATATAAAATAGGTGGAAGAGGCAGTGAAGGCCAAACGATAAAAATCTGCCTCAGTGAAAAAAGTTAAAAGAAGCTTCTTTTTTTTTATATGTGCACACGACATCCAAGAGCTTTTCTTTTCTTTTCTTTTCTTTTCTTTTTCTTTTCTTTTTTTCCAGTACAGCTTGCCAACCAAAAACCTGTTTTTAAATATCTTCCTGCACCTTCTATTTCCACAGCCAGTCACCTGAGGGCTGTGGTTTAGCTCATTTGTTCTCCAGGTGAAACCACAGCATACAAACAACATGCAAATCCAAGTATTTATCAACACCTCGAATCTGTGAAGTCAGTTTTCCACCTGAATCCGGAGTCTTTTTTTTTTTCCTTCCCAGAAACTCTAGAAACCACAGACCACACACACACTGACGGATACACTCATCCACATGCACGCTACCCTGTCATGTCCCGTGTTACCCATGTACCACACAGAGGTGAGTCGTCAGTACTCGGAGCTAACAGGCTTATAATGACGCCTATCCATTACCAGGAACTACAGAGGCCCTGCCATTGTTTTCCATTCATTCATTAAGAGCAGGCTGGGACGATACAGAGAACAACATCTAACCGCTACGCTCGGATCCGGAGGCAATTTGCTGTGTGTGTGTGTGTCCATGTTTAAGCATTAAATGTTTTTTTAAACACACACAAACACACACACAGACCGTCACACACATTCCTCTCCCCTCGCCTATTTGCTTTGAACCAAGTCGTGAGCGTTTGATGTGAAACTTCAGTGTAATTTCTCTTCCTTTCCAACATATTAACCAGAACCTGCCCAGCCTTCACAGAGAAATTCCACTCGGGTTTTAGTAACCACCGGAGTGGTCGTCAGAGAGGGGAAATGGTGATGAATTTGATGCTGAGAACAATCAAACATAGGTATGGGATGAATCTATCACCCCTCGCTCAAAGAGTGCAACTGGAGGCCTGTTTCCCGGATGACTTTAACAAAAGAAAAGAAACCCCTTGAATTAATTTAATGCACACAAATAAATTCCTTTAATGTTGCTGCCATTTCTTTCCCCCAGTGGATGAGGCCAGAAGGAGCTGTTGAGAAAGCAGGATGGGTTAGTGACGGCTGAAGTAAGAGGAGGAAATCTTTGCGTTTTTCTTTTCTCCCCATGCATTGCACATTTGCTCGCTTTGCAAACAGAGTTATGAGGCTGTTGCATTAGCTTGAGGAGTGTGGCTTTGTTCCTCTCCATTGTGTCTATGCACTCTTTTAACTGTAGCTTTATGGTGCTATGCAGTCATTGCTTAACTTAAGCTTCACTTGGTAAATAATGTCTCAGTTTTACACATGTAAACATGTCTTAATATGTCATTTTGAGTTTTAAGTGGGTCTGGGAAAAAGACCAAAGTCCAGCTGATCGCGTAACTGTTGTTGTTGTGCGTTGTGTGTTTGTGGTCCAGCAGTTTTTCTGATCCTGTGCTGTTCTATCTCTATGCAGCACTGCTAACTCTTCAACCAGTGTCCACACAGCGCTCTCCTTTTAATCTCCCCCAATCTTAATTCATTATAATGATGACAGCTTACAGCTTACAGTAGTTGGATGTTGTATTATTATAAAAAAGTGATCCATTGGTGGGGTCTTACTTCTAGACTGTGACTGATATAGCTCCAGGCTGATATCAGTATCTGCATTCATAAAAGTAAAAATTCAAATTTCAAACTAAAACGTAAAAAAGCAGAGACGAGAGAAACACCCTTCAACTATGCTGTGAGTGTTCATGCTGCATAGTTTGTCCACCAGAGGGCACCCTGCAACAAACACAGCATCCAGCTGATCTGAGCAGAGTTGAGCACTTCCTATTTTCTTGGTAAGGACTCGTAAAGGGCAACACATAACAAGTGTTAAGGGAGGAGTGTTTGTTTTGTGTATCTGAAGAGGAAAAAAAACTTTATACACAGTAATCATTCTACATATACTTCAATATAACTTGTGTAGTTCATGCTTTATGAGTCTTTCACATCTGTATCTCATAATCTTATAGCTCCTGTCTGTGTCATGTACAGATGTAAAACATGTTTGCATTCACTGTTTGTTAAGGTGAATAAATATATACATGTGTGTCATTGTAATAAAACAACAATACATAAATACACCCCCCATGTTCACAGGCGAACAAAGTATAAATAACTCATAATAATACTAATGATAATAATAATGATAATAATGTGGTAATGATTCTGCCAGAAAACCTTCAAGTACAACTGAACACAAACTCAAAGTTTGTGTGTGTGTTGATGTATCATCTACAAGCAGACTCTCCTGTGGGGTCACCAGGGGTCACCACCCTGCCCTGCAACCTCTCAGTCCTGTCCCACGGGGCCGAGTGTTGACAGTGGCCCGAGGCAATTCCACACTACATGGGATTTCCCTGACACACACACCATACACACACCACACACAACACCTTAATGATTGCCAGCTGGAGCTAAGCCACTACCTGCACTTGTAGATTTGCTTTTTATTCACTCCAGTGTGTGTGCGTGTGTGTGTGTCTGTGTGCATGTGCCCCCAGGTTACAGCAGCGGCCACCCGTGCCCTCAGAGAGAGCAGCATGAACTTAAACCCAGAGGTGGACGGGACGATCATCAAGGTGCCCGTTCCCAAGTGAGTCTCTCTTTGACGCACTCGCAGACAAACACGCCGGAGGCCAGAAAACGCTTTTGCTCCCTTTAGCACTTTCCTTCTTTCACTTCTTTTTTTTTCTCTTTCACTTTTATTTTTCTTCTGCTATTCCTCTATTTTCCTCCTCCACTCGTCTCCGTGCTCTAAACTGACAGGTTTATTGACTTTTGCCTGTAGATGTATAGAGACCCCCGGTGTGACGACGTGAGGGTTGGGTCAGTCTCTTTCTCTTTCCCCCGGCCAAATCAAACAACCCGACACAAAACAATCAGTCACTCACTCACTAAACCGCTCTGCCTGTGTATATAAAGTATGTTTTTTTACATATACACACGTGCATGTGCGTCTCGGTGCATGAATGCTGTCTTGTGGTTATGTGCATGCACTATCATGAGTGTGTGTGTGTGCGTGGAGCAGCAGGTGTTATTCTGGCAGAGGAGGGACACGAGAGTCAGACTGCTTTTCCCCCTGCAATCAGTCTCGGCACGCTCCAAGCCCACATTTGCATTTCCAAAGAGAAGGCGCTTCTTGATTGGCCCTGGAATCGGTAATTAGGCCGTATTGTTTGCAGTAAATAGACGGCGCACTTGGATTGTTTGCAAATAGTCCCTGAGGCAAAAAACAAGGGGAAAAAAAGCCAATTAAGGACAAAGAGGGAGAGTGAAATGGGAAGTAGGACTTTCTAAGTGATTAACAAATGCAGAGTGAATGCAAAGTCAGAGCATTCACGAGATCTTCTCAGGAAGATTGTTTGGTGGTTGCTGCAAGTCAGAGCTAAGAGGATCAGACGTCATGCTTATAAGCACTTAGCGTCCACATCTGCACAAGTGAGGACCTTAGTTTTCATTATTTTGTTTTTCAGAGTGTATTTGCTTGTGCCACACAAAGTTGTGACTGCTTGTTAGTGTCTCTTACTGAAATGTTGTTGTTTCCAGGATATTTTTAATAAAACCGTCTTACCGTACTCTACAAAACACAGTAATTACTTCCTAGCTCATGCTTAAATGCGGTCAAACCAAGCTGGTATTAGACTTCATCTCGTCTTAAATAAACACAGTAAATACAGATGCATAACAGGCAGTTTGTGCTTGGTGTTGGCCTTGCAGATGGCAGCATACGCCAAAAGTGATGTCAAAGCTGCTGGCATGCAGCAAGAAGTCTCATTTCAGTATTTAGTCCATCTCCCTTTTTTTTCCTGTAACTTTGAATTATATATTTTTTTGCACTCTCGTTTTTTTGATTTGCCTCTCATTTCTGACATCTTTCTCGTTTCCCTGCAGAGTGACTCGGGAGCACAGGGAGAACTTGGCCAAGGTTGCCAAACAGCTCAGCAACAAGGCTAAAGACTCACTGAGGAGAGTGCGCTCTAATGCTGTCACACAGGTCAAAAAAGCAAAGGAAGGACACTCAGAGGACACAATACGACTCGTAGAAAAACAGGTAGGAGACAAGGGATTCCCTGAGATTTAAAAAAAAAAGTATAGCTTGAGGTGAGGAAAAAATCAAATAGAAATGTTTTTCCTCTGTCAGATATGTTTCCCTGAATGCAGCACGACCAGAAGTCACTGTCGTTGTGCTGCACAAAACTCTAAGAAAATACATTTGAAAAACTCCTCAGAGATGCGTTGCTCCGCTGTTTTCCCTCCAAACCCCCCCACCAAACTGAAGTGCCTAGTTAGAGTTTACCAGCTGTTGCAATCACAACATTTTTTTTTTATACGGGCACATGGTGAAGCCTCTCAGTTCATCTTCTTCGTTTTAGCTCCTCCCACTTTAAGAAACATTTGTCTGATTGGCTGCCCCTTGCAAACAGAAGGTTTGACCAGCAGAAGCATAGAAGGATGTCAGCTCTCTGAACTGATCAGCATGCACTATTATAACAGCACATATTACAGAAAATAAGGAAAAGTGTAGTAAGTCCACTTCACTGAGAAGTTAACTATTGATCGTATTTTCTTTATTTGAAAACTACACTCAAAATGAGAAACCAGCCTCCACCTAAATGGAGCTCACCTCTGCTCATCCTCATTCTTCTCTGTAGCTGTTTCACGCCACCTCTTATTAGACCTCTGCTCTCTGAGGCGTTAACTTTCATTACTTTTGTTTGTTCCTCCCCTCTCTCTATGCAGATTCAGCAGATGGCAGACAACATTGCTGCAGACATCGACAAGCAGCTTGCAGCCAAGACCAAGGAGCTGTTAGGCTGACTGTGAAACTTGTTATTTGTGTCACTCTGAACAGAGGACACTCTGAAAAGCAGCAACATATCCTTCTGTTTTTTTCATCTTGTTAATAGACAGTGACTGGATCATGTTGGGGAGGTAGTTTTTGTTCGAACCACATCTTGGGCTCTTGTTCCTGCCCACATCACTGGGTAAGACCACCTTCTTTTTTTTCCTTTTTTTTTGCTGCGTCGTGATATCTGCATTTAGCCGCCTAAGTGCATAAACAAAAACTGGTACAAAAACGACAACAGACTACCCGTCACCTCCCTCCTCCCTTGTTACTCTTCCTGTCTTCAAACAAACAGCGAGAAAGCAACGAATGGACTTTTAATGGGATTTGTGGGCCTCCTCCTAATCAAACCCTTTGCCACAGGGCCTGTCTGTTTATATAAAAGCAAGCGCACCCGTCTCAATGTAAACTGGCTGCGGGTTTGTCTTGGTGGCAAGAGCGAGAGCGAGTTTGTTCCAGAGACGTAGGAGTCGACCGAACAGATACCATTAAGATGCTGCCAAACATTTGTTTCACATTGATTCCAAGTCTGTTGAAAATGCACTTGAGGGGGGAAAAAGGGGCCTTTAATTTCTGTCCATGTTGAGGATTGATAATATGGCTACTCTCTTTTTTAAACACAATAAAGTTGGGAACGTAACATTATTGATGGAGTCCATTAAAGAAACGCTGCTTTGTACCATGTGCGTCATCTTGTTCTTTCTTGTTTTCTTTTCATTTTCTCCACTTTATGTTTGAAGTCGCTCCCTCCTCCATTAGTTAGAGTGATAATGGACTTTTCCTGTGCACAGACCCCTAGGCCCTGGCACCACAATTGTCCATTAGGAGAAGGCTTTTAATGTTGTGCACTTGGCCTTTGCCTTGAAATAGCTGCACTCGGGAACTGTAGCGCAATAGCTGTTGAAACCAGCATATGTTTGAATGAGAAACCCAGCGACACTCACTCACACACACAAACCCTGCTTTCATGTATGTGCTGTTTACACCAGCTACAGGCTTTCCGTGCCATTATGTGGTCGGTGTCATCATCTTTATCACGATTTGTTTTGCTTCTTCCGCTACTGGTCACAGGCGGCCCACAAGTCAGACAGGTTTTATTTTAAGTTTGCCCACACACTTGGTCCTACAGCTACACAGTTGATTGGAGACCACAGAGCTCCAATTTTGCATCAGCTAGTTACATTTTAATCAGAGTGCCTTCAGACTTATTAAAAATGAATTGAGAAACGGTAACAAACCATATTTCTCTTTGGTTTTTGGTAGCCACGCTGTGTTTCTGGTTAGAGGTTGTGACTTTTTTATGTTATTATATTTGCTCTGTCTCCTTCCATGGCTTTTCTTTAATGGCCTAAACAGTCCAGAGTCACTGGATAAACAAGAGTTTAGCAGAGGAGTGGCTGGGTTGGGACAGAGGAGGGGTGGGGTGGAAATGGCAGGTTTTTGTGGTGATTCTAGGTCCATATGTCAGCAATTTGAGGGCATTGTGTACCTTGGCCTAAAACAGAGGCTTCATGATCGATGGAGGGGTGAAAATCTCCCAAGTCCCTGGCGCAGAACACAGGCAAGCACAAGGAAATTGCTTTCAGCTGATAGCTTCATTTTGGTTGACATTTATCAAGTGAATTACCCCTGTTCCTTTCAAATGTTTACTACCACTACTAGCACCGCCTTTTGACGTGCGTGCATGTGCTTGAGACTGCGCTCGTGTGCGAGCGAGAGAGCGGCGGAGGTTTGTCTTTGTGTCTTTGGTGTGTCCTTTGGCGATTCCTCACAAAAATATACAAGTCTAAATTAGTTCAGTAAACGTTTGATTTGATAGCCGAGGCTTTTATCCCAGGCTGGTGTGCCGAAGATAACCAGACACACACCCAAAAATCACTGCTTTTACTCACAACGCCCTTTATAAAAATGTCATTTTACCGAAATAAATCATTTTTTAAAAATGTCTACTATTAAAAACAGGTTTTCAAGAACAACGACCAAAACCAACTGAAATAAGAATAATTTCTGCAGCAGAGGAGTTAAAATCCATGAACAGCCTTTATGACAGATAATAGAAAGCGTGAGGTTTGCTAACATACAGTTAGCCTGTAGGTGCTAAGCTATTTGCAACTCTTGCACCCTCACAGCCCTGTTGATGGACTAAAAACAGGCCGCTCATATTCAAACTGATAATTGGATCTATACTACTGTAAGTCTCTCAAGTGCTGTTTGTTAAATGTCTCTGCTGTCCATGAGTATTAGCTTACTGCTTTAACCAATGGAAGCATTGTTTCTGTATTTACAAAAAAAAAAAAAAAAAAACTTTGCCACGCAAAGTTAAATTTTTGATATTTCAATCTAAGTTTTAGTTGGTATGTAAGTTGAGTTTTTGACTTACAGATGGCAAAATTATTATTTTTTTGGAATCTAGCTTTCATGAATTCCTGTGTAAAGAATGAAAGTTGTAAAAAGGTTGAAAGGTTTGTACTGCAGACTAACAATTTTAGTGATGTTTCTTTTCTTGCTATTTCAGTTGCTTAAAAAAAAATATATTAATAATTTTAGATATAATCTTAGCCAGCGTCTGTGTATTTCAGGAGGTATTCACTATATTTACTGAATCAGTTTTAATATATTGTTAGCTAAAAGTTTAGCTGCTAGTAATACTTTAGCATAATCACAACTTTTTTTAATGTTAGCTAGTTTCTGTATTTTAATAGTTATTCACTATGTTTAACTAACAGTTTCATGCATTTACACAGACATTATATAAGATTGAGTCACGACATTCAAAAAAACCTAAACACTTTCATTAGCAAGAGGAAAAACTGTTTGTTTTTGTAACTAAACTTATCTAGAGTCTCAAAATGCTCAAAGTTTTTGAGCATTTTTGTGACATTTGACTGGACATCAAGCATCTGTGTGACCAATGAAATTAATGTTTATGTAGACAATGCTTCAAATTAACTACCTAGTTAAGTGCCCAAAGGCATTTCAAAATGGCTGCCAAGGGGAGACCCTTGCTGCTGTGAAGACTTCAGCATCGGCTTATAAACGTGAAGTGTTTACTAGGTTTAGTAAGTTCGGCCTATTTATCAAATATTCTTGGCTGTTATTTTCTATGACACTCAGTTAGTTGTGATAGTAGCTCCCCTGAAGAAAAGGTACCATCAGACCTAGAGAGGCTAAAGAAAAACCGCTGTGCGTCAAATTAAACTAAAAGTGCATTTTAGTAGTCAAAGTGTTTATTAGCAGGGAAAACTTTCAGGTTGTTTTTAAAAATATATATATTCTAGTCTCTTGGCATAGAACGAGAACAGCAGCTTCAGTCCTCCGTCTGTGTCTACACAGGAAGTGTTCAGGCCCAGTATTGAGCTTTAGGTCACTCGCATTTGGCAGAACTCGTAGCCCAAACACACAATTACTTTAATCACAGGAAAATGGACCTGAAGCATTAAACTGCACTTGGGCATGGACTTAAAACACATATAGTGCAAGTAAAGCTAAGCCAGCGTGCGTGACTGAAAAGTGCATGTGAAATGCTTTGGTGTGGACTCGCCTGCGCTCACACTTGTGCTCTTTCTCTCTCACCTTTCATGCAGATTTGTCTCCTGCATTATTCATACACGTTGAGGGAATCTTGTGACAATAGCGTAATATGAATTCTGTTATGTTGTGTAGCCCGTGTATGTCTCGAAAAAGGAGCAGGAGTCTATATTATATGGAGGCTCTCTGCCTGCTCTCTTCCTTCTGTGCCGCCTCTGATTACAGCCCGAGCCGCGGCGCTCCTGCTGCAGCTGAAACCGACGAGGAGGACGTGGAGTTGGGCGATGACGGAGCGGACCACTTCAACGTAGTCAGAATTGGATTGATCCCACATACACACCTCTCATCTCCTCCTTCTCCTCTCTCTCTCTTCTCATCTCCTCTGGAGTGTGAAGAGCACCAGAGTGTGAGAAGCCACCCTGAAGATCTCATCAAGGATCCAATCAGAGCATGAATACAAAATGCAGGCTCCTCTTGCGATGTGATGATGGGGGAAACGAGAGCCTGTTTGGAAGAAAAAAAAAAATCTCTGCATATGCAAATTGAACTTAAAATTTAAATGAATTAGAGTGTCTCTGACCCTTTCAGGGATGTACTAACAGGCTCTGAGGAAAAGAATCCGTGCAGATTAGCCTATTAATATTTATGTGTGTAATTGGTGGGCTGCGTGGCGTGAGGCCTGGTTGCGCCTGGTGGCATGTGGACCCCGTTCAGGCTTAATCCAGGTGGGCGCTCTTGCTGCCTCTAACAGGGAAATGATCGACCATTTTAGGAGGAAGCTGGATATCCTAATAATCACGTAAACCAATACTGGGTAGTGAGAGTGTTTCCTTCCGGAGCTGTTGGCACGTCAGTCATTCACAGAATTGCTCCTGTCTGGTCTGCGAGCCATTTTAACTCAATGGAACGGTCGCCGCCCCACCCCCTCGGTGCGTTTAGAGAGGACCACACGGGGCCTCTTTGGATAGCTACTACACCCACGAGGAGGCTCCCCAACCATCACAGGGACCAACCAGACGTTCCAGCACACACACACTTGCGCGCACACACACACCTCCCGGTTCTCAAATCTGAACAAAGCGTGCCTCAGTCTAAAGTGGTTAAACTGTCATTTCAAATCGTCTGGACATCGTGATTACCGGCATGGGAGGAATTATATATTTAGCTTTATGTCCGTCGCCATTTCCTCCCCCCGCCCTGATCTGAAGTGACTAGCCAGTAGTGCCCTCGATATTACTATCTCTGAGGAGTTTAAGCCTTCCCCCAGGAGACGAGAGTAATCAACGGCTGCCAGCAGGAGAGAGGGAGAGGGAAGGAGAGAGGATGAGAGGTGTGGGGTGGGTGGTGCTGGAGGCTTGGAGTGATGAGATGGTGGAGGGAATGGCAATGGACTTGGTTTCTAGATATATCAGTTTATTTAATAGAAAGCATGAAAAAAAAACGTCTTTTTGAGCAATGCTGTTATAATAAATAATTTTTTCCTCTTTTTTTTCTTCCATTTTCAAATCTAAAGATTAATAGAGCCAGCTGTGGTACAACAACATATTGTACTACATCCACAGCAGGTAAAATATCCCTTTGGAAAAGGCTCTATTTTAGTAGCTCATCTGTCATTAAGACCATTAAGTTACATTTTGTCATTTTTTCAGCAGTTTTAAGACATTTTTAAGAAGTAAAAAATCCTGTTGCAATGAACTGCAAAACATATTTTAGTCTGTATTTTACCGATTACCTAAATGTAACCCAGTTTGTACTCTGTAAATCCTCATGATAAGGGACAATAGCTGATAAAAGGAAAAGTGTAAGTGTAACAGATGCTGGTAACACTGTTTTCTCCACACTCCCGGCCAGTCTCCAGCATTTCATCCATCCTGAAGAGACCCATTCATCCTCAATAACGTCACTGCTCGGTCATCAATAAAAGTGACCGGTAGGAAAGCAGATGAACGCAGCCAACGGACTGGACAGGAAGCCTGTTAATCTGCAACTCAATCCAGCCCTAGTCTAGTGAAACCTGGCTCAGCTTGGCTGACCGAGGCCTGCGAGGAAGGAAGTGAAGGACTCAGGAAGCAGTGTTCAGAGCTTTCACCAGTCATATCCATCACATAGTGCAGTGTTGGAAGCATATGTGTGCGTGTGTGTGTGTGTGTGTGTGTGCCTGTTTCACCAGTCATATCCATCACAGGGCTCTGTCTCCAGGCCTGGGCAAGAGAGCTGGAGGGTCATTAGAGGGGCCGGGCTGTAGGCTGCTGCGCTGCACTTTAACTAAACATCTTTTCCATAAAATAAATGCTTCCAGGTTACCGCGGGTCCTGGAGGAACCCAGGACGCTTCGCTTTTGCTGCCACTCATCTGATCCCAATTACCAAACAGACTGGGTCAGTGCCAGCACAGAGAGTGTGGATATTAACTGGAGTTGTGTGACCAGACTCCAGTGAGGATTCAGAATGGACCTCAACAACCCCAGTGGCATCTTCATTTCTTTCTTTTCTTTTTGTCTTTTTAAAGCTTTTCGGCACATCAGAGAGCAGCACTCACACCTCGCTCCATCAGGCCTGTCACTGTCCACTACTGTAATCGAAGCAAAAAATAATCCCTCAAGTGACCTTGTACGTGTCAGTTAACCGTCCGGGGCTTAAAATCTGAGGTCTCGATCAAACCTGTGACCTATTTGCAATGAGACTGAACCCACAGTGCCACCTCTCCATCCATTTAACTGCCAAGAAATTTGATACTTGAGCTCTGGTGTCCTGGTTGACCCCTTTCACTGTTCTCCAAGCTCATCTTTTACTGAATCTACTATTTAAAAGAGATTTGATTGTGTGACAAAATGCAACATCAAACCACTTCAAGACTATTTCTAAATTATTTGTTTTCAATCCATTTTTTGTATCTGCTCTTTGGTCTTCCCTGCTGTCCAGAACCTTGCATAAGCTGTAGTAGTGTATTGTGCGTTCCCATAATTTGCTGCGATGAGCTGTCGTGGGGGTGTTTCATATCAATTCCTTTCATGAGCTGCATGCATGTAATATATTGTCACGAGAAACTTTTAATGAGATTTTAATTCTATAACCTCCTCACAGTGTTTGCATTGATATTTAAAGTACACAGTCTGAATGAACGCACCGTGCTGAGTACACTGACCTTATTTTATTTTCTGGTGCTTTACTGTGATAAACGAAGATGCACGTTCACAAACAAAGCCGATCAGCTTGCGAGAGCTTCTAAAACCGTGGTGCTCCGCGCTGGATTTTTGCACGAGAACACCCATCACAGCTGAATCTCTGAGCGTTTGTGTGCAAGCCAGCACATTCATTGCTTTCACTCTAGTTGTATTAAATGTATGAAGGTAATCTGATCTTGGAATAGAGGAAGACTCGATCACAGTGATGTATATGCCCTTGTGCATATGTGTGTGTTTTTGTGTGGAGGGAGTGTGCATTTACATTCATACATTATTGAATAATTGTTTCCTGATGCTCCCCTCTTTCCTAGAATATTAATTACCAAATGATGAAGCTTTGTTGGTCTGAGAGGTTGACACTGAGGGAGGAAGTGCGGGAGGGGGGCACACATGAAGGAGATCGTACTTTTTGATGGGGGTTAACTCTCGTTTTGAGTGTGTGCGGTTTGTGGGTCTGTTGTGTGGAGGGAGGTTGTGATGTGGAGCGTAGAGCGGCTGAGTTGGGTTTCAGGGAAAGGTTTGGTTTTTTTGAACGGGTGATGAGAATTTTCTGGGACAACTGGATGAAGCAGTGGATCTTTACTATTACTGGCGAGTGATCACTTATCAATAGTTTTACCTTGATTTCAAAGAAAGTTTTTTTTCAATTAGAACAAAAAGGCATAAAACCAGATGTCTAATAGTTACTGTACTGCAATATTTAGGTGCTCTTTTGGCCACTGTTTTGATATTTTATGTGCTGTTTTCCTTGTTAAATGAAGTTCAGTACAGGACTATTACATTTACAGTGACAACAGTTTGATCAATGACTTTAACTGATTCAGTTTCTGCACGTTTTTGGCAAACATCAGGGTTTCTTAGGGGATAAATCACTTTGAAGATAAGACAGAAGAAAGGAAGCTATAAAATCCTTCCCAATGAGAGAATCACAGCAAATATTGCTTGTTTGGCTTTTGTTCATGTTTTGTTTTTTTGAAATCCAGATTAGCCACACAAGTAAATCAAATTTCATGGATTGAGTAGCAGACCAAGTCCACAGCTCTCACTGTGAGCCTGCATGAGAAGTGCAATAGCGCCATCTAGTGGAGCCCTCGTGTACAGTGGCTAAAGAAAGTGTCTGTTTTTGTGTGCGTGCATAAAAAGTGAGACCAAGATCAGTAAGTTCAGAACTTTTTCCACCTTTATCGTGACCTGTAACTTAACTCAACTGAAAACTGAAATCCTTTACCTGGTTGGTAAATAAATATGTACACCCTTAACCTCCTAAGACCCGAACTCTTTCATGGCATGCATTTTTAATTTCTCTTTGGTATTTGGGCTGATTGAGACCTGATGAATGTAAAAACAAAGAATTACCAGATTTTTGTTTTTGACAAAAGTGAGATCCACATATGAGGACATTTGTTTTAAATTTCGATAAAACGGTGGCAGTATAATGTTCTCATAAGTGGATATCAGGCCCTTGTAGAGCAAAATTTAGTATATTGGTCGAGACAATCCAAAATATGATGTCCACATATGTGGACACCAGGTCCTAGGAGGTTAAACAAATTCTTTGTGGAAGCACATTTTTGGTTTTAACACACCATTCACTTGTTTTAGGGAAGGTGTCTATCAGCATGGCACATCTTAACTTTGTTAACTTTGCGGTACTTGCACCGTCTTCCTTGTGGAAGTGCTTCGGATTGTGAGGACATCTCCTGTGCACAGCCCTCTCCAGGATCCCACACAGATATTCAGCTGGGTTCGGGTCTGGTGTCTCACCGGTCCACTCCAACGCTTTAATCATCTTCTGGTTAAGCCATATTTGTTTCTCCGTGGGTGCGTGTGGGGTGGTGGTGTGCTGAAAGGTGAAATGTATCTTCTATTTCAGCTTTCTAGCAGATGCCTCTGTTCCAGCTGAAGAAGAATAGCCATCACCGTGTTCAGCAGACGTTTGGGCTCATCAGACCACACGCTTTTTAGTCACTTGCTGCAAAATTTAGCGTAAATGGATGTTTTTCCTCTATAAGGAAAAGCTTCCATCTTGCAACCCAACTCCCCCAGGCTGATGTATATACAGAATATGGAGCTTGTTGTCACATGTAGTACATGACCCTGCAACTCTTCTAATGTTGCTGCAGGTCTTTGGAAGCCTCCCTCACCAGCTTCTTTTCTTTTCATCAGTTTTGGAGGGGCTTTCCAGTTTTTATGTAATGTGCCATATTGTCCCTGTTTTCTTCACTTACCGATGACCGTCTTCTTTGTGTTCTGTGACACATCTCATGTCTTGGAAATTCTTTTGTATTCCGACTGATCCCTTTGATGAAACTCTTTTGCAGACGATGGATTTTGCTGCAACTAAGTTAACGTCAGGAAACTCCTACTGGAAAGTAAACTAAGAGATGTTGGTTTGTTTTGTAACAGGATTGTATAGCTTATAGGACACATTGAATGTGGAAAAAGTTCTGAAATGATTTATCTTGGTTTCTTTTTTCTTTTTTTACATTTTTTACAAACATTTTAACGACTTTTTATAACCACAGCAGGCAACGATGGATCCCACAGTAAGTAGATTTTAATGGCTGGACCAACATGCTTGTAAACACCGATTAAATGAGCAGAAATCTCCGAAAAGTAAATTCCCAGTAAGTACTTAGCTTTGGTTTACACTCACTGTTTAGCTTCATAAACCCAGACGTCACCCAGACTTAAAGCCATGAAATACATGAGGCTTCTGATGTAGGAGCAGGCTTGTAGCTGAGAGAGAGCACGTATCAGCTCAGTTTTCGTTACTTTGGCGAATATTTTTCTGGTGGGAGCTGAGGGTGGTGAAATTATGTTAACACAAAGAAGAAGCCCCTCTTGCGTCATTAACCACTTCTCTTCTGTCTGTAGCCATCTCCAAAATATCGCAACACATTTGGTGCTTCCCGTAAATTTGGGTTTTCCTAAGAATAAGAAGATACTGAAAGGATGTGGAAGCTATGGAAGAGGCATTTTTGACTAAATAAAGCTGAGTCCTGGTGTTTCTGAAAATGTGGTCAAACTGCTTCGATTATGCGGTCTGTTATGTGTCTACTGTAGAAGAATGAGGATTGATGGATTTTTTGATGAATGTGTGTGTGTGTGTGTGTGTGTGTGTGTGTGTGTGTGTGTGTGTGTGTACACTAAAATGTAATGATTCAGAAAAAGGTTACTCCTGACTCTTTCATGGCAGTAAGTGTTTTTCCCTCCTCTTCACTCAATCCCAAATGATGAAGCCCTGTCAGAGACAAATGTAAGGAAATTTCCAGCAGTTCCAGTGAACAAAGTAAAGGCGCAATGATTAAACTAAAAAATGATCCGTTTTTTAATTTGCTGCGGAGAGCAGAAAATCTGAGGCTTACCAAAAAAATAAATAAATGAACAAGCAGATTCTGCTTTAGCGATTTAGAGTTTGGAGGAAGTTGTTTGAGATCATTTACAGGCAGCTGCTGATCAGAACAAGGCAATAAAATCTGATAATGTGTAATAATCATGGGTGGCTTTGCTGTTCAGTCTAGTCATGTTTTTCATTATCAACAACAAAGTTTACAGTTCTTAAAATTAAATCCTCTAGGTTTGTTTTTAGCTAGTAGAAGATAAAATATCATCTCAAGCAAACATGTCAACACTTTAATGCATATTTATTTCTTTTAGTCTATTTTAAATCTATATCTGCCATAAAAGTTACTGATTGTTGAGCTCCACTATAACGTTTGTGGGTTAGAAGAAGTGATAAATAAAAGTGCCTTTGTGTACTGTAAGACACAAAGGGCAAGAATCAGTATTATTTATGGTTCTTGGTTGCTTTTCAGATAATTTGATAAGAAATGAAAACAACACTGACATTGTATCATCTTATAAATTTCTGTAAGCAGATAACTTATTAGTGATTATTGCCTTTCTTATCTATTTATCTGATCCCAAGTAAATGTGGCATTTATTTGGATTTGTGTTTGTGGTCACGAGGGACATTAGTCTAATATTTCTCCTTTCGGGGCAGATTTACTGTTGCTCACTGCCAGGGTAAAACCCTCCTTTGGCTTTAAAGAAAAAGCCTCCTGTCTGTGATGGTCCCTGGGATTTGTTATTTTTGTGGTTTATTGTAAGGTTGGTTTCTGTTTCTTTAGTGCTGCTTGAGGTTTTTTTTTGTTGTTTTTGTAGTTATAACTTCCTGCTTTTGGCTTTATAATTTGAGGACTCAGTCTTGTATAACAGTTTGGTTTCTGTTTTGACTTTATTTCTTCCCACCTTCCCACCCTATCAGTTTGTTTCCTTTCTGTTGTCTGTGTGTGTAGTCGATATATCTTGGATTGATTCCTGTTTTATTTTATAATAGTTTTCACTGGTGCCTTGTTTCATTTCTGATTGTCTGATTGTGTGTTCGGTGTTTTCACTTGTTTCTTGTTCCCTTCTTGTTTCTTGTTCCCAGCAAGTTGTAAGTATACGCTATAAATATAACAGTCCTCCTTTTCTTCTTCGACACGTTTGCTTTGGGTCCATTTCTGTTGTACAGAGTTCCCTTGTCTGACTCGTAGCGTTTGATTATATCGGAGGTTTTTGGACTTTGTGTTTTTGAATTTATTTAATCACCAATTAAAGCGAGCGTTTTATTTGAGTGCTCTCCCTCCTGCATTCTGGATGTTGTGTTTTCCTATCTACAGCCCACAAAACCACCTTACTGTCTGCTGTCTGGCTTTGCCGAGGAACTTCATTAACAAGTTTGTGACTGAAAGGCACATAAACAGATTTATTGCGTATGTGGTATTTCCCCTTTCACAGCACAAAATTTTGGGAGGAAAATGTTTAAGTGAATCATACAAACATGATTTGCTAAACTTAACAATGAATTTATTGTAAATTCTGCTGTTATTAAACACCGATTTTCCACTTAATTGTTGTGGTTCCTGGTAGAAGAAGTTATTAATTTAGAGATGTCACTGAAGAACAGCTGCCCAGTGCGACATGCAGGCTGCCAAGTTGCTCTTTACATTGAGCGTGTTGAGTGTGTTAGGGTGTGTCTGGCTTTAGTCTCATTTTTACACAGAGATCAGTCAATAATGGAAGCTGGAAGAAGAACCAAAACTTTTGCAGAGCTCTGTGTTCAAACTGCTGAGTTTGCACACAGAGCTCTGCAAACATTACAAATGTATTCTTAAATACATTTGGCTTTTATTTTTTCCTCCTCTTTATTCATGCTTAAATGTTTTTCAAGATTGTATCGTGACTCAGACAGAGCTGAGTTAGCAGAAAAATAATTCTGACCAGCAAACTGTAAGATTTAGACTCATTCAGCTGTTCAGATTCTGCAGAAATTGTTGCTCTCAGATGACTCTGAGTCAGATTCCTCCATTTGACTTGGTTAAATATCTGCAGCCTCGCATAACTTGGCAAAAAAAACAATGACGATACCATGGCATAGTAGTCATGACTTCACCAACTTAAGGATTGCTTAGGGTCTGATTGGAAGAAATGATCTGTGTTTTGATGACGTGCAAGTTTCCAGTTTACACTGCACCCTGGTTTTGCATTAAAGCAGGTTTTCTTGGCTAATGCCTTTGCTCCAGATTTGTGTGCCAGATTTTTCCAGGGAACAGCAGCCTCTACGATCCCCCCCAGCCCCATCTCAGCTTCTTACAGAAGGTTTGCCTCACTGTGTATGGATTACCTTTTACCTTTTACCTTTCGAAAACATCCAATAATCTTCCATTTTAATTTATAAAAAAGGATTTTTTCACAAACAAATTTGTATACAAAGTAATTAGCTTTAGAAATCAACTGTAAACTACTGTGGAACTGATTAGTTTGAAAAATGATAGAAATGTGAGGTGAGCTCAAAGAAAAAGTTTGTTTGCATGAAGAATATGCAAAAACACACACACATAAAATCACTTTTTCATCTTTAGTAGTGGTTGTATTGTCAAAAAAGCATATCATCTAAAAAAGGGATGACATTCAGATCAGTAAAAACCACGAAATCACAGATGGTTTAAAGATAATCAGTTAATCAATTCTACTGGATATAAAGAGGGAGTTATATAGAAGAATTTTTTTTTTAATAAACTCCAGCAGTTAGACAGCTGGGTAGACAGCTATTCCCAGAGTTGTGTGTGATTTTCCACACAGATCTAACAGAAGATTGTATTTTTTTTAAATGGTGAAGAATTGAAGTCAAAGTGCACAAAGGCAAAGCCTGGAGTTGAGGAAGTCTTTTTTCAAGCAGATGCTGTCTGGGGTAAAGGTCTGGGCGTTAGGACTGAAAGATAAGTAGATGGCTGACTAGGTTGCATGCACTCTGCTCTTTCTCATTTCCGACCATTACAATGGTTCCTTCTACTGAGAAACAGCCCCATAACATGATGCAGCCTCCACCGTGCCTTTAGCATTGGAGTGGTATTAGCCCTCTTGGCCTACAACAAAAACAACAAGAAGTAATAAAGTGCTGTTGAGATGGTTCTCCTTCTTCTATCCCACTTCTAATGATCTGTTAAACACTCCATGTACATCCTACATGTAGAATTATGTGACGAGTCTTTAGGGATTCGGTCTTCTTTTAGCTTTCCACAAACCCATCTCTACTGAGTGTCCTTTTTTTAAAATCACATTTTAGTTGTGTATTAACTTAAAGCCAACAAACTACTTTGGTGGAATATTTCCCCATCTGTTTTGTTGCAGTGGTAATTGCACATCACGGGTGTGACTTTGTAAACTACAGTAAACCACATTATTTGGATATCATTCTCTTCTTTAAAGCATGTTTTCTTTCACTTCTCTATTTACCACACAAACGTTCATCGCTTTTTGTGCATTTGATAAAAGAAATAACAACAACATGCTGTTTACTGCTGACTCAGGACTTTTTGAGATCACGTAAAGTCACCAGCCGTAGCGAAAAAGCACACAATCACGAGTTTAGTAAAAGATGATGTCGACCAGTGCAACAGACCAGGGCTGAGAGAAAAACAAGGACAATATGCACGGTTAACCCGGACAAATTACTGGCTCGATGCCATTTGAAATTTGGTAAACATGCTTGCTTTTCCACAAAATGAAGAACCTACAAAAATAAAAAAAAAAAGAATTAAAAAAAAGACCCTTTCTTTTTCTAAATTAAACATTACTGGCATAAATGATCTCTTGCCAGGAACACTCAAAGAGTCACTTCCTCTTGCTCTTGACACCAGAGAGAAGCTGTTGCTGCTTTGCTTGCAGTCTAGCTGATACCCTTAACTATGACCTTTCTCTTTTTCATGCACCAACATTAAACTAAAACAGAAACCACTGCTGCATCTGAACTGTTACATGTATTGAAAAAGGAGATTTTAATTGCCGCTTTCATAGATTCTGCAAACACCAGTTTCTTATCAACGCTTTCATTACGCAGCTTTTCCAGCAAAAATGATGTACTTTCTCTAAAAGAATTTTGAAAAAACCTATTGCACTGTAATGAAATCAAGACAACAAAGAATACAAAATTATAATTTGTTGCACATCTATAACTTCCCGCGCATCACTTTGAATACACATTATCATGCAGTACATCATTTTCAGTACATTCTGCAGCATATTTGGGCTCATAAAAAATCGAAACGCCTAGCTCTCTCTCTCACTCTCACTCTCACTCACACACACACACACACACACACACACACACACACACACACACACACACACACACACACACACACACACAGAAACACAAAACTCTTGCCTCATTTGTTAAAAATCTAACTAATATACAATGTTTTCTTGGTCACAATATTATTTTTAAGCTCAGTACTTTGCAGGTTGTATTTGAAGCTTTCGAACTCCTTCATTCCCAACCGTTTGCCTGAGCACGGGGCAGTGTCCTGGGCTGGCCGTGACCAGCACCCTGCAACCTGTTCGTTCACTTAGAAACTTCCTTAATGAGTCATCGAAATATTGGTTTCCTTCTTTGTAGCCGTCCAACAAAAGCAGAGCCTTGCCAGATGTGATTAAAAGAGTTCTCAGCTTTTCTGTTGATATCTTTTTGGTGAGTGGAAGCTGAGTTGTTATCTCCTGAAACAAGTCGCCCTTCACGGAGCTGCAGTCAACATATAAGAGAAGACGAAGTGCGCTGAGGTCAAGGAAGTTGGAAAGGGCATCTGTGGGCCATTCAGTCCAGGATGAGATCAGGATGTGGGCTACAGTTGTTTTCCCACTTCCGGGAAGTCCCTCGAGGAAAAATGTCTCGCCAGCTCCCGGGAGTAAAGCAGGAAGATTCACAGGGTGGCCTTCACTGAAAATAAAAAAAGCAAAGTTGAGTTTGTGAAGTCAACATAAACCCAAACAAATTTAGAGTATGGTGTGTCTGTGAGGTTTAAGTTCTTTTTCGAGATCCTGGGCTTATTACAGACTACTTTTACTTTACCTCACAATAACTTCTGCATAACAACATTTGCATTTGTTCCGACCCACTAAAAATCTTTACTGCGATACATCGACATGTACTGTAGCTATCCGTGCATTCAAAAAATATTCTCGAGCTGAGCTGAGCTTCACAAGCTCGCTCACTGATTTCGCAACTGTTGCCTTGGATAGACCAATAGCCATGACAATGTCAGTCAACTATCATAAATTAGCATTAAATGGGCAGAAGTACTGTTCACAAACACAAATGTAGGAACAAAAAAAAGAAAACAAAAGCCTTGCCATGCCATGGTCATTCCCTTTTGTGTATTATAAAAAGTTTTTAGCTGTCACAGGAACTGTGTTTAAACCCAGCATTATATATTTTTATTAAGCTAAATCTGGAAGGCCACACAGTAAATTAATTGTGACCATAAACTTGTCTACCCTTAAAAATATAATAACCTCATTATTTTTTAAATGTGCTATCTATTACTGTAGATTCATAGAGGATGGTGTTACTGCTAACAAGGACCACTACCTAATAGAACACTAACTGAGACGATTTCATGTAGCACGCCACACACAGCTCTGCAAAATGCTGGGTGGTTGCAAGTGAATGAAAAGAGGATTCATTGTATGCGATTTTCTGGAAAGAAGAACAAATTTTTTTCTAAGGCTGCGTGTACGGGAAATGATATCGGATAAATGCATAGTCGTCTATTTCCCAATCACTTTGGACACACGTATTTATGACTCACTTGTTTTGCAGTCTGCGAGGCAGCTCCTCCGCACTGAAAGTGCCGCATTGATTTCTTCGCTCTGCACTGAGAAAGCTTTCTGAGTAATGCGTTTTCACATACAACCCCAGATTTTCCTCCACATGGCCTGGAGACAACAAGAAGTCCAGTCAGTCATTTGCTGAAGATGTGAAATATCCTTCAGGTCTTTCTTTTCAGATAATCTTTCAGTGGCAGATAAATCATGTAAACTATATTTCTCAACTTGATGAGCTACCTACCTTCATTACAAGTAGTTATCTCATTCTCATAGTTGTCGTCATAACTTCTCAGACCTAACGGGGGGAACAGCATTGTTAGAAATATGACAACACAGAGGACAGTAAGATAAGAACAAAACAAAACAAAACACTGAAGAACTCAGTTTTATTTGTGACCAGTGTAGAAATTCAACAGCAAAACAGCAATAAAAATAAAACCACTGAACTCACAGGAAGCAGCGGTAGGAGCAGGTCTTTCCAGGAGGTTCCTGGTGCTGTGAGTGCTGTGATTGTGGGATCCTGTAACACAAATGTACACTTTAATGCAACATACTGGTACAACAGGTGATGTAGTCTTTAAGCACTGATACACTGAATGTATGGAGGTTGTTGGGTTTGTTTTGTTTTGAATTATACATTCTTTAATTGACCTTATATTTGCTAAAATGGTGCTATACGATCATATATGTAGTGATTTGGTGTCATAATCTATTATGATTCTGACATATGACATATATTTGCACACATATTTGTGTCCTTTTATATTTATAAGTATTTTTATACCTATATCTCTATATTTCTCTATATTTTTATATCAATATCTCTGTTTCTACACCTTATTTTAAATCAGTGCTTTACGTTTATTGTATATTTGTTGCTATGACAACTCATTTTCCCTCTGGGATTAATAAAGTCTCTCTGATTCTGATTCTAATATTTTGCCTTTGAAGTTTCAAGTATTCCTCAAAATGTCCAATATTTTCATATGCTCTTGAAAGCACCACAATAAAGACCCACGCCTTCCTGATAACTGCGTGACAGTTTCCTGATCTATAACCTGATCTACCTATAAGAAAAACGTCATTTTTACACATTCATATGTGAAAACATGTTTAATAAGTTTTCCAGTGAACTTGAGTGAGGTGTGTGAACAATAATATAAACTCGTGCTGAAAAAAATCACCCGTGCGTTTACAATTAGCTTTGAATTCCCCTTGTAGATAAACCAAAACCACACTGGGTGTTTCCCACAAGCTAGCCGGTCTGGTCTGATAGTTGCGAAACGCATTAGAATGTAAAAAGCTAAGTCATGGTCACACGAAAAAAAAAAAAAACACTGCAGGTCACATGCTAAAGAATTTCCAGCAAAATTCTGTTCAAATCGGACAAGAACCTCCTGAAACGTTCACAGATGCTTCCTCTTTTACGTGACCTACAGTGTCACCAGTGTTCCTGGGAGTATGCATGTGTTGTTTTCTTTTCTTTTTTTCCCAATCAGAGCTGCCCAGCCTTTCACACAGGAAAGATACATTTTGCAGTGCTGACTAATGAATTTAGATTGTCTGTGAGTTGGTTGGCACAAGACCAACAACAAGGTTTTGGTTTTGCTTGGGCATTAAAGTTAAAATCATTTAGTCAACGTCAGCTCTGTCGTTGCACATTTTATGCAGTTTTACTGAATGTTTAAAATAAAACCAGAGCGAGTACTTGCAGCGAGGTGATAAATAGCTTGTCTGTTTTTGTGGCAAAGGGAAATGCAGGTTTGCATTAAGATCACCTTTATGTTGTATTACAGGTTTTGCAAGATGACTTGCTTTCATTTTGAATTTGTTTCTTAAATATCTTGCAAAGTATCTATTGTTTGAGATAACTGTTTATATGTAAGCCCATTATTCAAGATAACTGCTGCTAACTGTGGTATTTTAACACCTTACTAAATTGATACCCTTCATTTTGCCAGGTTTGAAACCAACATTTCTGTCTGCAGCACGACACAGGATATGTAAGCATTACTATCTGTGCTGAACTGAGGGACTGATTGGTTACCTTTTCGTCGTCGATAGGTGACCACTCCAACAGAGGCTAATACCACTATCACTCCTATGCACAGTATAATGATGACAGCATCATTTTTTGCAGGAAGAAGTGGTATGTCATCTGTGAAAAGAGTCAAAACATTGTGGGATTAGTATTTCATGGTAATATCTATGCTTTGGCAATTTTAGCCACTCTGGAAATAACCAAACATACCAAAAACATATAACTACAAACTTCCCCTTTGCTGGTCAAGGACAAAACCTTATAGCAGCTATAGTGCCTCATTATGCTGGTGCAATGGCAGATATGGTCACATAAAAAGGTCTTCTTTCACATTTTTTATTTATTTCTTTGTTCTTGTATTAACAATACACTTCTCTTACTCTAGTATTGAACATTTTATATGTATAAGAAATGAATTAAAATATATTTCTCATTTCCCTCAACAGGATCATCATTAAACTCTAGCCTTTTGTGTTTTATCATTACAATATGACTTGCAATAAAGCTTCCTGTGGGAAATACCGCATGGGAAAATGTGGCTAGTTTTTCATCAAAGAAATAAATATGACACACGCAAAGCACATTAAAAGTGAAACAGTTTTGATACATGTTATAATTTTTTTTTTTTCCATATTGGTGTGAAAGTGATGAGCAGCCTACATGCAGACATGGAAAAGTCTCACATTTGAAGATTTGCTACGCAGCTACATCCACACACCAGACAAACACCACCCACCAGCTTCACAGAAACACATGAGGTCTTTTAATTCCAGGAAAGCGGTGGAAAAAGTGGGGAAATCATATGTACATATCTAAATCTCTGATGTAGGGTGGGGATAAAAGCCAACATGTACAAAACAAAATTCTGATCATAACAGGAAGTTGGTGATGACAGGCACACAGGTTTTGAGAACATATTTCCTGTGGTAGCTTTGAACATTTAGAGCTTCACTTGAACTTTTAGTGTCATCTGCTCTTTTGGGGGCTGTTTAAAAAAACAACAACTCTATTTCAGTTTCTGATCAGTTAAACAGGCACAGTATGTAATGTTGGAGCCTTTTCTCTCCTTTTTTTAAAGGGAGGCACAGAGTACAGCCAGATGATTCCCACCTGGAAAAGCTGGGATTATGTTACACCCCCCCTTCCTGTTAAATATTGTGAGTATTGTTTTGGAAGAAATCCATTTCTACGACGCCATCCTGAAAGGAAGCCAACATTTTGATCTCGAAGACACAGCTATAAGCTGCATGTAACTCTCATGCACATGCAGGAGGACATGTAAATACCATGTACCATTTCAAGACTGGAAACGAACGCTTACCTGGAATAGAAATTGTTGCGGAGGGGCCGTCTTTTGTAAATTTACAGGTGTAGTTGTTTTTTTCTGTTGAGCTGACTTTTATCTGGCTGGTGATTCTAAAAATCTGGTCTGGTGTTGATTCAGCAGTGGTGTTGGGATTGAGTGTCTCCAGGTTTCCATTCTGCCATTCAACTGTTGACTTAGGGTATCCCTCAGACTGGCAGGTTATCAGGACCTCATCACCCGTTGCAACCCTCTCAATGCGTTTGGTCACTGGTTTATAAGATGCTAGGGAAGAAAATGAAGTTTTATTGTAACACAAGATTGATAACAGCATGTGCTGAGTTTGTCAAAATCGTTTTCTTTCTTCTTCTTCTTCTTCTTCTTTTTTTTTTTTTTATTTACAAAGTTGACTAATAGTGGTCTTTGTTTCATTTTCAGTTTGAGTGAAACTTTAACTGCCCAGAAATGACCATGCGCTTTGGCAGTTACAAGACCATTCCCAGAACAATGCTTGTGAAATCTTCAGAAAAGAAAAGTAACAGGCTTACAGTGCAACACGTGTATTTCTCACCTTCAACAGACAACGTTATAGTTTTATAGTCGGCTCCATCCGCTGAATGAACCACACACTGGTACTTCCCGGCGTCACTGATTCTAAGACTGGACATCTGTAAAGTGACAAAAGAACAAGAGTCCTCTGTTATGCCCTCTTAAAGAAACCATTAATGGAAAACTTTCCAGCTCTATCCCTCCCTCTGCCTCTCTTATTAGGGTTTTATTTTGTACTATAATATAAAAAATAAGCAGACTTAGTCCTTTTATGAGTATACACCCCTGTAAAGTTCCAGTAAAGTATCCTGTGGCACTTTCTAGGGAACTTAAACCTGTTGAGAGTAATTTTTAAAAAGGTGAAGAAGAGCTGGCGAGTTTAAACAAGCTTAATGCTCAGAGGAAAGTTAGTAGGAATTAAGTGGTAAGCCGTCCAACATGTGTTATGTAAGTCTGAGTAGCTCAGTGCCAGGAATTACCTTCAGTTTAGCCCAGCCTTCCGCCAGCTCCTCGGTCAGAAGCTGCACTCGTCCCCGATACTTTGGAGATTCCGAGCGCGCCACGCCATTATCCAGCCGGATCACGTCCTGAACGGAGTCAGAGTTGATCCAGTGCCAGGTCACGTTCAGGTCAGGGTGAGGATAGGAGGGTTTAGGGTTGAACTTGCAGCCCATCACGACACTTTCTCCAAACTCTGACGTGTACAGGCTTTGCTCTGCCTCCACAGTGAACAAGACTGCAGGGAAATGACACAAAATAATGCCAAGATGAAGGTAAATACTCCAGTCTTAAAATGTTTACAAGCATCTTATACTTTTTACATAATCTCACTCTGCAGCTGTAAGTGCCTCACGTGTCAGATATGTAGTTATTGTTCTGACTTTGCTTCTACATATCCAAAAAATGTATTTACCACCCACCTGAGAGAGAGGGCTGAAATAACACTTGTAAAACTATAAGAAGGGGCCAGTCCATTGAGATCTGAGGATGAAAAAAAGGGATTATTACCAGATGTTGAGATTCTTTAGTGATGAAACATGAGTCACTTTACCGAAGAAAACCAGCTGTGCAGTGTGATCTTGTTTGCCTCTTAATTTGGCAAAAAGCTGTGTGACACTATATCACATGGTAATCACAATCTAGCAAGACTCAGCTCCAAAGAAGTACTTCCCTCTTCTTTATCTTTTATAACAGGGAAAAATAACAAAGGGAAGTTTTTGTTTTAACACTGAAGCCATGCCAGCACACTTCAACCCCACCATCCTCACATAACAGCCCACCTATCTACATAAAACATTTTTCCACCACCCCATTATATCTGGAAGTGTAGCTATACCAGGTTTCTATGGAAAAAATATAACTTAACAGCAACTGCAAATGTGTACAAGAGCATCTTTTGTTTGCTTACACAGCAAGCAACTTTGATAGGTGAGTAAGTAGGATATAAACAGACATTTTCTCCGGCATTTCCTCCCCAAGTGGAAAGACAATTACAGTTCTGCAGAACTCTGATTGTTAAGATCTGTCATCAGTTATTTTAACCACAGTCGTATCTGATACGTGATGGTAAGGGAGTTTTAGAGTACGTGTCTGCATACACAGATAAATCAGATAGATGAGAATCCAAAGACTTGTTAAAAAAATAAATGTAAGCGTCAAAAATAGATGGCCCGTGTAAAAACTGAAAAAATGTACATGGCTCATTTGTACATGCAAAAAGATACAGAGCACAGAATATCTTTACATTATTATTTTATTATTATTAATATTGTCACCATTGATGGTGTTGCTATAGTGTTAAAAATATATATGTGTATATATTAAAAAAAATTGTAAGTTGTCCTAAATAAATAATATGCCCTCTTACCTGTAGGTCATTCAAAAACAGCCAGCTGTGTTGTCATTAGTTATTTCCTTCTTCCTTGAGCTTTAAATGTGATCTGCGCTCCCACCGCGACTCCCTTCGAACAGTTAAGGCAGGGGGCGTGGCAACCCTGTACGGAAATACGACGTTTTGCTCGAAATTAACTCTCCGCTGTTCACACGGAAGCTGACTTGTGTTTACTGTAAGTAAAGAAGCGATCAAAGTGTTCCCGACAGTAAACTCCTCCAAATATAATGGCTCAAACATTAATGATCAGCAAACAGATATTGAGCAACATTCGAGTCCTGTAGCTTGTGTCCGAAACTAATACTGGTTCGGTATTTTTTTTTTTAAACGCACTTGTTTCTGTCTATGTGGTCAGGACTCCCAAACTATGGCGTCCTTTATTGGGAATTTCTTATACTACCTTAGTATCACCCAGTTTGACCACTTACTGTAAATATTAGTCTAGGTAAAACTCTAACAATATCATCAACAGTGATGAATGAGTTAGCAAAGACATCCTCTACTTAAAGAAAATAGGCTGTGTAAATATTGTAGTGTAAATAATAAGTAAAATTCCAGCAGCAGCACCTGAACTCTCGGTCTAAGGCATCAGGTCATAATCCCAACTCTATATCTTGGGGAAAAGAATCAAGAAGGACTTTTTCTTAGAAGATGTATTTAGTTATTTATTTAATGTACCACTTATAATGGTTAATGGTTACATTTCTCTAGTTATCAAGACTTGAGAAAACTAATTAACTACTACCATGGGTTAGGGTTAAGATCGGGTTGTCAATGATGTCGTTGTTTTTTTTTTTTATACTTTGACTCAGGGTTAAAGTACCAACAATTAAATACTATACAATAATACTTTGTATTTTTTTTCATTGTCTTCATAATTTAAATGTTCTTTTTTAGCTGCATGTAATTATTTGACTTTCAGTATGCTAAGTTAAACATTTATCATTCACAAGTTGCTAGTTGCTTATTAATAGCACAGTGGCGCTTATTAATGCTTCATCCTTCCTTTCCATACTTAACAGCAGCAGGGCCAGTACCTAAGGTTTTCCCCTCTACTACATCATAGTAATACACTGTTGATGGTAAGTAATGAGCAAGACATGATCTTATTAACCTCAGCTCAGTGTTTGTCATACTCATTCTCCCTTAAAAGTGTTTAGTATAGTCTATTATCATGTAACACAACTAAAACCTACAGTTATTAATAGTGTCTTTGTAACTCTTTGATTACGTTTTTAACTCAGAATCTATCCATCCATCTATCTTCTTTTCTGGATCTGGGTCAACAGAGTAGAAGTCTAAGCAGAGACAGATCCCCCTCCTAGGCCACCAGGCCAGTGTGTCCTGGGTCTCCCCCACGTCTTCTTCCCAGCAGGACATGCCTAAAAACCCCTCACCTAGGTGGCTATGTGTCTACACGTTTACATTATATGTGTTTTGTGGACTTGGAGAAGACATTTGACTCCACCAGGGTTGTTGCTCATTGTTTCAGTTCCAGTTAGAGCTTGGTTCCTGTGCTGGCAGTAAATCAGACACATTCCTGGTAGAAGTTGGATCCCACCAAAGCTCCTCTACTAAAGTTTTACTTTTTCAGTATCACTAATGACGGCAACAATAAACAATATCAAGAAAGAAAAAGAATAAGATAAAATACATAACTACTTGATCTAAATTAAGTTGGGTTGCAAAATTCATATAGCAAAGCCAACTTATTAGTTTTAAGGGGATCATTCAAAGTCAGCTAACTGACCAATTGACTGATGAAGTTGTGTACTGGTCATGCATTAAGACCATGAGAAGAGCTGTAGGTGGGTGCTGAGTCAAACTTTGGTTGTGAAGTTGTTAAATAAGCTCTGAAAGTACTACTGCCTCAGCAATTCTTATCCATCCATTTTCTTATCCACTTTTCAAGTCATGTTTGCGTGGGGTTGGGGGGCTTTCCAGCCATTATAAAGCCAGAAACTGGGGCATATCCTGGACAGATCAGCAGTCTATCAGTGTGAGAGGACTGTGAGAGGAAGCAGGAATACCCAGTGTAAACCCACACACGGGAAGGCATGGGGAGAACATCCAAAATCCATGCAGGACCCAAGCCCAGGACCTTCTTCCTGTGAGGGGACAGTCCTAACCATGACAGCACTATGCCACCCTGAGATAACAGCTACTCTGATGATAAGTATTGCATATAAAGACAAAAGCCATAGTGCAATATTAATGAGTAAATTTAAACAAAGCAGAATTTTGCCCACTGAGTTTAAGTCACATGTATTTGACACAATACCCCAGAGCAGTCAATACTGTGGAATTTTCATTTGGCATGTAAATGTATTTGTAAAAAGTACCGTTTAAATCAACACACACGCAAAACCAAGATGTTTACACAAGACTTAAAAAGTCATGTGCTGAAAGCTGGAGAGGTGGAGTTGAATGAACAAATGTTATTTGAGGGAATTTTTACCTGCATGTTTAATCAAGTCATCTCTCACGTGGAATATACAGCAGGGTGTCATCCAAACATTATCCTGTGCCAACCTGCATAACATGGAACCATAAAACATTTCTGGGTTTCCCATGTGTTTACCTCTTGGCTGAATCAGGAATATCAGCTAATGTGACGAGAAGCTTTATTTTCACAGTCTTTTTCCACTTACGGAAGTAAAACAGGTAAAACAGCTGTCTGTCTGTAAAAGGTACTATGACAAAGACTCGGTGTTGGAGAGGCAAGGATATCTGAAACAGTGACATGACATCTTTTATTTATTTTTCCTTTAAATGTAATTAATTAAAATTTCAAAGTAAATTATTGTATTCAAAAAGAAAAATAAACAGATGTATTAAGGAGAGGTTTTGTCCACAGTGACGACCGTTCACACATGTACTTAACACTGTGACTTCTCTGTGTGACATATCTCTACACGGTTTATTTAAGTTAGCGTTTGTCACGTGAAGTTGCCAGGAAGGTGACTGATGAGAAGTTCCCGCTGCCGTTGCAATTCACTGATGGTACATGATAGCTTGGCGTGATATGAGTCACTGCAGCATGAAACTATCACATAAGTCCAGTTCATTTTGCTTTTGATTCATGAATTCACAGGGGAAAAACTGAAGACGAACAAGCATGGGATGCTATTTTTCCCACGAATTCATGGTAGGATCATGTCACACCTGATGGCTCAGGTGGTTCAAAGTCCAAAAACTCCAGCCATGACTAGATGAAATTTCATCTGGCAGTTTAACTTCTGTTTCACTTCCAGGAGAGAAGAAGTTTCAGAATTCATCAAAGTCCACCGCAGCTCCAAGTATATCTCAAACTATATCACTACTAGTGCTAAATTAATGCTACTCCGTTCTTCAAATACAAAAATAAATAAAACTGACAGAAATTTATTTTGAAAGTCAGTCCCTCTCTCTGCTGGTCATGTATCGACCATCCACACTGTTAAATATTTAGCTTACAAATTGGTGTCGTATGCATTAATATATGTATAATTTCCATTGTTAGTTACCTAACATGTCATTCAAGATTAAAACTATACTGTCTATGATTAAAACAAAACTATCTGAAGCAAAACCCTTGTATAATTAACCCAGTTACCATTCAATCCAATGGTTTTAAGAGACTACTAGGCTACTATATTATTATTATTATTATTATTATTATTATTATTATTATTATTATTATTATTTAAAAAAAACTCTCCACCACCCGGAGTTTACGTATCTTAAAGCAAGCCATTCAGTCAACGAGTAAACGTTATAATGTAACGCTACTATTTAAGTGACCCATGACGACCACTAGAGGGAGCCAAACTACACCATCTAACTCACTTTAGCCTTCAAGTAATCAGTCTGTCCCTTACTATACTTACTTTAAAAAAAATCATCATAGATTTGTTTTGTTTTGGTTGATTTTGTCCACTTGTTTTTGTGTTTATTTTAAAATAAGTATTTTACAAATGTGACTAAAATGAAAACTGAGATTAAAACCTATAAAAACGATTTCCTGTGTGTTTTAATTGTATTACAGTCAAATGTTGTTTTCTATTATTTATGTTTTATTTATTTATTATTTTCATTTCAGTCAACTCTTTATATTTCGAATGCAAATAAATGAATGAATAATATAAAATAAAAAATTCACGTTTAGCCGGAAGTAAGACGTCATTTCCTTCCGCTAAAAAGGCAGTGCGCGTAGCTTTTATTTTGACGATCTACCCCGGAGTCCTTTCCCCAGCATTTAGCTTAAAGTCTTCAAAGTCTTTGGGGTATGTAAAGCTTTTATTTTAAGTTCTCCAACTTACCATGAAATATTAAAGTTTATACGGGCAGCATTTTCATTTAAGTTAAAGACAGTAGTCGTGTTGTTATTCGCTAACTTAACGGGAAAGCTTCAAATAGGAGTTGAGGCTTAAAGCTAAAGCTGAAGTGAAGAGACACTGAAGGACTGAAGAGGTCACTACACGCTGAAACAAATCCAGTTTGAAGCAGGTGGCTTTTCTAAGCCTCTGGAATTTTGTTTGTTGTTGTGATGAGAGCAGAGCAGCACGTTTGAATGACTGCGTGTTTAATTCACAGAAACGCCAACGCAGCCATGGGTGCCCTACTGTCCAAATCTATGGATGACAATTTTAAAAAGCAACAAGAATTCATGCTAATGAATGCACGGCTGCAGGTGAGTAAAAGTGCACCCACTCGCACATCACCTCTGACCTCTGCTGTGGCGTTTAAAGCCACCATCTAGTGAAAGATGGTGCAAGTAAAAAAGCAGATTTTAAATTTTTGTTTTTACACATAAAATTTCTCAAAACCTTCCCACCTGACCCCTGCATGATCATCTGATTTGTTGTGGTACATTAACTTTAGCATGAAGCCATGAAAAGTTTTACCTTTATACTTTGAAACTCTACTAGTTACAGATGCTGAAATGATGTTGGACTAAGTTGAAATTGTACACTAGTTAATTTGCATTATTTTTGTCTCAGCTCTATGAGTAGACATTCACAACAACTGTAGGTCTGCAAACATTTTTAATCTCTATAACTACAACCAAATCCATTTAGACCCATGTAAAGTACCTGAATAAATGCACTGTGTTACTTAATTACTCTCTGGAGGAGGTAATTAACTACACTGCTCATTGTCTGAGTAGTGTAATCACTGTGCGTTACTGACACAAATCCCTGTCCTAATGAAGAAACGCATACCATCTTTCTTTTAGTGTTTAAGTATTAATACACACCAAAGTCAAAAAAAGGCAGTGACAAGCCTGACTGCTTCTCACTGCCTTTGTTACACCGGTGAAGATCATGCTATGGCTTCTAGACTGGGGTGAGCATACACTCAGCTTTAACCTCACTCTTCTCACCTTTCTAGCTCTTATAGTGTGTTAGTAAGATGTGGATCCAAGGCTGTAAAGCAGTTCTGGAGGGTGGGGATACATATTCTAATGTGTGGTCTAGTTCGGTGCCTGATACACAGTTTCAAAAATCTCCTGTGGCTGCTCATGTGTACAGTACACATATTTTGAGAATGGACTTCCTAGGAATGAGGAATTGGTGTCATCAAAATGTCAAAATGGATATATAGTAGGGGGGTTTGTTTTCTTTCAAGGAAAAAAACTGATGCAAATATCTACTGACATCAGAGCATTTTATAGTGACCTCCATAAAAAAAGGAAAAGAAAGTAGATCTTATTTATGTGAAGTTGGAAAACCCAAACACCGACCAAACAAAAAAAAAAAAAAAATTGGGCATTTTTAGTCACAAAAGAAAGGATTTAAAGCTCTTCTGTGGAAATACACCACTGGGCTCAGATGTTCATATTGCTGTCTTAAGCAGGAGGAACTTTCTTTGGATACCAAAGATGGACTCAAAGACGGGCCAAAGCTTTCTGAAATCTTTCCAAATTACTGTAACTGTAAGATGCTTTTTTAAATGCCTATTTTCAATCACCTGGCAAAGTTTCAATAGAATTGAAATCTTAGCATTGGTTAGGCGCCTCAGTTCTTCTCCTTGAGTCCTTTCTTTGTGGATTTACTAGTGCATTTAGGAACATTATTCTGTTTTAAGGTCCATATCCAATTTTGGACAAATCATTTTTAAAAGCATGAGAGCATACAGAGTGCCCAAAAGTCAAAGTTTGCAAACATGTAAAAAAAACCCTAATCCACAAAAAAAACCCTAACATGAAATATTTATCAGGAATACCCGCTGCACATATTTCCCGCATATATTTGCTCTGCTTTTCTTTCTCGCATGTTACATCTGTTTCTTTTCCTTCTTCCAATGTGTAGATCATGATGATTTGTGTGCATCTGTTTTCCAGGTTGTGTCCCGCTTTGTGTTCATACTTGCACCCCTCACAAATGTCACCTTCAGAGTGGGTCGACTCATTTCTTCTTTTTCCAGTCCTGTCCCAGATTCACAGTCTGCTGCTTGTCTGAGCTTGCCAAAACCAAATCTTTTCCTTTTGATATTCCCACCAGCAGATATGTTTGTCTAGTTTTGAATTACACATCTACACTAATAGGGCTAATTTATCATTCATGGGTTCGTAGCTATCCCATACAAACAGCCTGTAGAAACAGAAAATGGTAAAGAATGTTATACAAAGACCCTGAAGCCTTTAACGTAGATGACACATTATTATTGTTGTTGTTATAAGTGTTTATTATTATAAACACTCATGAGTCATTTGGCATCAGTACAAAAATGATGGGCAGAAAGGTGAAGGAGCAGAGGTTGTGAATGTGGATGAGTTTAAATAGCATCCAACCATCCAAAGTAACAGTGGGTGGAGAAGAGTTTCAGCGGTAATTTATGATGTATAGTTGCAGACTGAAAGGAAAGGTTTTTAAGATGCTATGATGTGTGGTTTGGAAAACTGGAGGTGACAGAGTTGAAGATGTTAAGATTTTTTTGTTTGGAGTGACCATGAAGGACATGATTAGGAATGAGTTCATCAGAGGGACATTTCAGGTTGAGTGCTTTGGAGACAAAGCTAAAAGGCATGGACATGTGGATATACTGGACAAAGGATGTAGAAGATGGAGCTGCCAGGGTGGAGGAAAAGAGGAAGACAACAGATTTGTGGATATAGTGAAGGAGGACCTGCCAAGGGTTTGTGTGATAGTGCAACAAATAAGCAAAACGAACAGTGTTCCAGAAATGTAGCACCTCTTGTCCTCGTCAATACACAGTGATGGTGGCAGATTTATTTAAAAAAAACATTTTGTTCACATAATGCAGACTGAAGGGAATAGTCTAACTGTAACTAATAATGTGAAACTGGTGGCTGAGCAGAAAAGATGTGCAGTGATCTTTACTTATATTACTTATTTGTGCATATCGACATATTGAACTGCTTCATTTTTATAAGATGGAGACCCTGCAGCATCTATGTACTTAGTTGCTGGAGTGAGTTTCAGGATAGTTTATTCAAATTTAACATCCTCTATCTTCCATTTACTTCCTTTTTTGTGACCCAGATGAAACTGTCATGAGAGCTGACCTTTCAGCGATCGTGTCACCCCATTTCCCGCTTCTGCAGCTCATACACATGGTCTGGAGGAGTGGGAAATGCTTTCTTTTCATAATTGCGTTCTTCACTCATTCACAGCATGTGCCGTTAAAGGGGGACACCCTTAAGCGTGCTCAGATTACTCACTAGTTTGTTTCAGCGGACACTGGCTTTAAAAGAACAAACACTGTCGATTACAGAAGTCACTCCTGTAATTTCCATTGAACTAAAAGAGTGTACAGCCAAGAGTCGATGTCAGGAGTATGAAACACCCAGATTGTGGAGATGAAAAGTTTGTCACTTCCTCCTTCCCTAGAGCGTAGTGTTTGTAGTTGGCATGTTTACAGCAGTGGATTCCAGGGTTTAGTTTCATGAGTTATTAAAAATTCCAAAGAAACTTCTCAAGCATACATAGAAGTTCAGTCTGTGCTCCCAACTAATCACATCTCTGTTCACGTAATGTACACTTCCTACAAGTTTTTAGGGGCTTTTTAAAAAAAGTACTAAGCCTTTGGTGCTTATGGCGATCTCTTTTAAACTGTGTACTCTCATAAAACAATTAACTGATGAATCAGATGATTGTTACAGCTCTGATAAACAGTAATTTATAATCAGTAATGACTGACTATAACTGACAATGAAATCTTACCAAGCAGGGAAATTTTTATTTCATAATTTCTTCTTAATTTATTGTTGTGTGTCTGTGTGCGCGCGTGCATGTGCCCAGATGGAGCGTCAGATTCTGATGCAGAACCAGATGAGAGAGCGGCAGATGGCGATGCAGATCGCATGGTCCAGAGAGTTTCTGAAATACTTTGGCAGTTTCTTTGCGGTGGCCACAGTGGGGCTAACTGCAGGGTGAGATTCTAACACCTCACAAAGATCTGACACAAACACACACAGATTCACTTTCACACAGATTCATCTCTGTCTCGTGCTTTTATCTTTCCAGTTAAATATTGTCTTCTATTTATCATCATTTTTCTTTAGAGCTATTAAAAGAAAGAACCCGGGCATGCTGGCTCCCATCATACCGCTCAGTTTCATATTTGCCTACCAGATGGACAGCGCCTATGGAACACTTATTTATCGTATGAGAGGTAAAGCTACACACTTACAGTCATCATCATCTTAAGGAAACCTGTTTAACATTTAAAAAGAGGGTGCACAAATAGATGAATAAATCCTTATCAAGCATTATATAGTGATTCTTTGCTTTGGTTTTAGAGGATTATTTTACTTTGAACAGCAGAACAGAGACTCACTATATCCAGAAGACCCAGGCTCTGATATACAGTTAGGCCCATATATATGAATACGTGAATAGTGTCTGTTTACCAAAACAATTTCCACTTTCCACTATGATGGGCATCTATATAATGTGTAGACTCTCAGCTTTCATATGAGAAAATCCACATTCAAATCGGATGAAGGTTTTGGAGTTTCGGCCCTTTAACATGTGCCCCCCACTTTTTAAAGGGACAAAAAGTAATTGGACATTTGACTGAAAGGCTATTTCATGGTCAGGTGTGGGCACTTCCTTTGTTATGTCATTATCAATTAAGCAGATAGAAGCCCTGGAGTTGATTTGAGGTGTGGCGCTTGCATTAGCAAGATTTTCCTCGGAACAGAAAACGTGGTCAAATTAATAAATTTTATTTCATTTGTCCAGTTACTTATGATGGGATTGCATTTTAGTTCTCACATTTTTGTGCAATCTTTTTGTTCAACCCACTGAATTAAAGCTGACAGTCAGCAGTTCAACTGGATCTGAGTTGTTATATTTAAAATTAATTGTGGTAATGTACAGAACCAAAATGCTCCTTACTTTTTACCAAATAATGCATCTAAATGTTTAAAAAATATTGTTTAGTTATTCATTAATTACATTTTTAAAAAAGATTGCAGTCACTAATTATGCCCATTAAATGTGTTTTTCATGATCTCTTTAGGGGAAGCTGAGAATATCATGGAGACTGAAAATGACCGTCTACAGTTGCCTCAAGGGACTCCAACCTTTGAGAGCATAGAGAAGGCCCGCCGTGCTAAAAGCAGCCTCAGCGCCTTCTTGGAGAAATAATGTAATTAGTTATTGTCTAACAGCGTGGTTCCAGAGAGGAGCCGCAGCCACTGTCCATTTCGTTTTCAACAAACCACAAAGACTAGGAAGTGGCTCACAAAGAAACCTCAGATTTAGCTGTCCAAAACATACCCACTCCCTAAACGCTACACAACTATACTTTATGTAGCATTAAGATAAAAGCAGCCTCAGCTCCTTCTTGGAGAAATAATGTAATAATTTATTGAACAAAAGTCCTCTATCATGGAAAATTTTAAGGCTCTGCTATTTCTCTCTGTCAGGTTGACCTTATTGAACGAAAGGCTCCTTTTTCTGTCTCATTTCAGTCTTTCAGATACACCAATCAGGCATTACATTATGACTACCTAACTAATACTGTGTTGGTCGCCCTTTTGCTGCCAAAGCGGCCCTGACCCATCACGTGATATCTGGCACCAAGATGCCAGGTGTGGCCTCCGTGTTGAATAGTCTGAATCAGTGTTATTCACTTTGCTAGTGGTCGTAATGTTATGCCTGATTGGTGTATGCCACATGTTGATCTATGAGTTAAGTTTTATTACAGTGTTATAAGAGCATTGTGTGACCACGGCAGATAACTTGTCTCTAAATATTGCACAATTGCAGTTATATCATCAATGTTTGCTTTAGGTTGTTATTTTCCAGGGTTTGCTTTGATTATGTATGATGGACTTGAAGGGAAATTGATAGTAATATTGATCAGTTTATGTTATCTCTCTGGGGTTTTTTCTTATATTTAGATGAACAAGAATACCAGCTGCTATAAGCCTGGTTCATGAATGTAATAATGATGATTGAACAAAATGGTAAGACACATGATTGTTGACTTTCGTCAAAGCTGCATTTAGACCAGTGGAGAGCAGAAATTCTCTTAAACACTCTTCATAACAGCTCATTTTACCTGGCTCTTATGTGTAATACGTCACCTTTAAAAAGCTCCTGAAACATGTGTCTCATCAGATGACTGTTAAGAGTATTGCTGCTGGTCAGTTATACACTTGCCTCTCTGTTTAGATGATAGACTGTATGCAAAAGATGGACGTAGCCTCCAAACCCTCCACTTTTTCTCCTTTCCATTCAGCTCATGCTGTCCTGGAACAGCAAAGGCTTGCCCTTTCTTTCTCATTTCAGTGGCTACATCGATCCTTTGTATTCAATCTGCGGTTCTTTTCTATCCAGGTCATAGACGTGTTACTTTCTAAGAAGCTTTATTTTGATGAAATCTAAATTAGGTTTCTGCTGCCCTCTGCCAGGCTGGTAACTTTTGCAGTCGCCGATAACCAACAGCTGAAGTGATCAAAATGTAATGGTGTGTTATTGGTAAAGATTCTCAGATATTTATTTTGACAGCTAAAATTTATTATTTTCAACACTAAAAATGTAATTGTAGGTGTGAGGGAGCTTCAATACAAAGCTGCTGGACCTCCAACTTTTTTTAAGCCATCACAGTAGATTTAATGCAGAGTATTTCAAGGTGCTGATATTTATACTTTGTGTTTGACATCTGGAAAAAAAATTTAAATTAATAAAAAAAGAAAATTGAAAAGATTTCAGTGTCTGAATTGATCTTTGTGACAAGGACACCCCCTGAATGCAAAGCTGTAGAGCAGGGATGTCAGTGTTTCTGTTAATGTAATGAGATATTTTAATCTCAAAGAGGAGCAATTTCAGCAGTATGTAGGGTTCTTTGTTTGTTTTTTAACATGATAATGAAATGCTGCATAGTAAATGACATTTCTCAGGATGACTCTTTGGGCTTAAATTGTTAGAAGCTAATATGTAAAGTTATGTCCTCTTTCATATTTTCCACAGCCATTCAGTGGACTGGAGTGGAGCATATTTCACAGTTTGAGTGTGAGAGAATTCCCCGACAGAGAAACAGTGAAACTCGCAGAGCCAGAGCTCAGCAAAGGCCAGAAATATTATAGATCCTACTTTTGGCATCCTCAAAACATGCTGGCACTCCATCTTCTTGTGAGCCCTTGAGAGTCGGCCTCTGTTTCCTCCCAAAGTTGTGGGGGCCTGCTGCATCCTCCACATAATATCTGTGTGGCAACACATGATGTCTACGAAGAAGAAGGAGGGGAGGAGGAGGCGGCACAAGCATGACAAGAAGCCAAAACAGTTGAAGGCACAGGTGCAGACAGGGAGTTTTCAGGAACCTGTGTCTGAGCCAGGCTTGCTGCACAAGTGTCTTCTCCTGAACAGCTGCCTGCATGATGTAGTCATGTTCAAACAGCAGCTAAGACCACAAGAAATACCCTGCTGTTGGTTTAAAAAAAAAAAAAAAAAAAGTTACATATTTTTCTCCTAATTAGTGTTGCTGTATGAGTATGGAATCTATTTGTTCAAATTGTAAATAGTGTGCATTAAGTGTTCTTTTTTGTATATTTGTGTATTTTTTATAAACCTCATGTGTTCATGATTGTATAGGTTGAATTTAATGTAAACATTATTATAAATGTTACACTTGTTTAAATGATTTGTTTTACTTTTAGTAAAGAGATCACCCTGATACACACGCGGAAAAAAACTCACTTCACATTTGACATTTAAAGTGCTTTATTTAAAATTTGTCAACAAGTTTCTCAAATAGTGACAGATATCACTCTGCCCTTTGAGTAGCTGCCCTCTCCCTCTCTTCCTCCCTAGCCAGAGCCTGTCTCTCTCTGTTTTCCTCTCTTTCTGGTTGGTCTTTTAAAAATGGTAGGATAGCCTGGCTGTCCCTGGGCCTCTTCCTTGACTCTTCTGTAGAAGGGGTCTATGGTGTAGTGCTGATTGTATCACCTGTAGTGAAAGTCAGGTTTGCTGGTAGACTTGAGTGCTGCCGCTGGATCACAGCATCCATCATATTGTAGCGCTGCCAGGTGGAGGCAGTCGGGCTACCTGCCTCTACACCCTTCCCTGTAGATGGGTCCCTAAGAAAATATGAATTAATTGCTATATTATCACAGTTACATTGACTGTATTATTAAATTGCAAAGTACATTTTATTTAAAAAAACGAAGAAGAGGAACTTACATTTAGGGAATGGTAAACAAGTAAAGTATTTTTTTAAACCAATCTAAGGAATCAGATAGGAACGGGTACACTACCTTGTATTTGGCCTTCAGGTTGCTCCACTTTTTTTTTTTGCTTGTTTGGCTGTTATAGCCTGAAGAGCTAACAAAGTCCCTGAGGGAAAAGAATGTGGCACTGTCACTTCAATAGGTATTTATCATAATAGAGGTGTTGCTCTAATCCTTCCCTTGAACACAGGGAGCACTCAAAATCAGTACTTACTCCCATCTAGTCTTGCAGGAATTTCTCCTTCCAGTAAAAAGGCTCTCATTTGCTGCCCGCCACTCAATGAGAGCCCGTGTTTCCTCGCGTGTCCTTTGATTAAAATATAAAACGTTAAATATTCCATAGTAATAATAATAATTCAAGCAAAGAATAGCTTTTATAATAGGGAATAATGAGCAAAGCAATCAGGTGCTCTATTAAAACTTAATGTTCATAGAAACTTCAAATGAATTGAGGATTTTTAAACATTATATAGGACAGTGTAACATTTGTGTGAACGACTGGCTATTAAAAATACCAAAGCGATTTATATCAGAGCCTTTAGAGCAGGGGTGCCCAATCCTAGTCCTCGAGAGCTACCGTCCTGCAGCTTTTAGATGCATCCCTACTCCAACACAGCTGAATCAAATGGTTTGATGACCTCTTCAGCATGTCATCAAGTTTGGCAAAGGCCTGATAACAAGACATTCATTTGATTCAGGTGTGTTGGAACAAGGATGAATCTAAAAGCTGCAGGACGGTAGCTCTCGAGGACTAGGATTGGGCACCCCTGCTTTAGAGATTGTGGCAAATTTCCAAATGAAATGTCGAGATAAGGCCGTTTTCTTCGGGCACACTGAACCTCGTGCTTGCTATTTGGCAGGCAAGGCATCTCCGAAAAAAAGCACAGGAAATTTATAAGTAGGGTCTCTACTGTTAAATGTACTAAACATTAGAATTTAAATACCTATATTCTCACATAAAATTCATTGAAAATACACTGCATATTACAACTAAAGAAGTATTTAACTTTGTGGGTCTTCTCCTCAACCATTTCCACAGAACTCTTGCGAAATGGATTCTGGGATATTTGGCTGTACCACCAAGTCCACCCAAGTCACCACCGATGCATGCTTGACAAAACGACAGGAGTGAGTACACATCTGGGAATTTTTAGCGTACTCAGCTTGATGCCTACTTTGAATTGGAAAAGTACTACGACTGACGACGTATCACAAGTCCACGAGAACGCAATTACACACAAGTACGCCTACGTATCAGATCATTTCATCCATCTTTATGAGCAACATTTTAACTTCTTTAACTCTGGAGTGATGAGCTCCAACAGTATGCTTGACATTTGCTCAGATAGGACAAAAGAACAATGAAGCAGACCAGTCTTTGGTTGTGAATGGTTGCAGTTAATTGTAAGATTGGACTAAGGCTACGTCCACACGTACACGGGTATTTTTGAAAACGGAGATTTTCCGTTTTCGTTTTTAAAAATAATCCCGTCCACACGTAAACGCAGAAATGAAGGAAAACGCTGCTAGGAACATGCCAAAGCAGCAGGTGGCGATATATTCCTAACCGTGTAGAAATGTTGGCCAATCAGAAGTCTAGGAGCCTCGGTGGGAAATAGTAAACAAAGATGGGGCATAGAAGCAGAAACGAGTCGTATGTGTGGAGGGACAGTAACTGTGTGTGTATATGTAAGCATTTAAACACTGCAGAGAGTACAATTAACGGTAACAGTATTGTAGAAATTCATTTCACCGAAACAATAATGTGGCGCACAGTGTGACGTCAAAAAAGGCGCACACCTATGACGCTGCGTTTTCTCCGTTTTCCTCGTCCACACGTAAATGCAAAAACGGAGTTTTCGAAAATATCCACCCTGGCAGGCGTTTTTAGAAATCTCCGTTTTCAGTGACCGAAAACGCCGTTTACGTGTGGACGAAAGGTGCAAACGCATAGAAAAATCTGCGTTTTCAAAAATACCCGGGTACGTGTGGACGTAGCCTAAGTCAAGATCAAATGTTAGATTTTTTTACACACTTTAAATTGTCATTAAGTTATACAAACCTTTTTGACAAGTTCTGAATAGATCTGCAACGTATTTAATTATTTGTGCATCTATAATATGGATCATTTGGAAATTGAATACATAAAGACTATTTGTTTTGTTTTTTTAATCACAATGGTATTTAATATACTGATTGAAAAACTGAAGAGTTTTGTTTTTTTTAAATTGTTGTTGTGTCATTTAAGTGTAGATACTTACATATCCTGTGCCATGGCAGTCCCCTAAACATGGAAACTGATCTGCTATTGACGATGCCAAAATTGCCTTCATCTCTGAAGTTGGACAAGCAAAAACTTATGTAAATTTCTTCTAAAATAAACAACACATAAAGCAGAAGCTTTTGTATACTGAGTAGGGTCTGATCGTAGCCAACATTCTCAGCCTCAGCAGCTAATACTTTTAACAACTTAGCCTTGCATGTTAACTAAAAACCAAAAGGCTAACACAAACATTATCTGTAAGGTATTAAATTACATTCATTGTAGAAGAAAGTCGAGTTATATCTTATCAGGTGAAAGTCTAGTTGAAAGTGGCAGTTTGTGAAAAAATTATGTGGCTTCTTCTGAGGCTTGTCTTTAATCCAACGAATTGGGTAAAATTTGACCCAATATTTGATCAAAGCTAACCGACCTATGACCCAATAGAAATAGCCAAGCTGTGGAGTTAATTAAAGAACCCGACACATCACCAACCCTACTGCTGAGTCACAACTTCTGAACCAATATTTCGTCAAACTAACTCAACCTATGACTCTACATCAGGGGTCCCAATCCCAGTCTGCGAGGGCCGGTGTTCTGCAGGGTTTAGATCTCACCCTGGGTCAACACACCTGAATCAAATGATTAGTTCATTACCAGCCTCTGGAGAACTTCAAGACATGTTGAGGAGGTAATTTAGCCATTTAAATCAGCTGTATTGGATCAAGGACACATCTAAAACCTGCAGGGACACCGGCCCTCATGGACTGGGATTGGGGACTCCTGCTCTACATCTTTTACTCAGAAGTTGAGTTATGAAACTCAGCACCAATGAGATAGATCACTCTTTTTAAAACAATTCTTTACTTTTGTATTTTAACTTGTAATCATTTCTCGGTCCATCTGAATATCTGGAATTAGAGAGCAACGTTTACATCAGCAGCTCTTATAGAGAACCTGCATACATACATACATACAAAAAAAAAAAACACCCAGCACGCCCCCTGCGGGCGGTTTATCCTTCAAGCTTGGGTCCTCTACCAGAGGCCTGGGAGCTTGAGGGTCCTGCGCAGTATCTCAGCTGTTCCCAGGACTGCGCTCTTCTGGACAGAGATGTCCGATGTTGTTCCCGGGATCTGCTGGAGCCACTCGCCTAGCTTGGGAGTCACCGCACCTAGTGCTCCGATTACCACGGGGACCACCGTTACCTTCACCCTCCACATCCTGTCGAGCTCTTCTCTGAGCCCTTGGTATTTCTCCAGCTATATATATATATATGCTACAATCATTATACAATGAATATTATTTTTATTATGTATCCATTTGTCTGACCTGCAGCAGGCGCAGTGTGAACATGCAGACACAGCAAAAACCTGAGGCTTTGAAACCGGAAACATTTACTGTTACACCACAGTCACCTAATAATATTTAGGACGGCCGCACGTAGATAACAGTTTTCCTTAATCTTGCGCTTGTAGTTAGCAAATATAAATAAATCACGTCTTTCAATCGCCACAGTCACGAGCAGTTTTAAACTGCGGAAAAAATGCACGACTGGTTTCCACGGTAACCAGATTGTTGCCGTCGGCACGTGTTTATGTACACCTGGTGACGTCACACAGAGAAAACTTCTCTTTGATCCCCAAAAGTCCTTAAATAGACCTTTGAGTCACATGATAACACACGCTAAATGCTTGTTTAAGCGCTATAACGCAGTACTGCAAGAATTAAGGAAAGAAATAGAGAACTCATCATCTGTAAACATGTCAAACTCCGTTTGGGGCGCGATTTGCTCTGTGGGCACTTATGCTCACAAAAAAATGAGAAAAACGTTGGGATTTAATGACCAACGTTCACCCACTGCTGACCAAACTGTTCGCGGTGGTAACCAAATTTTACACGCGGAACATGAGGTACCTTTGCCAGATCAGCATATACCTCAACCCCGCTTCAGCAAACTCAGAGGACTGCACAATCAGAATAGCGGTTTAAAGCAAGGGTGTGAAATTCTTCACCCTGAAAATATGCAGCAGCAGCCTTCTGTGATTCAAAGACATCAGCTGCAGGAAAATTCAAATCAAGATGCATCAGACCCTGCTGACACCAGGATCTCAGACCTAAGATATAGTCAAAGAGTCTCAGAACACCATGATGAAATTGTGAACAGAGACAGGCCTCCTTTGGAAGGGAGACAAGAACATAATGGGATTCCTCATAGCGAGGTTTCTATCACCAGGAGAGTAACTGGATGTTTAGAACAATTCATTACCACAGTGTTTAACCTGTGCAATTCAGCAACTGAGGCCATTTGTCACATGTTCTGGGAAATGGGCGACGAGGTCAGATCTTTGGTAATAGAAGTGATGATAGATATTTCAGCAGACCTGTTACGTATCACTTCAAATTCAATTGTGTTCCTCTTCGAACTTCAACTCATGATAGTTGAGTTTCTTCGATTTTTAAGATCAAACCGTTAATTTTCCTCTATGCAAATGGAAAAAATGAAGACAAACCTAATGTCTATATTTTAAACCTTTTAACAACATAAGAAAATATCAGTGTATATGATATTTTGATAATATTGGTGTATAATGGGGTTAATTAGGCTCTTACCATCTCAGTCATGCAAACAACAGTTGAAAACCCAGCCAGTCACGGCAGATGGCTGCTCCTTCCTGAGCCTGGTTCTGCTGGAGGTTTCTTCCCAACGGGAGTTTTCCTCCCACAGTTGCCAAGTGCTTGCTCATAGGGGATCATCAGATTGCTGGCCTTGTCTCTAATACTGTAAGGACTACCTTACAGTATTAGAGACAGGCAGCTGTTGTTTGCATTCAAAGCCACATAAATAAACTTGAATTCTCAATTAAATGAATGGATTTGATTTGATTCTTTATCTTCACAGAATCCTTTTACTTCAGTTTTGTCTTCTGCTTCTTGGTAGCAATAATAGTTTTGTCAATTAAGCTTTCTTGCCCCATTCATCCCTGTGTTCTCCTGTTTTCTCCTAACTGGCATGTCTGACCCGTGGGAGTGCAGACACCACACAGAGAAAGCCTGGAAACATTTTCAGTGACGTCACAGAACAACGCACCTGCAGCCCGCACATAGATAACTATTTTCCACTATTCAGGAAGTGACAGCACTAACTAGACTGTCTGAGTGCTCACCTATCATTTGGTTCAGTCTGTAGATTTTGTGGTTCAGTATAACCCATGGCTAATTGTTTGCTGCTGGTTTGATTCGGTTGTCAGTCCACACAGTAGGTGACGTATCATTCAGTTAATCTTATGATTGCCTATCAGGTTTGCTTTTAGACTTGTGCTATGTTTGAAATGATAAATGTTACAAGGTCAAAAGTAGTAAAATAGCTGGCTACAGTTTTTTTTAAATGAAAGTGACGAAGGTGCAGATTCATACATGTAGAGATGCTGTCAGATTAATAGATGTTAATGTGTGAAAAGGGCTTTAACCCTCCCATTATGATGAATTGACCTGATTTCAAGTTTTAAAATGTAAAAAGAAAATTGTTAAAAAGACTTTTCTAATACGAAATTTCTGCTTGGATTAAAAAGTGTAACCAGCATATAAAATGAAAATGGTTTGACCTGGCAGCCAAAGTGGAGGCTGAAGGGGTCTAAAACTACATCTGTCTTTGTAACTGTGAGACATATTTCACCAACACACACACACACACACACACACACACACACACACACACACACACACACACACACCGTATTCTATTGACCTCATGTGTAAAGTGCAAGAACGCAGGTGTTGTGAACTTTCCTGTTCCTGTGGGCAGTAATGGAGTTGATAATAAGATATCAACAAAGTTTACTGGAATTTTTTGGGTTTTGACACTTTTGGATGGCTAAACAAACTGACTCAGGGATATGATATCCTTGCTGTACCAGAGAAACAACATAACAGGAGGGTTAAAAACTGAGACGACAGTGAAATTAAGCATTCTTTGGTCAACACTGCCACCTACTGGACCCTACATTAAGGCCTAATACTTTCAACTTTGGTTTAAATCATCTAGCCACGCAATGTGAGGAAAAGTTCACTCCAAACACAGTGAGGTTCATTCAGAGGAACTTTTATGTAGACAATGGACTTGTAAGTGTTATATCAGAAGCTGAAGCAATAAAACTAGTGAAAGAGGCAAGAGAACTGTGTAGCAAGGGTAAACTAAGATTACACAAAGTTCATATCAAACTGTGAAAATCTGATAAAGTCACTGTTGGGAGAAGAGAGTGCTGAAAGTATTAAGGACTTAGATCTATTGATGGAAAGACCACTTGGTGTTCAGTGGTGCATTTCTTCTGATGAGTTTCAGTTCAGAATAACTGTAAAAGAGCACCCAATGACAAGAAGAGGAATTCTGTGCACAATAGCATCAGTGTATGACCCACTGGGATTTGTGGCACCCTTCATCCTAAGAGGAAAACAAATCCTGCAACAGTTATGCCAAGAGAAAGTAGAATGGGACGAGCCACTCTCAGATCAACACTGTCACTGTGGGAATCCTAGATCTTCAAAACCTGTCAAAGGTGAAAGTTCAAAGACGTGTCTTACCTGCAAACACAGACACTGCACAGTGTGAACTACACCATTTTTCAGACGCTGGTGTGACAGGCTACGGAAAATGTAGTTATTTCAGAACAGTCACATCCAAAGGTACGAAGCGTTTACAAAAACACACTGCGAGCAGCATGGGACAATCTTAGCAGGAATGCCCTGGTCATGGGAAAGGCACATGTAGCCCCAACCAAAGTCACTGCTGTCCCTAGACTTTAGTTAACGGCTGCAGTAGTTGCAGCAAGAACAAGTGTAATGTTAAGAAATGAACTGGAGATAAGCGATCTTGAAGAACACTTCTGGACAGATTCCAAGGTAGTGTTGGGAAACTTGAATAATGATGCAAAGAGATTTCTCGTGTTTGTGGCAAATAGGATTCAATGGATAATGTCACTCACAAACCCACGACAGCGGCATCATGTACCATCTGAAAGTAATCCTGCAGACCACGCATCAAGTGTCCAACAGCTACTCAACTCTAACTGGTTTAAAGGTCCAGAGTTTTTGTGGCAAGGTGAGCTACCCACTGAAAATGACAAGGTTACTGAAGTCAAGCCCAACGATCCAGAGCTAAAAACAGTACATGTGTAGAACACCAAACTAGAAGAAAAGAGAACAGCACTAGACCGTCTCACCAAATTCTCAGACTGGAGAAGAGCTGTTAAAGCTATTGCTCATCTACAGAAATTTGTGAAAGATTTTACAGGAGTCACACAAACAAAAAGTGAAAACACAAGTGTTGAGGACAGACAAGAAGCACAACTGTTCCTAATAAAACTTGCACAAGAAAACACACTCAGCAAAGAAATCAAGGACTTGACTTGAGGAAAGGACATTCAACTGAAGGATAAGACACACAAGCTCTACAGCCTAAGTGCATTTGTTGATGAGCAGGGAGTACTTAGGGTGGGAGGACAAGAGCAACTTTACACCCATATATCAAACATCCTGCCATTATCTCCAAATCAAGTCATGTTGTGTTTACCTATTAAACAGTACCACGAAAAGGTGCAGCATCAAGGTAGAGGAATAACTGTCACTGAGCTGCGCTCCAATAGAGTATGGATCACAGGATGCAGAAATGCAGTTGCTTCTCACATCTACAAGTGCACAAACTGCACAAAGTACAGGAGACATAGTCAAGATGAACAGATGTCAGATTTACCAGAGGATAGAATGGAAACAACACCCCCATTCTCCTACTGTGGCGCCTCTGTTCAAAGATGGTCGCTCACAGTGGACATAGATGGCTTCTTTCACTCCTCTTTCAAACCATCTGTCCTCTCTGTCCAAAATGTGAACATTGGCATCCTCGAAAGAGTGACCTTTATCCTTTAGATGCAGATGAACTGCTGAGTCTTGTCCTATGGAGGTGGCTCTTCTATGTTGTGCCATGCGCTTGTGAAGTGGCTGTTTGGTCTCTCCAATGTAGAGGTGTGGGCATTCCTCGCTGCACTGTACAGCATACACCACGTTGTTAAGTCTGTGTTTTGGAGTTTTGTCTTTCGGGTGAACCAGTTTTTGTCTGAGTGTGTTGCTGGGTCTGAAGTACACTGGGATGTCGTGCTTGGAGAAAACTCTCCTGAGTTTTTCTGATACACCGGTTACATAGGGGATGACAATGTTGTTGTGTCTGTCTTTCTTATCCTCCCTCGCTGGTGTCTGATCTTCTTTTCTGTGCCTCTTTGCTGACTTTATAAACGCCCAATTAGGATAACCGGCCATTTGACCTTAGAACTGAAGAAGCTTCTCGGATGAGAGGTGAAACGTCTTCAAGCAACTTAAAGAAGTCCAGACGCTTTTCTTTGCAAGCTCCTTTGACTTTTGTGAGGGATTATTTTGCCAGTCACCCGTTTGTCTGAGCCGCCACTGCCACCTACTGGCGAAACTAAATATCGCCCTAACATCACATCAGGTGGGAGCAAATGAGCTTTTTGCTCTGTGTTATGATGCAAACTACTGTCACAACAAATAGCAAAAAAGATGATGGGGGGGCACGAACAAATAAGGAACACATCTGAGACTTGTTCTTAATGCTCAAAATACTCAGGGTGCCACACCCTCCCCTACTTAATAAAAAAAAAGAAAAAAAGGCTTCCTACTATTTTTTTCCCCAAACTCTTTGAACATGTTTGCTGTTGTCAGTACATTTCTTGTGTACTACTAGTATACCTATCCCTGAGTAACAGTTATGGTTAGACATACTTCTGACATCTGTTCAATGAAACATTGCAATTCAACAATTTGCATTCAGCAAATTAAAACTCATAGTAGAAGCTAATCATGAATCATGTTGTGCCAAGTAACCATTTTTCTCCCTCAAGGTTAGTAAACAAGTTTATCATATTACTACGAATTTTCGACTGTAACCAGACTCAATATTCGGCCAACAATACACTAGTCTGTTACCACACTTAACTTTGTTTACATATTAAGGCAATTTTACAGATGGTCATCATCATCATATGTTCAGCATGTGACAAGTTAGCACACACCATAAGAATGAGTGTTAGATTCTGTCCATTGTCTTTTGGTGCTACGTTTGCTCTGTTCTGCTTGTCACAATGTTCATGTTAATGTCTTCATTTTGGATCAGTTTCTTATTACTCTCTCTCACACCTTGCTGGTATATCTTCAGGCCACCAAGGCCTCCACAGTCTGAGTGCAAATAGCGCCTATCTTAACACTGTCCATATCAGCTTGTCTGACTGTGGGTTGTCCTAATATGTCATATGTCAGCATTTTGGGCTGACGTTGCTCTCTCTTCAGGTGTCTGAGGACAGGTGACAACCTTTGTTCACTGTTGGAGTCACTGTCTCCTTGCTCATCTTGTTGTTCATCTGATATTTGTTCATCCTGTGACTCCTGTTGGTTGTAATGTTGCTCTGCTGTCTGCAACTCAGGTTCGTGTACCTCTCTGTGGTCCTGTAAGAAAGGGTCGAAGTCAGCTGTTTGAGGCTCCCCCAGTTGTTGTTCACCCACCAGAGATTCCAGGGTTGGAGGGATAATGCTGGTGGTACTGTTTTGCTGTGGAAACCTCCACACAAGCTCACCCTCATCTTCACTCTCTATGTCTGTGTCTTGTTGTAGTAGCTGTTGTCGAGCTTCTACCCCCTTTTGTCTCAGGCTTTTTTGTCTTTCGTGTTGCTCCTGTCTGTTTGTTTTTTCTACAGGTAGACTGTCACATGGAAGCAACAGGTTCCTGTGTACTGTGCGGCTTTTTCCTCCCCTCTCTGGCTTGATCTCATAAACTGGGATGTCAGGGCTTTTTTGACTCACCACCACATACACTGTATCCTCCCAGTATGACCGAAGCTTGCCTGGGCCTCCTCTCTCTTTGAGGTTGCGGAGCAGGACTCTGTTCCCCGGATGAAGTTGAGCTCCGTAGATCTTACGGTTGTAATACTGTTTACCCCTCGAAGCTTCTTTTTGGGCTGCCATAGATGCAATCTCATAGGCCTCCTTCATTCGGGATTGCCATTTTGTCACATACTCCTCGTAGCTTAATTGCTGTTCTTGTGAAGGCAGGTTGAACAAGATGTCTATAGGAAGTCTCGGAGTACGGCCAAACAACAAATAGTACGGGGAAAACCCAGTAGCCTCGTTCCGAGGGCAGTTGTAGGCATGCACCACCTTTGTCAGTGATTCCTTCCAGTCTGCTTTTTCAAGGTCAGTTAGTGTTCTCATCATGGACAATAAAGTTCTGTTGAAACGCTCCACTTGCCCATTTCCTTATGGATGATATGGGGTAGTGTGAGAGCCACATAGACCACAGACTTTTTACAGCTGGGAAAACATCTGATTCTCAAATTCCCTGCCCATGTCATGGTGGATTCATGCTGGGAAACCAAAGTTCAGAGCAAAGTGATTGAAGACCTTATCCACCACTGTTTTTGCAGATTTGTTTTTTGTTTCATAAGCTTGTGCAAAACGTGTGAAATGGTCCATCACTACCAGTATGTACTCATATCCCTGTTTACAAGTCTCAAGGTGCAAAAAGTCTATGGACACAAGCTCAAATAGGAATGTCATTGTAATGGTGGTCAGTGGGGCCCTGGTAATCTTACTTGGCCGCTTTCTCTTGAGGCATTCGCAGGCATGCATTACAAAATGCTCCACATCGCTTTGCATTCGAGGCCAGTAGAACCTGTCCCTTATTAAACACAGAGTTCTTTCTGCTCCCAAATGTCCCATCTCTTTGTGCAGTTCCCCGAACACAGTATCACGATGCTCTTTAGGGAGAAGGAGCTGATCTCTGCCTTTCACTCTCCTATAGAGGACTCCAGCACCATTTATGTGCACTCTGCTCCACTGCCTCAGCAAGATTCTGACATCAGGGGGTTCTGCTGTTAGGGCACGACCTTTTGGTAAGTAGTTGTTGATCTTATGTTGTAAAAAGCGACCGATGATGGGATCTTTCTCCTGACTCACTCGGATTTCCTCTGGTGACAGAGACTTTCCAGCAGACAGTGTGACCGCGTCTTGCACTAAACTGATGGCACTCAGGCTGACAACAACAGTTTCATGCAGCAGATTCTCCCCTCTGCAATACTGCACTTTCAACAGCAGCTCTAGTGACACCCTGTTTGACTTCTGATGTGCACTGTGCCATATACTGCTCAATGTTTAGTGGTAAGCGGGATAGGCCATCTTCATCAGCATTTTTCTTCCCTGGCCGGTATTTGATAGTAAAGTTGAAGTCAGCCAGTTCACTCACCCACCGGTGGCCTGTGGCATTCAGCTTTGCTGTCGTGAGGACATATGTCAAAGGGTTATTGTCTGTGTAGACAACAAAATGTGAGGCATAATATAGGTAGTCCCGAAAGCGTTCACAGACTGCCCATTTTAAGGCTAAGAATTCCAGCTTTCCCGAATGCATATGATAGTTTTTCTCAGGGGGTGTTAATGTCCTTGAGCCATATGCAATGACCTTCATCTTGCCTGCTTGCTTTTGATATAACACAGCTCCCAGGCCCTGCTGTGAGGCATCACAATGGAGTACAAAGGGCTCTGAGAAATCAGGGTAACCCAAAATAGGTGGCTGTGTCAGGCAATCAGTCAACTCATTTAGGGCATTTTGATGGCTCTCAGTCCATTTAATGGGTGTGTTAGGCGGTGGTCGACCTTTCGGCTTTGTCTTAACCACTTTCCCCTTTGTCCTTGGCACTGGTGGCGGTGCTTTATCTGGAGGCAGTGTCAGCAACTGGTACAGGGGTTTTGCCACTTTTGAAAAGTTTGGGATATAGGATCTATAGTAGGACAGGAATCCTAGGACCCGACTCAGTTCCCCCACTGTGGATGGTGGTTTATACAGGGGCTATTTCTGCTGGATCCATGGTATATCCCTCTTCGGACACCATCCGACCAAGGAAACGTACCTTTCTCTTGAAGATGTCACATTTCTGTGGGCTGAGTTTGACACCATGTTTTTGGTATCTCTGAAGGACGGCTCTGATGTGTTCAAGATGATTATCAAATGAAGGAGAGTGCACTAAGTTGTCGTCCAAATATGGCTGACAGATTACATCCCGCAGTCCCCTTAAACAGTCCTCCATGCTCCGCTGAAACTCTGCTGGGGCTGAGCTGAGGCCAAAGGGTATGCGGTTCCACTGGTACAAGCCCCAAGGTGTGATGAAGGCTGTCAGGGGACGACTTTCATGGTCCAGGAACCCCTGATGATATGCTTTCCCCTGGTCAAGAACAGAGAACCAGGAGCTGCCATGAAGGGAATCTAGCATGTCCTGAATTCTGGGAATTGGGTGTCTGTCTGGTACTGACTTTCGGTTGAGTTCCCTGTAATGACAGCACAATCTCAATTCACCTGACTTCTTCCGAACGCAGACGATTGGAGACGAGTAGGGTGACCTGCTGAACCACCCATGGTTCAGCAGGTCTTGAAGATAGTCTTTCACCTCTTGGTGAAGAGGCTTTGGCACAGATATGTAGGTCTTTCAAACAGGTGTTGTGTCATGCAATGTGATGTGCATGTTTAAACTGGGGATGCACCCAACATCTTTATCATCATAAGCAAAAGCATGACATTCCTCTCTTAACAGCTGTCTCACCGTTTGTTGTTCATTTTCACTTAGATGGTCCAACTTAACTGGAGGGTCCCACCGAGGTGGCTTATGGCTGGAGGAGGGTGTGTTAATAACCTCATTCACCTGTATAGGAGGCTGTGACGAAATCTGCTCCACTGAGTCTTGTGTCTTTTCAGGGGTGATGGGGTACACTGCTTTTATTTCTTCCAGATGTCCCAGAACAGTGTGAGGAATTAAGTTGACATCCCGCTTGTTGGTATTAGCTATCGCGACTGGGATGTACAATGACCTGCCCTCCATTATTGTGACCAGTCCCTCTTGCATGACAAGACCCTCAGGCAACTGTGATGATTCATTTGGGACAAACAACAGACTCTGTCCTGAAAACTGGGCTCCAAGGTGTGCACGGACATATGTGGTGGTAATCTGTTCAGCAGCCAGACATAGTCCCCTCTTTCCTGCCAGGACTGTGCCCACACTTTGGTTTTGGTCTGGTGACTGCAATAGTTTTAGTACTGATTTAGCAGTGTTTACTGATACTGAGAGGATTTGGCTGATTTTTCGAATGTTGCGTGATCTTAGTTGTCGCTTGCCCCATTTACTCACAACTTCCTCTATTACATTAAATCCAATAATGGGCAGTTGTGCAACATTGGGGTCACTGGATACAAGCATTGGAACTAGAAGACAATTTTCAGGGTTACAGTCCAAATAGAATTCTGTCTCTAACCACCCATGATATGGGATTTCACTACCATTAGCTGCTAAAGCTACTAGAGGTTCTGTTCCCAACAGCTCAGCAAGTGGCCTGACAGTGCTGTGTGGTAGGTGTTGTTCTCGCCATTCATTGTTAATAAGACTTGCCTGAGCTCCGGTGTCCCACAGGGCCTCTACTGGTACCTTATCTAGGTGGCACTGAACTGTGCATCTTTTCCCAATGAGACTGATGAGCTTGGTTTGCCGTTGTGAGGGTATATAACCATTAGATGTGTCACTGGTCAATTTGTTGCTGTTTGGTTCTTTGGGGGCAGTTTCAGTGCGTGTGGAGTCATTTTGTGGTGCTTGTTGATGCGAGGTGTTTTGCACAGAGACAAGATTTACCTGGGACCTGCGTGATGAGTGGGCTACTGTGGGTCCCGGCTCAGTAGCCCCCTCCCGTTTCCCTGGGTGATCCTGGCCTGCCTGCACCCTCGGGAAAGGTGACCCTCCTGACCACAGCGGTAGCAGTGTCTACACAGGTCACCAAGCTGCACATTTGACAACCTCTAGCACGTCTTGTTGTAGGAGAGAACCGACTGTCCATACTTGACCTTACCTTTTGTTGCCTCTAAAGTCTCATTAAATATTTTCTTTACCTCAAGCACATCAGCTTTCAGGCCTTCAATCAGCTTAGCTGTCTCTGAATCCAGGCCCTTATTCTGTCCTTGCTTTTTCTTTGTGGCACCTCCTTTGTCTGAGTTTCATCCTTTCTGTCTGGTTCACTGTTCAAAGGTGGCTGAGTGTGGTTGTGTTGTGACTCTGTGTGTACCTCATTTATCCTTGGTGTTTTTACTGTAGTATTTCTCCTCAGTTTATTTTGTCGCTCTAATTCAAGGCTGGCTGCTTCATTTATCTTCTCAATCAGAACCTCATCTGTTACTTCAGGGGTGTCCAAAGTCTGGCCCCATTTTTAATTGGCCCTCAAGTAATTTTATAAATAGAATAGAAAATGGCCCGCACTTCAACTTTTGCTTGAGTGTATTGCACTTCTTAGTTTTAACACAAGGGGGAGCTACTGTTGATCAAGGCAGTTGCTCTACCAAAAAGGACAATCACAGAAGAAATTTACCCCAAGTTACCAAACATGGCAGAGCCAAAGAAGCCAAAGGTAGAAAGTGAGTGCAGAAAATTTCAGACACGGTGGGAGAGTGAATATTTCATCAAAGAATTAAAGGGGAAGTGTGTCTGTTTGATCTGCACTGAAACTGTGGCAGTTATGAAAGAGTATAATGTACGACGTCATTATGAAACCAAACATCAGGCCTATGCATCCTATACTGGTGCTGAGCGAGAGCAGAAATTAAAGCAAAGGGTAGCTATCCTGCAGGGTCAGCAACAGTATTTTTTTCATGCTCAAATTGACCAGGAAAGGGCTCCAATAGCCAGCTATGAGGTCGCCCAACTCATCGCAAGACATGGCAAGCCTTTTTCAGATGGAGACCTCATAAAACGCTGCTTCGTTAAAGTCACCAAAATAATGTGCCCGAAAAAAGTGCAGGACTTCAACAACGTCAGCATGTCCAGAAATACAGTTGTGCGACGCACTGAAGACTGTCAGCCAACATTAAACTGCAACTGTCTGATAAAGCTGTGCTTTTGATTTTTACTCCATCGCATGCGATCCGAGCACTGATGCCACAGACACCGCACAGCTGCTAATTTTTTTTTTTGCGGGGAGTGGACGAGAGCACGAGCACTTTAGGTGAGTAAAAAATATATTCCACAGTACCCGTGTGTTAATATGCATGCATGTGCAGGTACACATGCTTCAAATATCAATAATGCGCATCAATTCTGTCACTACCCTGCTTTTGCGCACCACTTTCTTATATGCGTTTTTCTTGTTAACACACAGAGTACACACCGCTGTGCACAGCGCACGCACACGCAAAGTCAGCTGATCTCATCTGATGCAGATCTGCTCCTTGATCAAGTGACATTTGTCCGGATTTTTGGCACGAGTGGCGTACGATGAGCACCGCGGCTGGATGGCCCGATTTACATACCCAGCGCAGCTGATACTCACCAGAATAATTTACTAAAATTATATGGACTCATGTTATTAAGTCCAGTTCAGTCTGTTAATGTTGATAACCATTTCAAACAAACGTTAATAGGAGTGTTGCTAAGTCTAAGAACTTAAATAACAAACTTGAAATGTCCCCGTCCCATTTTCCCCTTTATTGTTTTTTCTCTGTGCTGTAAATCTTCTGTCCAAGAAGAAATCTGCTGCTGTTCTGAGAATGAGCTACCAAAGCTTTTTCTGAATAAATCAATAAAGATCCATTTATGGAAAACTGTGATGAAGGCAGTTTTGTCTTTAATTATATTCAACAATATAAGACATTTGACCACTTTTAAATGATTTTTCTAACTTTAATACACTACAGTTAAGGTTATATACCTAATTTCTAGTAAGTGGCCCAGCCCCTCCTATATTTTTATGTATGTGGCCCTCAGTGAAAAAAGTTTGGACACCCCTGCGTTACTTGGTAGTTGCTAAGATAAGGCTTTAACTGAAACTTCACGGCTTCACTGAGGAGGCCAGTCTCTAATGAGCGCAGGAACTTGCGCTGAATTAAGTCTGAGCTGAACTGCTCCCCTTCATCGTCATCACCAGACTTCCAGAGCAATTTCTCTCTGAGTTCTATTGCAGATTCTTTGGGGTCTTGGGATATGCTCATGAGTTGATGAAGCAGGTCAGCTGACGAGTCTACTTTGTAATGTCCCCTTAATATAGTTCTTAGTGTGGGAAGTGTGAGGTCACGCTTCACTTCCAGCAAGTCTCGAAGGTGAAGGCCAGGGCTTACTGCCTTAATCACAGCTTCAATGATTTCAGTCTCTGAGTAGCCTTTCTTAAGCCCGGAATCAATTTGGTTGGTCAAGCTAGTGAAAGATAACTTATCTTTTTGTCCTGCTTCCCCAATCTGACCCCAGATCCGAAAGTCTTTTCTCAGAGTCACCTCTGGTGTAGTAAAGGGTGCAGGCTGACTTACTTGCTTTTCACTTATCCCAGCTGCACCTCTAAACTCGGTCCCCAATGCTTTAATTTTTTCTTCCAGAACACGTCGTGCTTCTGCTTGAGCTTGTTGGAGCTGACTGTACTCTTGTTTCAGTCTTTCTATCTCACTGAGCTCTGCTCGTTGTATCTCCACTTCAGTCACAGGATGTTCTTGTTATGACTGTATGAATGACTGGAGATCACGGATGAACTGCTGAAACACTTCAGATTCCTCTGCTTTTTCAATCTCGTCCAGAGTACTTTCTGCCAGACGAATCAGAGCACGTCGGGACTGTCCTTTAAAACCCACCCCTGCTGGTTCGCTGCACTTAAGATGCTGGCACACCTTGGTGAGTTCGGGTTTCCCAAGTGTCCACAATGCTGTGCTGATCTCATCCTGTAGTTGTTCCATCTTTACCAGATGTTGATTTAACGTGTTCTAGGTTCTTGTCTGGAGCAGGAAATATGCTCCTGGCTGCTGGCTCGCCAAATTATGTTACACACTGAAGGAAGACAAGGTTCATCCAGGTGCACATGAAGGTTTATTGTGCTGAAACACAGCAAAACAGTTCAGTGTTACTGGCAGCTTCCATTGTAATAACTGGCCTGCGTTACTTTTGTAACATTACGTGTAATGGCCCTGTATTAATCAGCCCTTAGCACACAGAGAAAATGACCAGTAAACAATAGACAACACAACATGTACTGGCTGGTCTATTTGCTATAACTTTAACTGAAACCAGCTAACAGTTTTCTTTCACATTACTGATGGAACAACATGGTTACAGAGATTAATGCAGGAGGCTAACATGACCTAGCTAGCGCGCAAACGTTACTAGTATTGCCCACAGATAACGTGAAACAACTCCCTTATTCGCTCACATTAAACACCATATAAACAAGAATTACACTCCAAACATGTTAAATAAGCATCAACTCTACATAAATGTATGTAGTGCTCGTATATTGCTCTCACCTGAAACACAGCAAAACAGTTCAGTCTTACTGGCGGCTTCCATTGTAATAACTGGCCTGCTTTACTTTTGTGAGGGATTATTTTGCCAGTCACCCGTTTGTCTGAGCCGCCACTGCCACCTACTGGCGAAACTAAATATCTCCTTAACATCACATCAGGTGGGAGCAAATGAGCTTTTCGCTCTGTGTTATGATGCAAACTATTGTCACAACAAATAGCAAAAAAGATGATGGGGGGGCACGAACACATAAGGAACACATCTGAGACTTGTTCTTAATGCTCAAAATACTCAGGGTGCCACAGAGAGCTTTTGAATGCACTGAAGGATTTTGACAAAGGACAGTTGAAACAATGCGGATGTGAGTTTGTTCTGAACACCCCCTCTTCAAGCCACATGGGAGGTGTTTGGGAGAGGCAAATTAGGACTATTAGAAGTGTTTTAACGGCTATTCTAGATCACACTTCTAAGAAACTTGACACTTCCTCACTCAGAACGTGTCTTTATTAAGTTATGGTTATTGTGAATAGCAGGGCAGTAACAGTAGAGAACCTAAATGACCCAAATTTAGAGCCTCGTACCCCAAATCATATTCTCGTGATGAAGTCCAGCATTATTCTACCCCCTCCTGGCGAATTTGTGAGCATGGACCTGTACTTGAGAAGGAGATGGCGCCAAGTTTAGTTTTTAGCCAGTGAATTCTGGACAAGGTGGAAGAAGGAATATCTTCTCACTCTTCAACAGAGACAAATCTGGCAAAAAGATAAAAGGAGTGCAAAGGTGAAAGATATTGTTATTCTTCAAGAGGACAATTCTCCAAGGAAAAAGTGGAAACTGGCAAGAGTAACAGAGGCATATCCAAGCGCAAATGGAAGTATTAGAAAGGTTAAGCTTTTGCTCAGTGATTCAATTTTGGATAGGGATGGGAAAAGGACTGTCAAACCAGTGTATCTTGATATGCCAGTACACAAAGCTGTGCTATTGCTAGAAACAGAATAAATGCTAAAATGGCCCGCTACATAGCCCCCACCTAAGGGGTCAGTCGTCCCCGACAGCCCCATTACCCCACACAAAGTCCTGTAAGTGTCCGGGTGCCTTCTTCTGGCGCACCGGCCGGTCTCGACCGGCGGGGGAAAAGTCACTCGGATCAGAACCTGGGGTGTCACCAGCATCCCCTGCCCCGGCGTCTGCCGGAGCGAGCGGTCGGTACGGTGAAAGCCTGTCCCGGTGCAACACCACCATGCGCCCCGGGCCCGGCATGCGGATACGGTACACCACTTCCGTTAGCCGCTCTACGACCTCCGCAGGCCCTTGCCAGTGACTGCACAGTTTGGGGGACACTCCTCTCTTGCGAACCGGGCAGTACACCCAAACCTTGTCGCCAGGCACAAAAGCCTCCCCCCGGCACTTGGTGTCGTAGGCTCTTTTCTGTCGTACTCCGGCGCTGGCCTGGGCCTGGCGGGTGTAGTCGTGAACCACCTGCAGCCGCTCCCTCAGCCTCCTGTAGTAGTCCATCTCTGGCCCACCGTCAATCTCCGGCTCGGGGGGGGGGCCCAAACACCAGATCCACAGGCGTCCGGAGCTCCTGCCTAAACATCAAAGCGGCAGGCGTGCACTGGCTGGACTCCTGAACTGCAGTCCGATACGACCAAAGGACCAGGGGCAGATGTCGGTCCCAATCCCGCTGGTGGCGGCTGGTGAGAATGGCGAGCTGGGTAGCCAGTGTGCGGTTAAAACGCTCAACCAAGCCATCGCTTTGCGGGTGGAGCGGTGTGGTTCTTGTCTTCTCCACCCCCAGCCGCCGGCAAATCTCCCCGAAGACCTTCGATTCGAAGTTGCGCCCCTGGTCACTGTGGAGCTCAGCCGGGACCCCAAAACGGGGGAACATCTCCTCCACCAGCCTCTCTGCCGTCGTCGTCGCACTCTGGTCCGGCACCGCGTAGGCCTCCGGCCACTTTGTGAAATCACCACCAGCACGTACCGGTTCCCTGACTCCGTAACGGGGAAAGGCCCTAGGACGTCCACTCCCACTCGCTCCATCGGGGCCCCCACCAAGTACTGCTGAAGGGGGGCAGTGGAGTGTTGAGTGGGGCCCTTCTGCGCCGTGCAGGTGTCACAGCAGTGCACGTGAAGTTCCACATCCCGTCGACAGCCAGGCCAGTAGAACCGTCCCCTGAGGCGGCGGAGAGTTTTGGCGGTCCCATAGTGACCGGGGGCCCGCCATCTCCGGTACAGGAGGCCGTCGTGGGTCTCCAGGTTGTTGTGCTGGGAGTAGTAGGCCTTCACCTCGGGCTCCTGACCCGACACCCCCGTCCAGTCTGAGCGTTGCGCCGCCTCCAGCCAGGCCCCCACCTGACCCAACGTCGCGTCGGCCTCCTGCTCCCGCTTCAGCTGCTGCGTTGTCAGTGGGAGCCACCCCCCTCCACTGGCTGTGGCCTGAGCCGTAGCCACCCCCAGCGCCTCCTGAGCCCGCTCCTCCTGTCGCAGACAGTAGCGGCACTCCACGGCCATGCAGGGCCGTCTGGAGAGGGCATCAGCGTTGCCATGCTGCCGACCTGCCCGATGCTGGATCTCAAAGTCGTAGCCCTGAAGGACCTCCAGCCAGCGGGCCACCTGACCTTCTGGGTGTTTGAAGTTCAGGAGCCAGGTCAGAGATGCATGGTCAGTGCGCAGGAGGAACCGGCAACCGTGCAGGTATGGCCGGAAGTGCCGCACCGCTAGCACTAAGGACAGCAGCTCACGCCAGGTCACGCAGTTTGAGGCATGGCCAGGCGGACGTGTTGACGTAGTCGCTCTGGAAAAAGTCCTCGCAGAAAAGCATGCAGGCTAAGCTCCTCACGGGCTGCTGCTGGGAACTCCGGGTAGCGAGGAGCATGCAGCAACACGTCCGCTGCAAAGGTGCCCAGGCTCTCCCCCGGCCGACGGCTCTGGTTGGTCAGCTGCTCTCTGCTCTGATCAGTGGAGTGCCGCTGCCCGAATCGCCTCTCGAGTGCTATGGTGAGGGTCTGGAGCTCATGCTGCTCTGACGGGGCTAGGTCAAGGAGTACCTGCAGTGCATCTCCTTCCAATGCTAGCGCTAAGTGTGTAGCAGCCTCTTCGTCGCTCCAGCCATTATGCCTCGCGGCTAGCCGTACTTGTGAGAGGTAGGGCTCTAGCGGGGTTAGCTCGTTGTATTTCGGTACCTTAGCTGGCGTCACCGCTCGCTGTCGGGGGCTCGGTGTGTCGGTCGACAGAGGAAGCCCATGAAGCATTGCCCTAGCGTCTGTCGCGACGGGCCGCCGCCGCGGTGCGCTCGCGCCGTCGGGACCCGTCGGTGGACTTACATGGCCGCTCGCTTCCTCTCTCCTCGATCGCCAGCTTCCCAAGCAGCGGATGCTCTCCTCGACAGCTTGCTCCAGCCTCCGAATGTCTCTCTCCATTATGGCGAGGGTGAGCGATCCCACTTCTAACACCAATGTGGTGAGCTCAGACAAGGAGGAGACAGAGGTATTGTTTGGTCTTGCTTCCCGCGAGCTAGCCAGGGAGCACAGCCCTTTATTGGCATTCGACAGGCGAGCACACTCCCGCTAGCCAACTGCTCAGCAGCACTAGCACAACAACAACACAAAATGGCGCTCGCTCACCCGGAAACACACAGTTGCAGAGAGAGCGTCACCTGTAACCATGGCAACAGAACAAAACCCCGAACAGCCCTGCCCCGCTACAACATTTAGGACGGCCGCACGTAGATAACAGTTTTCCTTAATCTTGCGCTTGTAGTTAGCAAATATAAATAAATCACGTCTTTCAATCGCCACAGTCACGAGCAGTTTTAAACTGCGGAAAAAATGCACGACTGGTTTCCACGGTAACCAGATTGTTGCCGTCGGCACGTGTTTACGTACACCTGGTGACGTCACACAGAGAAAACTTCTCTTTGATCCCCCAAAATCCTTAAATAGACCTTTGAGTCGCATAACACACGCTAAAAGCTTGTTTAAGCGCTATAACGCAGTACTGCAAGAATTAAGGAAAGAAATAGAGAACTCATCATCTGTAAACATGTCAAACTCCGTTTGGGGCGCGGTTTGCTCTGTGGGCACTTATGCTCACAAAAAAATGAGAAAAACGTTGGGATTTGATGACCAAACTGTATGCGAGGCACCTGAAGTTCGCGGTGGTAACCAAATTTTACACGCGGAACATGAGGTACCTTTGCCAGATCAGCATATACCTCAACCCCGCTTCAGCAGACTCACAGGACTGCACAATCAGAATAGCGGTTTAAAGCAAGGGTGTGAAATTCTTCACCCTGAAAATATGCAGCAGCAGCCTTCTGTGATTCAAAGACATCAGCTGCAGGAAAATTCAAATCAAGATGCATCAGACCCCGCTGACACCAGGATCTCAGACCTAAGATATAGTCAAAGAGTCTCAGAACACCATGATGAAATTGTGAACAGAGACAGGCCTCCTTTGGAAGGGAGACAAGAACATAATGGGATTCCTCATAGCGAGGTTTCTATCACCAGGAGAGTAACTGGATTTTTAGGACAATCCATTACCACAGTGTTTAACCTGTGCAAGTCAGCAACTGAGGCCATTGGTCACATGTTCTGGCAAATGGTCGAAGAGGTCAGGCATTATGTGGCAAACCAGATGTCACGTGCTGTAGGATGTATTTGCGTTTGCCTTTGCGTTTTATTGTTCTTGGTCAAGAAAATTCAAATTATATTAATTTATTCACTTTCATTTTTAACACAATACCTTTAATTTTCCTCTATGGAAATTGAAAGAATGTCCATATTTTAAACCTTTTAGCAACATAAAAAAATATCAGTGCCAAATTTATTTGGCTCTAACTGGACTATGACAGTTTAATAGGGAAATAACTAATAATTGGGGTATAATGGGGTTAATTAGGCTCTTACCATCTCAGTCATGCAAACAACAGTTGAAAACCCAGCCAGTCACGGCAGATGGCTGCTCCTTCCTGAGCCTGGTTCTGCTGGAGGTTTCTTCCCAACGGGGAGTTTTTCCTCCCCACAGTTGCCAAGTGCTTGCTCATAGGGGATCATCAGATTGCTGGCCTTGTCTCTAATACTGTAAGGACTACCTTACAGTATTAGAGACAGGCAGCTGTTGTTTGCATTCAAAGCCACATAAATAAACTTGAATTCTCAATTAAATGAATGGATTTGATTTGATTCTTTTACCTTCACAGAATCCTTTTACTTCAGTTTTGTCTTCTGCTTCTTGGTAGCAATAATAGTTTTGTCAATTAAGCTTTCTTGCCCCACCTGCAGCATGCACATAGATAACTATTTTCCAGTATTCCGGATTTGACAGCACTAGTTAGAGCATCTGATTGCTCACCCATCATTTGGTTCAGTCAAAGCCATTGTTTGCTGGTGGTTTGAGTTGGTTGTCAGTCCACGCAGGAGTCTGATTGCTCCCAAAGGTGAGAAACATCATTTAGTTTTATTTTAAAATTTCATCAAATTCCTAAATTTCATTAGTTCACTTTGACAGCCCCCAGTTTTATCCAAACCACAGAAGCCACAGGTGTGCTCAGTGATTGCATTAAGCCTGTACATAATTCAGACAGTTTTAGTATATTTGACCTCCTTTTTATTTAAAAACAAATCCTTCAAAATCTGTCTCATCATAATAAATATACATTCAAGTGAACTTTTAATTCTCTTAATTTTGTCTTAATTACGCAGAGTGTTTGATCAACAGGACATAAGATTTTTTAGCAGTGGTTTGGAGGTATTCATGCCATGTAGGGTCCAGTAGGTGGCAGCATTGACCAAAAAATCTCGTCGCAGTCTCACAATTTTTAATCTCCTTTTCACACATTTTTCACACATATCCTGTTAGTCAGACAGCATGTCTGTATGTATGAATCTGCACGCATGTATCACCTTCATTTTTTAAAAAAAAAAAAGGAGCCAGCTATTTTACTACTGTTGACCTTGTAACATTTATCACTTTAAACATATCACAAGTCGAAAAGCTTACCTGATAGGCAATCATAAGATGAAGCTTGTTAGCACTTACCTGTGGAAGTGCTTCAGTATTTATTGCATTTGGCAGTAACTGCGGTTCTAGCTGAAGCATTTACAGTATTTTTGAAGGAGATAAACTGATCGTCTTATTTGACAAAAATCAATGCCTTTTCCTGTTATTTGTTACCATTTTGTAAACAAATATGCTTCTTAGAGTTGACTTTAATAAAAATTCTGAATTGGTGTAAAAGTTTAAAAAAAAAAAAAAACCCACTTCCCCCCCCTTTTCTCTGGTTAAAACCTTTTGGTGGGTTGCAAATACTTCCTCTGTGTAGGAAAAGGCCCACCAGGCAGTGAGCCGAGCAGAACCATGTGTGTAAACTACCAGTAGTGATGTCATGCACTGCATCTTTGAGCTGCAGCTTAGACTAACTTGCTGAAACCACAGAATTTCCTGTGGCATGAGATATTTTTACTGCAGCAGAACTGATGCATTGGAAAAAGCAAAACGACAGACATGCAAAAGAAATGATGTTAGTGATAATATCTTACAACCTACAATAGTGTGGCTTTCACCTTTTTGCATCATTGGGTGGTTTTCAGTTTGATTCGTTTTAAATCACTGGGTAAAAGTGCAAAGGGAGGATGTAAACTTTGTGATGGATGACGAATTAAGGCAAATCTCAGCAAAAATGTCTTGGTGAGGTGTTCGGCTACCACATGCTCTCTTCAACACTTTAATATGTTATTGGTGTTAATCTTGAGTTCCCTAGAGCTTTACTGCAGGGACTGAAAATCCTTCTTTCCTGTATGTTTTGAGAGCAACACCCCGGTCCAAAGCTGACTTGGATTTAGTAGTGACTAAAAGGATATGACAACTTTGAAGTCAGTGATCCGTCAGTGTAAGGGGACCAAAACTATGCTAATCAAATGTCCCTGTGAAGAAGCAACCAAGCAACTGGTTCCTAATAAAGGACTCCGTTCTCATGAAATGTCATTAGCAGAGGTAAATTATGACTTTTCCATACAGACTTGACTATGTGGCATACTTTCAGAGGTGATCCATGCCGTAGGCAGACCAAATTCCATCTTCAAGCCTGAAGTTGACTTAAGCAGAGGAGAAATGTTTCAACATGCCCTTTAGTTGGAGGAGAAATGTGTTCACAGGGCAAGCGAGCCACTCTTCCTCATAAATTGGCTGTAAAATCCAGAGAGGGAAATCTGACCGTAAATAATCTGACAGCACTATGAAGTATGCATTCCTAAACACTTAGAAACTTTTAACATCCAAATTTGTCTTCTGAAATTTGGCATCAGCAGGCCCCTTCCTTTGTTCTTTAAAGTGATGTTTTTTCAAACATATGGGAATTACTGTATGTGGTTTGTAAGCAGAGGAAGGCTAAAAGATGGACATTATGGCATTTTTGTATCTGTTTGAGAATTGTGGTAATTTCGATGGATGATTTTAATCGTCATTACTCCCAACAATGCAAATAAATGTATTGAAACCTGATCAAAAACGGCCCATATAGTAGCATATAATAGTAGCAGCTTGTCAGGATGTTTTCTATTTGCACTTTTTCTGTTTTTATCCTTAGCGTTTGGTTTTCAAACTTTAACCCAGCTGCTCAACTCTTCCTGCCACCGGTCTTTGATTTGAACTGGCTTCTGACTGCTTGCCTGTGTATTCCCAGGATAGTTAGAGTAGTAGTCAGTGGGTGTGTGGCGGGGGCTTGAGTAAATGAGGCCATTTGGCCACTTTAGCAGCATTGTCAGCAAGGTTAGACACAAACTCTCAAACAGCTTGTTCTCAATACACATTCAAAGCTGCCGAGAGGGGTCGTCCCCCCGCCCGCATTTTTAAATGGTCGCTGTCCGTTTTAATTTGGAATGCAGGAGAAAAGTAGGGATTGAATATTTTTATGGGTTTCAGGTCTAGTACGCGTATACTGTGTGCCTGGAACATAGCAGGACACCAGTTCTCGCATCAAAGCCAAATCACTCGCTTTTCTGTTTTTGAGGGCTTTAAAGGTGTTTTCAGGCGTGATTTCTACCCTCTACATGTAAATGCAGTAAATGGAACAAATAAAGAATGGAACATACTAATTTATTGGATACATTTATGGTTTAATATGATGGAAAAATCTTATTTCTTCCCATGACTCAAAATTAAATTGCAATATTTGAAAAAAGCAACAAATGGTTGCATGCAATCCCTTTAAAAAGAAAAGCAAAGAAACTAAATAGCAGGTAAACTCCTCACCTACCCCCTCAGTCTTTTCTGACCCCCCCACAGAAAGGCCACCCCTCTTCTTATGACCAATGGAGTTGAAGGCCACGCCGATCAAGGATATAAACTCCTGAATGTTCTCACTACAGTTTGATCATTTCAAGGCTGGACTTGGTTTAAAAACTTGAGGGATTCACAGGGTGATTGTGATGGAGATGACAGGAGGACATGATGATGTGCACCATACCGCTGGTAAGTTGAGTTATCACACCAACCTGTACTGCATGAGTGTGCATGTTTAAAATGACACACAAAAAATCTTCTAGAAAAAAATTAATTGCCTTATTTTTCGGACCATAAGGCACACCGGATTATAAGGCGCACTGTCGATGAACGGTCTGTTTTCATACATAAGACGCATTAAGCGAAACAAAACCATCAGATAAGTCAAACTTTACTCAACTCATTCTTCTTGCTTCCTCCAATTCCGTACCAGTGATTCATTAATGTTGAATTCTCTGGCAGCTGCTCTATTCCCATGTATATCAATGACTAATAAAAAAGTTAGTTTTCATCCTCCAGCTTCAGTTTGTTATGCTAACATAGCTAGCACATCATTACATACCAGGTAGCCCTAAAAAAGTGACTGCTGTTTAGTTTTCTGTCTTTATTTATGTTGGAAGTGATAGCAGAGCAGTACGTTTTACTTCTTTCAGAAATCTCTCAGTCAGAACATGCTATATCATGTTTAGGTGGAAACTAGCGCGCTAACTTCCTGCTTACTTCTAACTTTGTTAAATGTAATAAATTCTGTTTTCATGAATGGACAGAGTTTTGGACCAATCCATCAAGTGGTGCAGCTTCCTAGCTTACCAAAGTTGTACTAAAACATTTTTGACAGATTTTTGAGCGCCGTCTACCACATAAAATCAGTTTGAGGTCAGTAAGCACAACCAGATTCATACATAAGGCGCACTGTCAACTTTTGGGAAAATTAAAAATTTTAAGTGCGCCTTATAGTCCGAAAAATACGGTACTGTAATGATTTGTAGGTAAATAATAACTTATGCGAGATGAGCACCCAAACTAACAACAATAAAAAAGGGAAAACTCTTACAGAGAGAGTGTACATTCATATTTTATTGGCTTGAGAACTATTGATCCTGTGGAAGGCCTCTTCAGATGTAGAGGCTGGCTTTTCATGCTGCAGTAAACCATTCAGAGGTTCTATCAATACAGCTGCAGAACTGTTTACATGTATACTTGTATTCTTTTAATTTCTTTCCCAGACTCCAGTTTGAATGAGAGCATGTTGTCGTTAGCTCACCCATACCAGCCCAGTGGCATCAGGATGACCCTGGAGAACGCTGATCTCTGGCAGTCCTTTCACAGCATCGGTACAGAGATGATTATCACAAAACATGGAAGGTAATGAAGCTGATACTTGGAACATGTTCTGCTCTCTAAAGAGTGCTCTGTGTTGAGCCTTCAGCAGTTTTTCATGACATCAGTATTTCTCACAACAGTTGGAGAACTGCTAGAATGACTAGTTGGGCTCACTGAAAATCTTGCTGTCTTTCAGTTTCAAGAAGTTCTTTTAAGGTGTTGCTATATTTTTTTTTTTCCCACTTTTCAACTATCATGATACTGACAGTTGTTAGCAGTCTTTTTCACTTTAATTAACTTTAGTTAAATTTTAGTTGACTGTACTGGCGTTTCTGATACTACGTGTTATCTGCTTATTTGTACATTGGGCGATATGATTATTTAATCCAAGCTAATTCACTTCGATAGAAATGAACAGTCTCTATTTTAACCATAGTTTCATTTTAATGGTGAGAGACAGAACCATAAAAGTTATTAACTGATGTGCATGTAATTGAATGAAATAAGCATTTGATCCACAAGCAAAACATGACTTAGTAGTTGTTTGATAAGCCCCTGTTGGCAAGCACATCGGTAAGATGTTTCTTGTAGTTGGTCACCAGGTTTCTGCACATCTCACGAGCGATTTTGGCCCACTCCTCTTTAAAGAAACTGTAACTCCTTCAGGGTTTTTTAGCTGCCAATTGGCATTTGATGCTTCAGTTCCCTCCAGAGACTGTCTATAGGACTGGGGGCTGGAGCATGGCTAGATCACTGCATAGCCACCTCTTTAGCCATTTCTTTGTTGCCTTGGCAGTATGTTTTGGGTTACTGACCCATCTTCAGTGTTCTGGCTGAGGCAAGAAGGCTCTTGTCCAAGATTTTATGGTGCATTGGCCCCTCAGTGGGGTGAAATCGTCCCATACCCTTAGCAGAAAAATGACCTCAAAGCATAATTTTTCCACCTCCCTGCTTGGCTGTGGGGTTGGTGTTCTTTGGGTCAAACACAGCAGATCAAGTTGATCCCAGAGAGTTTTGGTTTCATTTGACCACAGCACTTTCTCCCAAGCCTTCTCTGAATCATTTAAGACGTTCGCTGGTAAGATTGGTCTTGAGCAGCTACATGGAATCTTGGAGTCCTGTACTACAAAACAGGATTTTGTCTTATTTGGCTAACGTCAGGGTTAACACTGTGTTTTCTGTACTCCAAAGGTAGTTCACTTATTACCGAGGTATAATACTATTTACAATATACTTGCACCATAAAGCTAACGTACTTTGAAGCTGGTTAAGTACAAGATTAGAGATATGAGACATGAGGTAACTGACTACTGACCAGTTCTCCTCAAAATAGCAATACCATTCCTGGACCTCTGTGCATGGATAGTAGCAGCGTCTGATGTCTTTGAGTTAAATCCTAAAGAATACAAATATAAAATGACTTCTGTCAGTCACACTATAGCTCACTTGATTGAGTGACGAGTGTGACCCATATATGCTACAGGGGTCTGGTGTTATTGTAAATGCACACCTGTGGCATTTTAGTAGGTAGTTACAGGTAGGAATAATGAAAATACAGAAATGGAACACTTGTGTGGTGGATGCTGACTCTTATAATGCTGATAATACCTGAATACATTAATGTATGCACTTGTAATGGTATATTGTGGTATTGCTACTTTAAATAGGAGTACTTCCTCTACCATTAATAAAAGTGGATAAGAAGGCTTTAAGTTGCACCCATCTTTAAATCTTTGCTTGTTGATTCAGGAAGAGGTTGCTTTTGCTGTTTAATAAAGCAGACTGTCCTTTTGCAGAGAGTTCACTGTGCTATACAGTTGTGTTTTCTATCGCTGCTTTTACTTGCAATCAGACAACGCAGATGCATTCACTGGAACACGGACACGGGCGCTTCAGGGAGTGAACTTGACTTGCGTCTTTCATAGTCATGGCTTGTCTAGCCTCTCCATGGCTGGTATTCCCTTTCCTTAATCTGACAGCAGCATGTGAATGGCTTCACGTCTCATTGGATTGAAACTTGAAACTGCTAATCTCTAGTGTCAACGCTCTAGAACACAGAGTAGAAAATAACATGTGTAACTTTGAAGACAAATGTTACACATCCAGTGGGTACAGTAAATAAATGGTCAAAATGACCTCCGTGTTTTCCTTAAAACACTTCCATGACTCCAAAATAAAATATTATTTCCAGGAACGATGTGAAGTACACAATCTGGTTACTAATCCAGCAGTATTTTCTCATTTTACTGAAAATGAGAAAAGACTGCTTTTCAATGAATTCGGTTTATTTTCATGTAACTTCCAGAGTGTATTTTCTTGTTTTTAGTTTAGTTTTCATCAGTTTCAATTTGATCAGACTTGTGTTTTTTAGGAGTAGGAGTAGTGTAGGACACAGGGAAAGACCAGTACAAGTATTGCAATAAAAACACAAGTCTGGAAAGCAGCTGAATTTGCAGTCTTGTCGACATCCAGAGTAAACATAATACATACATTTATCAGGGAAGCGATAATAACATTTTTACCTAACATGTTAAAAGTTCAAGTTATTTGTTTAAATTTAGTTTTCAAAGATCTCTGTTTGCTGTACAAAGGCCTGACATCCACATACGAGGACATTATACTGCCACTGTTCTATCGAAATTTAAAACGAATGTCCTCATTTGTGGATCTCCTTTTTCTCAGAAACAATAAGTCAGGTAAAATGCCATGAAAGAGTTCAGGTCTTAGGAGGTTAAAAAACCTTGGTGGTGACAATACAAGGTCCTGAAAAAGGACTACACAAAGTGCATTTTTACATATTGTTTCATGCAGGCCACGTAAAAGTGGATGACCTGTTTTGCACGTCATTTTGTTTTTCAGGTTTCCGGGTAGAAGAAACTTTGAAATGGACTTGCATGCAAAAAAGAAATCCCCAAATTAAGTGTTTAAAAAGTTGTTTATTTTTCATTTGAGCCACATTTTTGCTTCTGACTTGGTGCATGCCTTTTCAGGAGGATGTTTCCACACTGCAGGGTCAGGGTATCCGGGCTCCAGCCTTTTACCAACTACGTCATCACGATGGACATCGTTCTTGTAGATGGCTTCAAGTACAAGGTATGATCGCATGCAACAAGCGATGATTGTGTGCTGTAGCTAGTTTGCTCCTACCCACCCCCCTTCTTTCTTGGGCTTAAAGTGAGCCGAGTGCTGTTTGTAAAAGGCTGCAGTTTGGAGCCAGACCTCAGTCTACCCGTTCTGGGTCGTTCACTGCTGCATATCAAAGCAAGCCCTATAAGTGCAGTCTCGGCTGGAAGCCCAATCAATTAGCATCACTGATCAGTGAATGAGGAGTAGTTGACCTTCCATAGATTCAGCAGCTCATGCATTGTTCCCTTTAATCACCCCCATCCAACTGGGTCACTCCCTTTTTAGCATAGTGTATTGGGTTGCCAAGTACTGTAAGGAGCACTTTTTTTTTTTATTTCTCTCCCCCCATGTGTGAGTTTGTAGGGTTTTCTTGTGGTTCATGGAGAGTTTTGCTTAATTATACACATCATGAAGTCTCACACTTAAATCTGCCCCACTTCATTATTTCTCTGTAGTGGAAAAAGGAGCAGTGGGAGATGGCAGGAGCGGCAGACCCCCACCCCCCGTGTCATACATACATGCACCCAGACTCTCCTGCTCCAGGAAGGCACTGGATGAAGCAGCCACTATCTTTCCCCAAGCTTAAGCTCACCAACAATACCTTGAATCAGCATGGCCATGTAAGACAACCCCCCTCTTTTCTTTTCTTTTTTCTATATTGTAGTCTTCACTGTATTTGACCATTTGCTTATTTTCTTGTTTTTACAATCAGATCATCCTGCTCTCCATGCATCGCTACTACCCGAGGTTTCATGTGGTCCAGGCGGATAACCCGTACGCTCTCCGCTGGGGCTCTGTGCAGAGCTTCTCATTCCCAGAGACGGCGTTCACTGCAGTCACTGCTTACCAAAACCCAAAGGTTCAAATCTGCCAAAAACAGTCAATAACATTAAAATTTTTGTGCAGAACATCCTTTTTATTTAACAGAATTCTGCAATGCCAATCCAACCGTCTTTTCTTGTTTCTTCTAAGATTACCAAATTGAAAATTGATCACAACCCCTTCGCTAAAGGCTTCAGGGAAGGAGGCACTCATTCTCACAGTAAGAGGTAAGAATGCCTCTCAAGAGACTTAAATTTGTTGTACTTTTCAATTTGTTTTTCTTAATTTAGGTCATTGTAAAGATGAAATTAAAATTAATTGGAAAGAACATGTAAATCATTATATACAATATATTTTAGGTTGTCAAATAAAAGCCCCCCTGCAAAGAGACCCACACTGGACAGGGATGACTTGAGCAACAGCTCTCCAAGTAAGCTTCTGTAATTTCTGTCTTCAAGTTTTTAATAAATGAATACTAAGAGAAAATGTAAGAAAAGGATTTATGGTGATGAAAGTTGTGCTAAAGCAGTTTGAAAATGTGGCGACACTCCCGAGATTTAAATGTTGCATTTCCCTCTTAGGCCTGCAGAGGATGCCCTCCACCTCTCAGTTCACACAGATGGAGGCGAGTCGGGCCTCCACACAGCAGTCACTGAAGGGAGGTCATCTTTCAGGCTCAGCTCTGGAGCCGGACCCGTCTGAGAGTATACACGTTGAGCCCCTGGTGCTGCGGGAGTACAACTGCAGCAGTGATGAACAGATGGTGCCTGCTTCCATGCCGTACCAACCATACAGGTCTGATTTAAAAAACATCCAGTGTTGTTTAAATGCTTGGTACACTTCTACCCACTCAGAGACTACCTGAGATCAAGATGAATAGCACCAGGCATGCAGTCGCATTACATTTAACCTCCGTGTGACTCTTTCGTGCAGGTCTGAGTACGGCATGTTCCCATACCCTTCCAGAGATCCAGACGGTGCGCAGATCTTCCTCCACCCTCCTCCTAATTCACGTTCTGCATCTGAACCTTGCATCCAACAACATGGCTATTACCACCAGTATAACACCACAGCAGACTGGAGCCAGAGCCCAGTCCTGTCATACACAACTTGGTAAAGATTGATCTTTTTTTAAGGTAGTGAAATTGTTGGACGATGACGATACGAAAGAACTAAAGGATTGTGATAGACGTGGAGGAATAACTGACCTTCCACTTGTTTTATTTCCATTAGCTTGGATTATATACAGCAGCAACTTAAAATAGTCTGTTTTAATGGACGAAAAAAAAATCTGTTTAGCTTGAGGTTTTAGCTTTTGTGTTATTTTGTATTTTTATTTTTTTTTTTCCTCACAGTGAGTCCAACTTGAGATTTTTGTCTATGCTCAAGTTTTTGTTGGTTTTTTTGTTTTTTTAAGTTAACATGTATATTGTTTTTTTTGTTTCTCAGCTGAGAAATAAATGTAAGAATGAATGTAAAGGTGAAACGATCCATTCTGTTCCATAACACACCTACAGACCGCTCTACGTCACACTTCAGTGAGTCCAGTTAACACCATGTGCAACAGTGTGTCAGACACCGTTCAAGAAGAACGGAGCTAAGATAGACTGCCCTGGCGTAGTGTCTGACCTGATAAAGAAGTGACAGACTACTAGTGTGGAAATGGGATCATAGCCTGGCATGTTTCCTCAGCAGAAGGCAGGAGCGTCTGTCCTGTAAATGTTTTACGACCGACAGGGCAAAGCCATATCTGGGACATTCATAAAGCTTTAGGGAGCAGACACTGCAGCAAGTAGTTTTCTAGAACATGCGTGCAGACTTGCATCTTTTTGTGTTGTAGATTTGAACTTTTTTTTTTCTTCCTTTAAACAAACGCACAGGCCTGCACAGAGACTTGAGTGGTACCAAAACTGGAGCAGTCTGTACTTGAAGGGCTAGCTGTGACTTACTTTTAGTTGGGAGTTAATTTAGTTTAACCCAGGCAAACTCCTTATTGTGTTTTTGACTCATGGAACATTTTTTCCCCAATCATAACTTGTAGTCCTTGTATGTCCATTTTAAGTTGGGCAACTTTAGCTTCTGAGAAACTAACCTGAATTTTTAAACTTGTGGCTTTTTTAAAGCGGGGGAAACACACTTGTATAAGTGTGACTGATTTCTAACACCATTAATTCATGTTTAACGGGTCATCTCTCTGACTTCTGTCATTTTTTCTGATTTTGGCAGCAGAAGCCACACACTTTTGTACCATTTATGCTGCCACCAAAAATGTATATAACATCCATATCTGAAAAGCTATGGCAAAGCAGACTTTGCTCCTCTAGTTGCAAAAATCTCAGATTGCACTGTGGAGAAAAATGACCTTTGGATCGCTTACTCGGATCTCGTCACTTCCTTGCGACTTTCTCCGTCACCGGTTTCAGGTCATACTTCATAATCATCAGTGGTCATCATTCTTGTCACATGTGAGGATCGGATTGGGGTTTAAAACGCCTCGAGGTTAAAGGGAAAAGCGCTCGTGCCCTGTTTTTTGTTTATGGTGTTTGGAAAGAGGAGTTGACGTGCCATAAAGTCACAGATACTGCTCCTGCTGGGTATCCAGAGGGCAAACAAACTACATTCATTACTATAAATTATGAAGATTTAATGTTGTGTATTTGATCAGCTATTTTAGATGAATTCAAATTAGCATCAACATTGTCATACTTTAAATTGCAGCCCTTCTTAAGATTAATTGCAAAAAAGAAAAAAAAATGACTGTACATTCACTTCTGTGGGCCAAGTGCTCTACAGCATAACTGCCATCACAGCTAGCTTGAGGGCGGTGGCCATAATGGACTGTAGGAAGGCCTTTATCGACCCTGCTGCACATCTATTTAAACCCTCACTAACGCACACTGTGCCCCGAAGAGAGGTCAGCATCGGCCAGGTTTGATTCATTATGGCCGTTTTCGCTGTGGTCTGTGCCTTACACAGTGCAGAGGAATACATTGATTGGCTTTAATGGCAACTTAACCCACGCATGAGGTACAAGGGATCCAGAGAAAAACGACAAAGAGAATCAATGTGCAAATTCAAACCACCTTATATGGATACATATTTGTCCGTACGCTTTCATTAATATCCACTAAGTGTCAAAGAAATGCTGCTTTTGATGGTTTCTGTTATAGCAAGTCTAGATCACTTGACAATACTAGGTACAGCACAACAAAATGAAAAATATTTTCACAAATATTCATCCACTCGAGTCGCCCCATTTAAAATTTGGTCAGGAGTACGCCTCAGACCTTCTCTCACAATAACAGCTTTTATTAAAAACTAGTAGTGCCAGGTCTATGGGTTTGCGCAATGCTGCTTGCATCCATATTGCCCCTCGAGTCACTTGACGCAATGTTCAAAATGCAAAAAAAATCAAGGCTAAAAAGCATCACTCTGCAAACAGGACAGTTCAATGGGGTCACTAGTAAAACGGCTAGTGTTTTATGGACAACATGCCAGTTTCACAAAATTGCATGAAGACCGCTGCACTCAATACTTGTACATATATTCGCCGGTGTCCTTTGCACATCAGCATTCATGTTTTAGGGTGTGGACTTTCCATGCAAGATGAGAGCTGGTTATTGTATCTGTGTATAGGTCACCGCAACAATATCCACTTTTCTGAATATGCGTCACGATACATTAAATATTAGCGTGCCAAAATGTCTGGGTTTTGTTCAGATAAAAAATAAAACCTGATACTATGTTAAGAGCAGTAATGATTTGCATAAACAAAACTAACACGAGCAACAGTCTGTAGGCTCAAGCCAAGTTATTAGCATCAATACAGTCCCATTGACCTGTCCTAGTCAGTGGCAGGCATCATTTTAGTGCACATTTAGCCAAGCGCATCAGCAGCAGTACTGTCCCCCAGCAGCAGAAAGGGTCATCTCAGAGACAGCAGGGCACTCATTTCTCACAACACTGTCAGCAGAGACCTTGTTACAGAAGTCATAATAGCACATACAAAGTATAAATATTGGGGGGACCTGCTGATTTACACCGCTCAGTACCTGGTTTGCAAAGTGCTGAACAAACAGAGCATGACCACCAGAAACATTGCCCTTGAAAACTTTTCCATTCCCCCATCTGCGGGTCAGCTGACTGTCTTTTATTAGCACTTCATTAAAATTCATTAATTGCTTCCTTTCTCCTGGGCACGGGGAGAATCAAAACTGGAACTGTCAAAAAAAAAAAAAAAAAGAAGAACAGAGCAACTGTCCTGCGCTCTACATGCACAACTGTTAATGTCGAGCCGCAGCCAACACGCGTCACACCCAACCATCTGTGTTAACACGATGACAGAATCAGAGGGCATACTTAAAGAAGTAAACATTTTTATTTACTTGTTATGTACATAAAGGGCCTTTACCAGCACAGGTGTTAACCATGGGAAATATTAACACATGTAAATGGTATAAGAAAATAAAAGGCACAATCTTTCAATTTTTTTAAGTAAAAGACAAGCTTTCCTAAAATATGTGAAGACAGCACAGTAATACTGTTAATGCCATTACAAAATAACTCAGAAGCATGAGGAAAAAGCAAAGGGAAATAATCAGAGTGTATTGCTTAATTAGTAAGATTTCATTAAGCTTGACAAGGAAAACCCCAACCCGGTGCGTCTGTACACGGCAGGTGGGATTAAAAGAGAAACTTTTATTTAATGAGGAATTTAATGACATCAAGCAGCATTTGGCGAGGGAAAAAAAAAAAAAAAAAAAACCCCAAAACAAAACAAATGATCTCCCTGGTCAAGAGGTCATGCACAGAGGCAACCAGCAGGCATTTATTTGTTTTCCCTTTTTAAAATGTCACCCTTGGTTACTTTTAATAACATCACTCATTAAAAAAAAAACAAACCTGATTTCATAGCTTACTACGAAACCACCGAAAAGGAAAACAGGGATACAACTAAAAGAATTCTGAGTCGATGGCTGAGCAATAATTTTTTCCTTTTCCTTTTTTTTTTAACAAAGCGCTAAAAGAAGCGACAGAAAGGGGGTAGGATGGGCAGGGATGGGATTGATCAGTTTTACTGCACAGACCTGGAGTTCTGCACCATTTGCACATCTGTTTAATCCTCGGCTCGACAGAATCTGCTGCGGCAGTGTGATGAGATTCTTTCCACTACTCAGCATGAAGGAGAAAAATTATTTGTGCGCAGACCAAAAATACTCTAGGAATAAAGCTGGTTGAAAAAAGATAATAAAAATCCTACATTGACAGGAGTATCATCACAATAAAAACTAAAGGGTCAGAGATGGAATTGCATGTGCTAGAAGTAAGACTTGTCTTACTTTGAAAAGGCATTGATGGGATCTCATTGGCTTGCTCAGACATTCCCCCTTCCCTGACCTACACCACTGAAAAACTCAGTTCTTCATCTCAGTGGAAAGGCTTCAAGTCCTCATGCCCACACTGTGGGGACACTATGTTTTTAGTATGTTTAGCCTTGTAGTCAGATGCTTGCGGAAAGTGCTGGCCAGGGCTGTTGCTATTTGGCTTTTAGAAACCCTGCTCAAAGCTTGGCACTCTTAATGCAAATAATCTAAAATGTGTCTTTTAGTCTTCAATGATCTCCAAGCAAGTAAAGAGGCGCCGACGTGGAGATGCAAGGTTAAAATTAATCATTGGACAATGATTTAGAAAATAGCAACAATTATAATGAAGTCACATGGCCGTTCATGTCTTAGTAACATAAGATAAATAAGCTATCAGCCAGTCAGGGTGTAGAATGGATGGGATGGGATGGGATAATGAGATCTACCGTGCCATGTTCCAACTCAAATCCTCCACACACCCCATCTCTTTCTACTTCCTCCTAATCTGTAACACACACGCACACAAAAATCTGTCTACCTGAACAACTCATGGCCAATGTGTACAAGTGTGTGCTTGTGCAATGGTTAAGGTACAACAGTGACTTGATTGTTTGGAGAAATAACATGACTGGCTGGTTAGCTCCTCATTGCCTCAGTGCTCTCCCAAGTCCATAGGGATAATTCTTTCTTTCCCTATTTCATACAAATATCCTCACATCAACAAAACAAGCACACATCAACACTTCTGAAAGTCCCAAAGACGTCAAACATAACAAATATTAAGAGAAAACTTTTTTTTCACTTTTTTTCCTTTCTTTTTTTTTTTAAAGACGTGATGTAATATGCTAACTATCCATTGTGGACACACACGTACACAAAAACATACATACCCACACACACAGTCTGATGCCCAGTGATCTGGAAATGAAAAGAACACTAATGCAAAAATGCCACCCAGCCTGGAACAAAGATAAGGGAAAAGGGACCTGGGAAAAGTGGGGTCAGGTTTTAGTTTGGATCTAATGTCCAAAGCTGTAAACAGTCAGAAAGCCTTGCAATGGCTGGCAACAACAACAGGAAAGGGGGGGGGGGTCGCTATCATGGTACAGCCCCAAGCAGGCAAGCACATAACCGTGAGACTGGCAGGAAAAGATGGAGACAGCCAGCAGATTCGGGTACTCGGCGATACGGGAAAGAGGCTTCAGCTGAACGCCTAGGTCAGTCACTCTCCTCCGGATTCTGGGGGTCTATGATTTTGACATGGGTGAATGGAAAGAGACCCCTCCGTCCGTTCACCTCTCCCTCCCACTGACCGCTGATGTTCATCCGCGTAACCTTGACAATGTCACCAACCTGAGAAAAGGAGGAAAGGAAGCAGAGTTACAGGAGAACTGGTGTCAAAGTCTAACCTAATTACATATAAGATATTCAGCACAATGCAGTATTGGGGAGTTGTTTTGTGCCATTTAAGCAATTTAGTCAGAAACTTGTAAAACAAAACTACAACCCATGTCTTACAGTAGTCAGTCATAGGCCCAATTAAAAAAACTAAATCCTTACGACAAGTGGCTGATGTTTGTTTTAAAGCCTCTTCCAAACTACAACAATAAACCCTTTGAGGTTACAGAACATCCAGTCTGATTTATTAATACACGCTTTCTAAAATAAAACCCAGACTGTTGGATCTCCACTGTCACATTACACCGCAGGTTAAAAGATGACAGAAGAGCGCCGAGCTGTCGCTCAGATGGTTTGTGACACTCCGCGTGACCCCAATCTGTTAAAGCCATATGTTCTTTATCAGGATTAGGAGGGGGAAAAAGTCCATCATGAAAACCACGACTGAAAATATGATGTGAGGGCACACCAGTGTGGCATCAATTTGAATGAAGCTTCAAAGACATCCTGTCCTGGACTTTGGAACTACAACGATGCCACTCTTGAATGACAAGTATATGATGTATGCAGTCATAAAAAGTATTAGTGAGATCTGTCAAAAAGTCAGAAAAGGTCAGGTTTGTACGTTGAGAACTTCATAAGGATTAAATTTAGGTGTTAAACGTTGCCTTATGTCAAGTAGATATAAATCTTCAGCCAGAAAAAGCCTTGTTATTTAAGAATGGATGTTTTAAGTATATTGAATATTTTTTTTAAAAAAGAGCAAGAATTAACTACCAATAAGCTACTAAGAGGGGGGGGGAAAAAAAAAAAACCTAAAAACATAACATATTGAAGGTATAACTTGATTTTATCTGCCTGTATGTCCAGTCGCAGCTTCTATATCCTGAACTTCACGATCTAAAATAGCCACGCCACAAAATTAAAGATTCTGTGCATTCAATGAAGGCAAATTAGAAGCCAAAAATAACAGTGGAAACACAGCTTTAGCTAGTGAAAGTTTTTGATGCCTTCCTTTTTTCAATTAACCAACTATATTGAACACTCTGGTGAACACTTAAGTGTAGATACTTAAAATTCTGGGTGCTCAACTTTGTCTTGAACTTCTACAGCATCATATCCATTTAGGCCGAGCTTTTTGCAGCATACTACACAGTATATTTAAAAACCAAAGACTTTGAAAATGTGGATACATTGAAACAGATGATATACAAATCTGGAATTCTAAGAGCTTCCAGATTAAAAATAAATAAATAAAAAAATAAAGACAGACCCAACCGAGAGGAAACACTCTTGTGGGAATCACCATTTATGACTTGAAGTTATGGAGTTGTGTAATTGTAAAAGTACAGCAGAAAAAGTAAATAAAGCTTTTTAAGCTGCGTCAGTTCATTCAAAGTTATGACGCACATTAATAGCCGGAGTCTGTGATCGTATACTGCGTATCAATCAGAGGCTGAAAGGTGGCATACACTGACAGCTGTGAACAGCAAAGCTTTGTTGACAGGCGAATGGTGATTTGGGGTTTAGTCAAATTGCAAACCAAACTTGTCAGGAATTACAAAATAGAAAAAGCAAGGCTGCAGATTACGCAAATGAACAAGGAAATGCATAACCAGGAGGAGGTTTTCGATTAAGGAATGCTGCCCTCCCCTCAGTATTCACATTTTAAGAGACATAAGTAGCGAAGGTATCCCAGAGAACTAACTAGCAGTAATTAAAGTTGTATCCATATATGCATTCAGAAAACTTATGGATGTCTACATTTGTAAGTCTTTAGAGGACCGTAAACACACAGAACCTAGATTGAATATGCAGATTCCTTAAATGAAGCTCAGTTAAGAGAATTCAAATCAGGACTCTGCAGAGTGAACCTACTGAACCATTCAAGTGCTGCCCATCTTTAAGCAGGTACAAGAGCTATCACTATCCACGCTAGAGAGAAGACTGTGCCAAGAAACAAATCTGGACAATGTGACGAATGCAGCAACACTGAATCTGGAACAGTTTCATTACTTTACTCTGAGGAAGACTGGCACCGGTGGCAAAATGGTGATACAGGTATCTGACCATGAGCTTTCTGTTCCTAAAGTTGGAAGCACTGACGTCAAAGACTTTATCTATGATGCAGATTTCAGCAACTACCATTATTTTATTTTTTTTCCTCCGTGGAAATCAATCCAACCTTTGCAATGTAGCACTGTGCAACATCAGGTATTAACAGTACTTCCACGTCAGCAGGAAAGAGTTGGGAAACAAAAACTCCTGTGGCTTTATTGTTACTTATGTCCAGTTGAAATAAACTAATACTTGGAGTTAGGTGGAGCTTGCCAATGCAAATAGATGTGGCAATTTCTAAAACCTGCGATGACAACATGAAATGGCATTAACCTAAGATGAACCGTGGGAACGCATTACCCATATCACCCTGAACACGGGTCGGCGATTCCAAGTTGGGAAACAGAATCAAAACAGTGTCACAGGAAATTTTGTTTTTGTGACATTTACAACAAAAATATAAAAAAATGAAATGGAAACAAAACAAGCAACAAGGAAAATGGATGCCAATCGGATTTAAATCAATCCCTGATTAATAATAATAATTTAAAAAAATGTTAGGTCAAGTTTATTTTTATTCTCACATGTTAACATTTTTTAGTGCCTTCAGGGGCCAAAGTTTGCTTTTTGCCAGACTCTGGTGGTTTATTAAAAAAATAAATAAATAAAAATTAAATGAGTTAATACTGATTCCGGGGAAAACATCTAAAGCTGTTCACCTGAAGGTCCATCAGACCAGCTTGGGGAATCTCTTAGAAACAGAGAAAATGTACTCTTCACTTCACTAATGACACGAGCCAGCAAGCATTATACGAGCATCTAAGCCGGCACCAACAAATGCACTGTTGCATCAATAATCATCTCAGATGTACTTTTGGGAATCATGCATGTACCGAGAAGAGACACATTTAACTTTAATATTTCATCTCTTGCTAACCGTGGCTCCATCTGCTGCTTCACTGCTACACCAAATGATCACAGAGAAAACGTAAGCGGCAAACACAGTCCCGCCTCAAGTTTCAGTTCTCACACGCTCACTCTTGACTGCTCATTCGTGTGCAACCCATCTTTCTTTACAGCCGTCCCTTGGCCTCGTCTCTTCCTCTCTTCTATCTATTACAGTAAGTTAAATGAACATTTATTAAATGGAAACTGGAATCTCATTTCGGTGCTAACAAAAGATGGGCGACAACAGGCCTGGAAGGGTGCAGAGACACTGGCCAGCTGATGCATCTTGCTTATGCACTCAACCAGCATCGCAGTTTGAGTCTAAATGAGGTTAGGGACATTTTTTTGAGGTGACTGCTATTAGCTGTCGATTATTTAACAACACAACAACAAAACAAAAAAACCCCCAAAACTGCTTAATCTTTAGCAGGATGCTGATATTCTCAATTTACACTCATTTATGTGCAAGAAAGAGTCACAGGGAGGAAGTACTTCACTGTATCCATCTCTGCCGCCCTATTTTACACCTATAACTGCTGTCAAACTGATGAGTGTGAATGGAAGTGGCGCTATTGTAATATAGCTTGCATTCTCATCCTTCCCCTGGGGTGAAAAAATAAATAAATTAAAAAAATAAAAACACAAAAAAACCCACTACAGCTCAATCTGCTACTGGAGCTGAGTGTTTTGGAGGCCCATTATATTTCTGAGGCACATATTAAGCATTGCATTGCATGTTTCAACATGCCACCACAGTCAGAGCAGATTTGTATTAGCCACAGCGTACCACTGAGGAAGGCAACACTGCTGAGAAATGCTTTCGTCAAAGCTGCTTCCAGGTTAGCAGGTAGATGGACAGCACTGAGTGCAAGCTTCAGTCGCAGAGTCAAGTAATCAAAAGCCACAATGCTGTGGTGAGTTTCACTAGAGTCCCCACCCACCCTCCAATTTACATCTGCAAACTTTTTTGCATTTATTATTCATCGTTCTAAGAATCATATTAAGCTCTCTCAAACCACCCATCTCATATCTGCATGACTTTTGGTCCAATCCAAAGCCAAAAAGTTGTTTTATTTTTTTGTTGTTTTTTTTTTTTAACTATCCAAGGCTACAAAATAGATGTGGTTCATGTATTCTGACTGAACAGCAGCACCACATAACCAAAGCATCTTTGTGCAGCCAGTGTCCAGAGCTAGTTGTGACCAGACAGATAGTCTCCTGGTGTAATAATAACTTTTTATATTCAAACAAACAGGAAGGGCCTGATAAGAGCAAGCAGCAAGATGCTAAAACCACAGTTTGGTTATTAGTCTTTTAGTGTGAGCACACATCAAGAGGCTAGAATGTCAAAAGGACTCAGAAAAGGCGAAGCTTATCTGCAGACACTTTCTCACACTGAACCCAGCAAAACTACTGTGGTAACTGAAGGCGGGACTGGTGTTTCCCCAGGTCCCTCTACTACTTAATTTTGCAATTTTAGTATAAAAAGAAGTGATAGTTTTACACAGAAGCCTCTCCAAGCTTTGGTCACACAACCTAATTTTTATAAGAGTTACCTCTTGAGATTGGCGATTGTTGTCTATGTTTAAGTAACCTGACAGCTCCTAGAGAGCTGTCAGGTTGTGAAAATGTAAAAACACAAGTTTTTTCAGTGTTTTAACTTGACTGAGATGATAAACTAATTTGTGTAGAAAAGTCTAAGCTGCACACAGACATCTTTGATTTATTTGGGCGCAGATGGAAAAATAATTAAGAAATGACTGAAGATGGAATACTGCTGCTTTAGGCAAAGAAGCTTATAGCGTGTTGTACTCCAGGCCCTTACCTGGCATATTAATTTACTGCATGATGTTGCATTACAGATCAAAGGTCCAGCTAAACAGATTTATGAAAAGTTAACGATTTAATTACAATATCCATCCTTTATAAAAATGAGCAGTGCATTAAAACATGATGAAATTACACTGATCCCCTAGAAAAAAACAAAAACAAAGAAATAAAACAGGTAAGATCAAATAAATACAATACCTCTAGAGCAAGAGCAGTCTTGTCGTAGGCACAGGGCACTCGTTTCTGGATGGCTTTCGCCATGACAGGGCCGTTCTGCATGGACGGTAGCGGAGCGATAACTGCTCCAGGTGCGTTGGGCATTGGAGAAGGCGTCTGGGGTTGGGCATAGGCATGAGCAAGAGCATTGGAGGGCTCAGGGATCCCATAGCTGTTGGAGTTTCGCGATCCATGAGAAGGTTGGCCAGGGTGGGGTGAAGGTCGTACCACTTTCTCTACGTAGGGCACAGGGATCATCCCAGCACGTCCATCTTTATTCTTGGCGCTCCACCACTGCTCCTCCGGTTTTTCCAGGATGATAAGGATCTCCCCCTTCTTGAAGGGAAGGTCCTCAGCATCGCTGCCGGTGAAGTCGTATAGAGTCCGCACATACTCCAGATTCTCCTCTGCTCCAACCATGGGCTGGACAGGAGGACTCGGTGTACTTGAATACCTTAGAAAATTAAAAATAATGACGAAATTAAGTAAATGTTAATTGGTTATCCTTAAAAGTCATCACTGTGAAGCCTAGAATACAACAAAACTGCATTATTTGTTGAATAAAATCCTTTATAAACATGATTACCTAACTCCTCAATTACCAAAATGTGGTATCAGGTTTGGCTATAAAACCACACAAATCCTGAGTGAGGTTTATTTTTCCAGTGGTACCAACACTTCAAAGAAAAAACAAAACCCCCAAACAAACAAACAAGCAAACTAGATGTGTGGTAATAGTGCTGATTTTATGACATAACCAAGTGAAACTGGGTTAGTTCTGATAAAAATAGTATGGTAAAGTGCTAGAGGAGGCGTGGTGGGTGACCTCCCTACCTGGGGGCTGGCTCTATCAGCGTGGTCGTGTCCAAGTAATGGATTTTGTAGAACTCCAGGAGAGCTGGGAGGTGGTCGAACTCTTGATCCCCTATTTTGAACCTCTTGCTGGGCAAAGAGTTGATGATATAGTGGGACACTTTGGAGTTTTCCGACACCGACAGTACGTAGTCGCCGGGGCAGGTCGACGAGTCTCGAACAAGAAACATGCCATGTCTCTGTCCTTGTAACCTATTCTGTGCCTCCTGTCGTGACACGGGTCCAAAATACCAGGCGGACCGATCAGAGGAATCAAATCGAGCAGTTGACATTTCTGTTCAAAAATAAGTTAATGTGGGCTTACAAATTAATATTAATAATAATAGAAAGGAAAATACTACAGGATTGGCTAGGCAATAAGTTAAAAGCTGTATGCGTGGTTCCAATTGGCCAATCACAGCAAACTGTAGGATTTGGAAGACTCAGGGCAGGGCACTCGTCGCTCTGGAAGGAGTTTCCGAGTGATTTCTTCACAAAACGCCTCAGGCACCGAAAAAATCTGTTTAAGAAAAACAAAAACAACCTGGCGTTTTTGTTTTCTTTTTTTCCCCTCCTTTCAGATGCAGGCTGCCAGTGACTTGATCCAACTCTGGAGCATACTGTTGTCCCAGTCTGCGGCCGAGCAGTTGTTAAAAGGGGGCCAAAAAACAGAAGAAAAACGAGCAAACTTACGACAGGCTACCATTGACGGAGGGCCAGAGAAGCAAACGATCAATGAAGCTTCCCCTTTTCGTTCCGCCTTCCGAGAAAACACCAAATCTTCTCTTCTAATAAATGTATCTCCTCCAGTCAGTGTCAGTTGTGAGAGCGGAAAATGTGGCCTCACTTTTCCCCCCTTCTTCTTTTTTCTTACATCCGATAATCCCTCATCTGTGCACAAAGGTCCCCGGCAGGTCACGAAACTATCAGCCGAAATCCTGCGGAGCTCACGGCGAGACACACTTCATGGAAACGCGTTTTCGAATCCCCTTTCTCGAGTCGGAGCAGACTTTTGAGGCAACACAGCAGAAAAATGGCGGCTCGCAACACGTCTTCACACAAAAAAATGATTTCAGGGCAGCGGCTCGTCTCCTGTGCGTGCATCTCAGGAGCCACGACCGTTTACAGGAGCTGTCGCGTGCATCCCCGACCGCTCACGAGGGATCTCGGCTTAACGATTGCTATATTTTATACTTTCCCTTATTTCCGCTCGTCCCCACTAGCACAGGCTACCAGAAGTACTGAGGTCGAAAAATGGCGACGGGAGGGCAGGTCCCGCTTTCTATCAGCGCGTCACTGACGGCAGGAGCGAGAGAGAGGGGAGGGGGGGAGAAGTGAAGGAAGGAGGTGGGCGTTTGGCGAAGCCACGGACAGCCCCTAGCTCTGCGAGAGTAGGTGTCAGTCATTTCTCAGTGAAGCATTCTGCTGATAGAAGTAGCTGTTCCATCGTGTCGGGAATATAGTGCATATAGCAATATGGAGCATGTCGAGATACAAGTGTATTTTTTACTCCGTGTTCCTGCTTTGACGTAGTAATTTAATTGGATGTTTGCTTTTCAAAACTTAAAAGGGATTCACCGTGTGACTCAAAACTATAATACCACAGTTTAAATCAGGTTAAAGAGTGGTTAAAAACCTCAAATAAATGCTAAACCAATAGAGCAGAGGCTAAGCAGTCAGGTCTTAAGTAGGCAACATTGATGTTAAAAGCTGCTGTAACATACTATATGTGTATGAGAGCGAGGTGTTATTTCTGTTTATATCCCTGCACTGTCATTAGTTGATTCTTAATTGGAAATATGTGTAGGCAGTGTTTCACAGTCATAGCTGGTTCTGTTAAAGCTAGGCTAATTTAACTACTACTTTTACCCTACAACAGTGGAGCATATTTTGCGATCCATTGCAGCTTTGAAGTAGATACTGTGGAGTAGACAGTGCTAATATATGTACTTTTGACAGGTAGTTATGTAGGTGTGTGAAGAGAAGCATCAAAATTGAGCTTTTTTTTCTAGAAATGGAAAACATTATTCTATAAAATGATTGACAGATAGAATAAGCTACAGTTCTGAATAAAAAAAGGTCAGATGTCTGCCGAACAACGTGTTCTTATGTTAGTACTGTGTTTAGTGATTGTCTCGGATGTTTTTGTGTTCTGTGCCTTTAAGTCAGTGGTCAGCTCGTGTGTTTTTAATATACTTTTTTAGCCACATAACCGCAGCCCATAGGTACAGTATATTTGCTCAGTCAACAACTAATTCATACCACCAGTAAAAAATTGTACTTATTTCCCTATTTTCATTTCCTTGTGTTATTTAACTTCCCCTTCATTCATTCTCATAATAAGTATTATCTGGCAAAGAACTGTGAAAAATCGATTTGGAGCTCACCCAAAATGACCCAACCCAAAACAGAATATGCTGCGAGAGAGAGAGAGACTGAGAGAAAGAGAGAGAGCGTATTTAAATGCAAGGGGCAGTGTCTCTGAAGAAGAAGAATGCAATCTAAGCGAAAGAATGCATCTGAGAACACAAGCAGAGTGCGGCAAGCCATTCAGCCAAGCAGAACAAGTTTTACTCAGTGATAAAAGCAGGATCTGTAAAGAAGTAGCTCTGTCCCTGTGGTGACTGAGCTTTCAGTGGCCGTGCCTCATGAGGCTACAGCTGGCACAGAACAGCTCTCATCACTGAAACACTGTCTGAATGTTAATAGATTTGCACCCACCGAGACTTAATGGCTAAAGCCTGCCAACTCCCACATTTCCACAAAGATGCAGTGATGCAACTAATTGGAAAGAGAAACAAAAAACAGACTAATTTACTTAGAATTATGGGTAAAAAGGCTGATATTATATGCATGAACCATACTGGCTTCTAACTAGGGCAACTTTTCATTTAAGAGATTGGCTTTGTGGGATTTTGCAGGGTGAGACATACAGTATCGTTGTCTGACCTGCTGTCTAACCTTGTATGTAGATGCACACTGAAGGTTTCTTCACAAACATCACCATCTAGTGGATGTATGCAAAAGGCAATGCCTGCCATCATCCCATTATCAATAGATTCTGTTGTCTGTCTGTATGGCAGGTTAAGGTTAAGCGATACTACAGGTCCAAACGTAATGAAACGTGAATTTTTGACCACCTAAGCAGCAGTTCTACAGTCCTTCAAGTGCTCTCTTAAGTACCAGCTGCTACAAAAACCCACCATACCAAAATGGATAACTTCAGGCCAGCACACACGCAGAAAAGCCTAGAAAAGCTGGTTCTTCAACCCAAAAGCCCACCTGTAACTGGTTTTGCAATAGCTTAGAAAACTTTTAGCCTCTGTTAAACTCACATCAACACAGTAACCTTGAATGGATGCTCCCTTTAGCTCAGTCTCGATGCCCTGGAGTCTGAAGATTAAATGCACAGATGACACAACCACCCTTGACCTAATCGGTGGTCGATGAGTTGTTGCACAAGGAACTAGTGAACAAAACCTGTGATCTTGTTCTTTGCACAGGCGCAACAAAAGAAAAGTAATTATGGCTGGAGAGGCCCCCTCTCCACCCAGCTCATTTTTCGGCTGCAGAAGACGCAACCTAAGACACTGCAGAGAGCATCGGCACAGTTTTATTTCAGCCAGTCAGATTGTGTGTAAAGGCCGTTAGTCTGCAAATAAATTCCCCTTCCCCCACTTAAGACTTAACACTTAAGACTTCATAAGAAACTTACACATTTTACAAACCATCTTCAACCCCTCACTACCCTTCTGTGCCTTTATCTCTTTCACACAGCGTCTTTCTCCAGCTCTTTTCTTTGTGCACTAAACTTATATTTATTATTTTCATGGTGATGTATCCTGTGAGACAGTGACAGGAATTCCAGTGTAGTGATGCAAACTGCAGTTAATTATAATCTAAATCACGTTTTGAAGAGGATATTCACATGGTGCAGGATAAGACCTGTGTTGGAAAGGTCAGTTTCTCTGAGACTGTAAATTTTGCTTAAAAAAAGCTTTTTATTTTATTTTAACTTCGAATAAATCATAGATACTAAAGCTGTTGAGCAGAGGTGCAACCTTGCTCTCATGTACCAGAACACAAACACACAGATTACCTTGACAAATCCTGCCCAGGGTCACACAGACAGGCATTCAGGAACAAGATCATGTTAAGTTTTTACCATATATGATAAAATACCTGTATTCTCTATCCATGCAGTTTCTGGCAGTGGGCGAACCCCCTCCCAGCCTTCACTTTTGAAATACTTAGCCTCTACTATATTTTATTTTAACATCCTACCACGTTCCTGATTGTTGTCACTGGCATTCAGTTCAAAGTTGAGCATGCTTTGATGTGAAGACTAACGACAGACAAGCAGCAGACTGGTAAATATGGCACGAGATGCTGCTGTTAAAGAGTCAGTGCATTTTTAGACCAGTGTAAGGGTTTATATAGATGAGCGACTCACTGTTACAGCCTCCATGGCATGAGTCACCTTTCACCTCTCAGCCTGGTTTCCCAGAATATGCAGTCAGGTTTCTGTAAAGGTAAACCTGTTTACATGCTACTAAATGGACACAAATAGATAGATATCCATAGATATTCTACATTTCTAGAAATACTTCTAGATTTCTACAGGTACACCAGGTTCACAATAAAGGCTTCAGATAAAGCATTTTCACCCGCTTCATTACTTCCTCATGTTTCAGTTTGTTGTTGCTTTGGTTCAAATGTTTTTAAATGAGCCACTTCCCCATAGCATTTCTAAAACTTTAAGAAGCCACAATTATCTCTTGTTTCTTACAATATCACATTGCATTACCTGTGACAACTTCGTGCTCATAGTCTTACCTTAACTTTCTAAACTTTTTTGTTCTCACTAATTATTTTTTCATTCAGTTAGTGAAGAGTTAATACGAGACCACGGCCTAATCTAGTGCAACTGACAACGTTGCTGTAGCCAGGCCTGTCAAGTGGCCAATTCTGCTTTTGGTTATTTTAACTTCCTCGTTTTCAGTGAAGCGTTCATATGACAAGCAGGTTCAATAAAAAGACACGCCACGGCTTGTTTATTTTATTCTGTTCAACTTTATGCAGTGTTTATACTGTAAATACATGTCCAATATAGATGTTATGGATGAATCAGCAACTAAAGGAGCTGGTGAGGGTTCTTCTAAAGAGAAGGAATAAAGGGAAATGTAGCCTGTGAAGCAGAAAATGACTCATAAACCATGTAAACAGGACCGCGGTTGGGCTTAATTAAACACAAGTAATGCTCCACCTAAACAAATGAATCAAAGCTTTAAATACATTTCTTAATATATCTAATTATCGCACACTTTGGCACACTTTGGCAAATCTGTAGCGATCAAAACCTAAGTGACATTTCACTTCTCTTAAACTGACAAACCCAGTGTTTGCAGTGGTGTACGACCTTAGAAACCAGTGCTAACATAACAATAGTACATTTATATAAGGTAGGATCACCTGTTGCCTATTTTGTGTCATAATATCTGAAATACAACACTCAGCATGCAAATAACTCTCCACACGATTAGCCCACTAAAAGGAACAGTATCCCGAAGAGTCAGGCGCAAAGGGAAAAATATAAAGGAACAGCATTGTTTTGTGCAGAGGACATTTATGCCCTTTCATCCTTATGCTTGAACACAAAGTGTAAATGCTTAAATACTAATGCTGGACCAGTGAAAATCATTACACTGCTCCTTAGCACACTGAATGACAAAAAAAAAGTGGTTTTATGAAAAAAAGTGTGCTTTTATGCTTGCTTTTTTGTGAAGTGAAAACAAGCCACAAATGTCCTGAAACTCAGTGGTTGAAAAAACAAACAGAATACATGAATTATTCCCAGTGAAAAGTTGAAATCAGTCCTTCTGCTGTGTGCAAAACTAAAAGATCCAGGCCTTATAGAGCATTATTTGTGTTTTCTGTCCATATTACACATCATTATGAGCAGTAATTGTCAATAAACGTGATGCGTCTGTATTGTTTGTTTTTTTTCCTGAACAGCAGACATTTTGACATGCCGTGACAGGAAGCACACAGGTGTGTTAATGATGGTTGCATTCCACTTAAGGGAGGTGCTGCCGTATAGCATGCTGCTTCACACTGGCAAGGCTTACTTGGGAGAGGTAGTCATCATTGATTAAGTGTTTTGCGATTCCTGCTGCGACCACTCTATCCTGCTCAACTTTATGACATCATAAAACATCATCATCAGAAATGCTTTATTTCATTACATACCACGGAAATATGCTCTGGTATTTGTGTTCCTGTCACTGAACAGCCCTTCTCAAACGGTCTCTCTGCACAGCACGGGACCTCTTCTGTCTTTCTGCAACGTTGGAGCCGAGGCTCTGTTTGAGGGCGGGGAAGACAACCCCAGACTGAGATGGTCCATACCTGGGAAAGGATATGTGGATTTACTCGGGGTGACTAACAAGCTTGGCTTTTTTTTTTCTTTTTGACTCAGAAACCTCGATCTCTCTTGCAAAAGGCAGCTCTGGGCTATTATGCAACCAAGTTTTGTGAAAAGTAGCACAGCAGGGCTTTGAGGAATCTGTTGTGTGCACTGTGACAGAATACAAAATCAGACAAATTTACATACTGTTTTTCTGGGAATGACTGAAGGCCAAGTTTTGGTAATTTGTTTTCTTCTAAAGACCCGCTGAAACACACAAAGAAAAATAGAAACTGTTATCATAATGTTGCTGCTTTGAAGGCTTATGTATGTTGCTGATGATGAAAATGATAACACCACTTCACCGAGTTCCATCTGAAAGGTAGACCTTAGCCATGATGTAGTTTTCTGGGGTGATTTTCTTGCTTGAAACAATGTCTTTGAGCAGTGCCTTCACATGCATGATCTAGATGACACATGATTGTACTTCAAGTAACTATTTTATAAGCCACAACGTACTGAGCTACTAAAACACCGCATAGGTAAGCGTTGTTCTGCAGGCACTTACCTCCTGAGACTGTAAGCTGTTAGCATTATAAAGCTGTCGGATGATGACCTCACACTCCTGAAGTGTGGGGGCCCGCGGGTGATGGGAGGAACTGCTGTGAATTCGGAGAGGCTGCAGTGAAGTGATGAGGCGCCCATTGGCCTCCGTGCCATGGTCCTGCCTGGCTGAATCCAGAATTTCAGTGCATGCTCCAATGCTACTACAAGTCAATGAGATAATGTCAATGAGGGCAATGTACAACCTGTATAAGGCAGTTTAGGTTGAGAATACCTGGTTGTTACCCCACCACCACCCCCCTGACAGACAGGGGACTAGGTTCAATTCAGTGGTCCAGTTTGCTTCCAGCAGGATAATGCATGATGTCTCAAAGCTCAGATCATTTTAAACTGGTTTCTTGAACCTGACTGTGAATTCCTGTATTCAAATGGCCTCCACAGTCACCAGATCAAAAGCCAGTTGAGCACTATAGGGATGTGGTGGAACACGGATTCACATCACAGATGCTTTTATGTCCATATGGACCAAAAATCTCTGAGAAATGTTTTCAGCACCTTGTTGAATCTATACCACTGAGAATCGAAGCAATTCTGAAGGCAAAAGGGATCCAACCTGGTACTAACAGGTCAAAGAGTTTATAGACGTGTAAGAAGGCACACATTCCAGAAATCAAAGGGCTCAGACTGCAGATTAGACCAACAAATAACTAATTACATACAGGCTTTTGCTTCTTAACATGCTTCACGTTCATATCCTCACATGTTGTCCATGTGATTGCTGTTGTTAGTGTTAATTTAACATGCACCATAATACTTGTGTACCTACACCAGTTCCTAATATGAGACATCTGACATCTTGTTTTTCTGTAAAGTGGGCTAAGATAATTTATGAAATATAACCACACTTTGTAAATACTGAGCTAGATAAGTAGCTGAAAAAGGACCACCACTCACCCTAGACCCTGGTCCTGCAAGGGCCTCGTGTCCTGCAGTGGCTCCTCCACATACAGTACTGTATGGGCTTCACTGCCCTGAGTGGGTGGTCTAAAGTCTCGTCGACTGTGTGCAACTCGTAGAAGAAGAAGGATCAGACATTAAGTTTAGGTAGCACATTGAAATTCACCTAAATGAAAACCTTGTAAGTCATTACATGTGCTTGAGACATGTTACCTTTTCTACTTGAGTTATGAGGCTCCATTATCAGCTTATACTTCAACTCTGCAACATCCACAACAACAGAACTTTAATGTACTGTACACTACAGGCGGGCTTAAACCAGTAAGCAACCCACGTGTCAAAACAGGCCTTGCTGCTGCAAGGATGCAACAACGGATGACCCGGGAGTCTCCTGGTGGGTGGTGACATGTTGTTATATGGAACAGCATGCGGCTCGCTTTGCAAAGTGACACCGGATATCTGTCCACCTCCCACTGAGAAACCATTAGAACCAAACCCTGGAGTTGCTATGCGACCACCATACCTAGCCTGACCTTGTCTTGCAAGCACCTTATAAGGAGAAAGGAGTCACTGACATCACCTCTGTGAATTCTTTGGATAATTATTTGACTTTTGAGCCATGAAATAGGCTGGTTTCTTTATGAATGCCACAACCATGCAAAATTCCCCACAGGGAATAATTCAGTGCTCTATCTGTCTAACCATCCACTATGAAAAAGTCTCAGAAAGGCCAAATCAGAGCATTAATTAAAGGCATGTGAAAACTTACTTTTGTTTACTTCATTCATTCCACAAAGCATTCTGCTTTTACTCTTTTAAAAAGACCTATAGCAGGACTCCTGTTCACTGACTTCTATGCCTTTACAAATAATTAATTTACACATACAAGAGTTATGAATGGATTGCGTTTATTCACCTTTATTCTCCCGTCTGAGGTGCTCTATCTCTGCGTGGAGCTTCTTCAGTGTTTCATTGTGCTGTTCCTGCAGGAACTGGACGTTTCTTTGCAGTGAAGCGACCCGGAGGTCCGTGCTGCCGCTCTGACAGGACGTCTCTGCCGCTGCTCTGCCCGCTGGCTTGATAACAGGTAGCGGGAGCAGCTGTTCGGGGTTAGCCGGTAAACGTCGTAGCGAGCAAGGTTTCTCCAGGCGTCCTACTCTGGTCCAGTGCGGCAAATGGCGCACTGGTGGCAGGTTATGACTTGACATCGCTCTCGGCTTTAGTACTTCAGGCCTTCTTTGACTGAAATAGCTCGCTGTTTCACACTTTCCATTGTTTTCCAGTGAAGACAAGTAAGCTAAAGGTGCTCCGACCTGTAACTATTTCCGCGCTCATTTGGCACGCGCTCGTTCATACACAACGTTGCCGTGACAACCAAGATTCCGTTTTTTTTCTTTTTAGCCCTGACGTCGATCTTTCAGGTCAGCTGCGCATCCTTTCTCTTATCCTATTTCCTTTTCTAATATATTTTAACTAATTTCAACTTGTTTTTGCTCAAACTGAATGTAGAAGTCTTACATAATATTCAAAGACTGTTGTAAAAAATTTTACTTAAAAAAACTTGGTGTTTTGCTATTATGTATCCCCCAATGATTTGTTTTCGGTTTTCTTGTACTTTAAATGGCAGTTTATGTTAATGTCGCTCCTTGCTATAAATAAAATTTGTTTTTTTTTAAATAGAAGCTCCGTCTCATTGGCTACAACGCTTGGCCAACGCCAGATCTTACGTCAAACCGGAAGTTTAAAAACATGTAAAATTCGTTGTTTAGTTGTCTTTACTTAAAAATCTACCTAAAAGTTTAGACTGACATTTTTGTGTTTGGCATGTGTCCTTGCCGATTTTCTTTGCCTTACCATTTTATATTTATATTGTATATTTACACATCTGCCCATCATACATGTGTCAAAACCCACTATATTGTTTGCTATGTTTATTTATAAATATCATTGAGTTGCATTGCCTTAAGGCTGTTTCCTTTACAAAACTTTGTTCAACTATTAATAAACAAATGGTAACTTTTCTGTGGTTGTCATCGTCTCATACACCCCACCACCACAGTTTTTGAAAGCCTGATTGAGTTCAAGATAAAATTAGTTCTTTTATAATTTAACCACTTGCAAGTTTTAAGAGTGTATATGATTCTGAGCCAAAGATGAAAAATCACATGTATTTAGTTCCAATGGAAAGAAGGAGTGATAGGTATCCGGGGCATCATCAAACCCAAATTCATGATCGTGTAATGCATCATGTTCTAAAGTTTTAGGCGAATATTAAACCAGATATTACTAACTTTAAGTTAGGTCTGTTTAGAAGAGCCTACCCATGTTTTTCTTCCTGCTAAACGCCCTTAAAAGTGAGTTAAATTTTAACAAAGGTGATTCTCAAGCTTTTTATTTATTTTTATTTTAACTGAGAGTACTAACAGATGACTGAGGCCTGCAAAGGAAAAGGGCACCATCATGCATTTCTGGTGTAGCACCAGTTTCTGTTGAGAGGATTGTGGTTTATGATGCTTTACGTCACTGCGTTTGTGGTTTATAGACTCAACTACTAGTGAGGTGGCTGTTTTCATTTCCGTAAACCTGCAGTAGCTGTCATTGTAGAGCTGGTTAATTCTGCTGTTATCGCTACAACGGAAGCATTGAAATAAAAGTGAGATGTTCCCATGGTTTTATTCTGTGTTGTTAAATTATAGCAAAATAGAAAAATAAGGCTTTTTTTTTGTCCCTTTCATGCTTAAAGGTTGCATAAGATGCTATCGAGGGATGCTCATTGAGAAATATAGGTCAAAAGCCACAGAGTCCCTCTTGCACTGCCAGCCTCTTAAACACAGGGGGTCTTCCAATAAAAGCAAGTAAAGAATGCCAAATTAAAAATCATTTCAAGTAAAATCAAAGTCACCACAACAGTTAATGATCTTTCCTTTCACTTTATTCTTGATGCAGCTCCCAAACAGTAAATATTACATCACACACACACACAGGGACACCGAGATAGTGTCTGTTATGGATATGACAACATTAAAATGCTTTTGCAACATTAAACAGACAATGTGGATGACTGAGCTGAAGGCCTTGTCTTTGGGAATGTATAGGTGGTATGGTGCTGTTCTCTCCATGCCAACAACAATAACTTAAATTACAATATTTACAAGTTTTACAGAATGAGTAACGTAAAAGTGTAAAAAGAAAACATTCGGGTATGCTGTTTAGCAAACATACAAAGAGAATGAACCAAATAGGTGACAGGTTTCCTGATCGAGTGCACCAAAGTATAAGTTACACTTCACTTGCACTCTCTTAGGCATCTCGAATTTCGCACCTGTCGTCTTCATGTTGCTTTTGAGTCCTACTGGAGACAAACATCTTTATGGTTGTATGGGACAGTAAAAAGTGACACATGCATGAGGTTTTTTTTTTTAAAAGAAAAATCACGAGGGATCTGAACAGAGCAGCAAGTGCAGGGACAGGGACCCCGTGGATGACTTGATTTGTGGAATGTACACTTAAACATATGCACACATGTAGCGCAAAATCTGCATTTAACAGAAACTTGACAAAGGGCAAAAAAGAAAATGCACACAAAGTATATTTTGATGAATCTTTCCTCCATTCTTTTCTGCTGACAGGCATCACTGTAAACTGTCTTCAAATGTGACCACACACCCCACCTTCACCACCTTCATTAACTTGTTAAAGCTTGAGAAATTACACATTAGGGGAAAGAAAGTACTACTGGCCTAGATGTGGCACTTTTTATTCCTCGGAGTGGTATTTTACCTTTAGCTAACCACATTAATGCATTTGTGGAGTCCAATTAAATTGGAGTCAAGATCAAATATTTCCCATGTTACGGAGCTGTGTCACAGCTTCATCTGCTGCACCACAAACAGCAGCGCTTCACAAAACCAAAGCATCCAGACAAGCTCTTCTAAAAAATTTTTAAAAAGAAATTTTTTTTAAAAAAGCAGCTGAAGGAGATTTTTCAGCTGGCCGCATTTTAGGTTGTTGGGATGAATGTCAAAGGTGAATGTCAAAAAACACACAAATCTTAGCACTTCAAATCAACATGTCACTTTTCAGAAGTCAAAAGAAAAACCCCCCCACTACAATAAAATAAAGCACAAACACAATCAATATATTTTGTTTTGTTTTCAGTGTAAAGAAATCTCTTTTCCATTTTCTTCTAATAGATCTGTTTCATAGCTTATACCATCTCTTCGTCAACATTCCCACATCTAACATTACATTTTGACAGTAACTGTATTACAACTAAAACTGCATTAAAAACGTATACAAGCAGATCTCCTGTAATAAACAAATCAAAGTATCTACAAAAACTGGACACGTTTACCATGTTCCACTCACGGTCTTTCTGTACAGTACTTTAACAGTGCAAAAACATTCAGATTCAGCCCCAAGATCAGCCTAAATGTTCAAATCTAACATTCAGTCTAATATTAATGCTGTTTCTCTCCAGACAGCCCCTACATTCAGATTTGATTATACTTGCTAAATGAGTTGACAGATAAAAGATCAAAAGACAAAAAAAAAAAAAAAAAAGAAGTGGAATTGATGTGAAGGCATAACCAGCCACAGCAGCACCTAAGCTTCTGTATACCTGAAGAATATAGTCCAGGTTATTGCAGCATTTTTAACATGATTGTGATCAAAGATGCTAAAAGACCATGTTCAGCCCCTTCTTGAATTAAAAGCTATACCCACGCTTTAGCAGTGGGTAACAAGTGTTTTCTGGACCCATTCTCTGCTTCAACACCAGCCACCTTTTAGAAAACTAATCAAATTAATCCCTTTGACACCGCACGGTGCAAGCAAAAAGGCATGGTCTTTGATATTAAGCAAGTATAGAATCATTAAAGTGTCAGATAATTTTTTCTTCTTCTATATAGCACAGTTTAGTTACCTAAAGTTAATCTAAAGCAAACACACATACACAAAAAAGAAAACATTGAAGAAAAAAACAAACAAACAAACAAACAAAAAAACGGTATTTTGGCAACTGTTTTGAAACAGTGCGTGTGCACTTCTGGTCACCAGTTGTAGTATTGCGGCATACTGTACACTTCCCGTCAGCAAGCAAATAATTACATACACCCCCAAAGAGAAAAAAAATGCTAAAAAAAGAACAAGAACAACACAGGAAAGCAAACAAGGCGTATAAAACAGATGTAGATTTGATGAGGATGATAGCTGGACATTGCAACTTTTTTTTTTTTAAATCAGCACGTCCACAGCACTTTCCCTCCAGTTTGTGATCTTATGTCAACATTTTGTCTAGAGTCGCGCACTGCAAGGTCATAGCAAGGATATCTGTTGATCTTCAAAAGCTATGCATTTATATAAGTACCATATGTGGGTTATGTGAATACTTGGAAATAATTGCTCCTGAATGCGATACTCGAAGTGAGGGGAGTCTTCTTGGCATTTTCAGAGCCAGAAGCAAAATCCTCTTTATGTCCAACACTCGTGTTTGGAGAACCATGAGAGGCGGGTGGAAATTTGGTTAGTAATGTGCAGGGTGCAAACGACTGTCGTACTTTCCACACCTCCAAAAATAGTGCAGGGCAATCATATACAGAGCCCTGCCTGTAAAGCTGTGAGGCGCCGTTCAATGCACTCTTTACCTGCAGACACAAAGCAAAGGGAAAGAAAAAAAAAGCACAAGTCATGATAAAGGAGCCTATCATACTTGACTTTATTACCACAGGACCAATGGAACACTTTGAATTTATCTGCACACATTCCCACCGATGAGAGTTTTAGCTCGAGGAACATTCATGAACTAAATGGTGGTGGTTAGCTGCTGATGCTGAGCGGAGACATTTCCTGTTACTGTGATACGGTGATACTTACATTTGCTAACACTGATGATGTCATCCTGTTCAGTGAGCAGCAGAGACAGGCCCTCCATCAGTAAGAGAGCTTTGTGGTAGCGCAGGACTGATGCTTCCCCCTGGTGGAACATCTCATCTAGTGCAGCAGCCTGAACCTGACAGGACAGAATGGTCAGGTCAAAGGTTTGATCTTGTTTTGACTAAAATATTATATTAAATAATAGGTCAAATGCTAACCACACAAAGGGGGGTGGGGGTGGGGGTGGGGTACTTTTATATCTAAAGATTTTTTGGTCAGTTTCCCCCCATGTTCTCCTCTATTTCTCAATTATCTGACTTTTCTTTCGGTTTACCATCTGCACAGTGTGGCTGAACAGCAGCCGTTCCGCTGTGATGGAGGTGATTTGGTCCATTAGGCGATGCTTCCGGGTAAAGAAATGCTCCAGACGGCTGTTGAGTGAGCGGCAGGATGCCACGCTGGACTTGTACAGCTCATTCAGTTTTCTCACGACTGTATATGGAGAGAAATTTAAAAAAAAGAACAACTAAATACATGAATCACAATTATTTTTATATATTTGTATATATAACCCACACATGGCAATTTTATGTTTTTAAGACTGCTGCTGAAAAAGTGAAAAGGCTTATACCTTGTTTGACAGTAGCAGATGGGTAGAGCTTGCCCTGTTTAACTTGCTCCATGGCTGTGTGTAAGGCATTGGACAAGAGTTCTGCAGTTTTAAGGTAGAGAACCAGCTGTTCTGCATGACTGAGAAGGCAATCACACATAAAGTACTTTAAGTTAAACTAAATTCTAAAAGGACAAATGACACATTAAACACAATCAATACCTGTAGGATAAAAATCGGAATCACAGGTTTATGTTTAAGAAATATTCAGCACCAGAAAATTCACTAGAGGCGGTCAAAAACCATCAAATGCAACAACTACAGTTCAGATTAAAGTCTTCCCAACACAAAAAAACAAAAAACAAAAAATTTGAGAATGCCTAAAATCTCATCCTCTACAAACGACAGTGCCTCAGGCTTTTTACTTTCGCCATGGTGTGGTGAGCAGCAGGCACTTAGGCAGTTTTCGCTTTTCTATTTGCTCACAGCACTCTCTGGGCGAAATGCAAATATTCTTAATTTCAAGCTGAAGTACACAACAAGAAACGTCCCGGGTGCATAAAAACACAAAATGACCTACATGATGACTCTTTCACTACAACCCGCTGCTTTTACTTTAGAGTTTTTGTCCTGCAGCAAAGATGCATTCAAGCATATAAGCTTACAATTAGATTTACATTACAGCAGCACATTTGTAGCAAAATAAAATAATAAAAATAAAATAAAATAATTAAATGTATCCCAATTTCTTTTTTCCATAGTAAGAGATCTGAGACACCAGTACAATTTAATAAACATGTCCAAGACCCCAGAGGCTTATCACCAAACACGGCGTAAAGCCAGGAAATCGCCACGGTATCATTTCCTCCAACAAAGACGCACAGCCACAGCAGATACGGCCTTACCTCCACTCTCGGCTCAGTGAGCTTATCTGATCTGCTACCAGGCTCTGCTGCTGAAGGAGAGAGAGATGAGAAAAGTCCCCCTGCTCCCCTGTCACTGTAGCACCACGGGCAGCAGCCACCTCCATTAGACACAGAGCAAAATCCAATGTGAAGCGCAGCCTTTGCACAGTGTCTGTATGCTCCTGCTGAACTCCGACAGACATGGGAGAAAGACAGGCAGAGAAAGGGAGGGGAGGGTATAATGACAGAATTTTAAACGGTGGACACCAGAATGAGGTTTTGCATTCAATCTCCATGAGTGAAAAAAGCCCAGCATTTAAAAGGAGACAGGTCATTCAGTGCTTTCCATGAATCCATTTCAGCTTTTACCTTAACCTATTTTTCTACAGGTTGTAAACTAAAAGAAAGAAAGAAAAACACCTCAATGACATTGTTTTCCATCTTTCCTCACAGTCAACACTCTCTAAAGGCATACTGACTACTCTTTAGTTCAAGATCACCCTGACTGATGTACACAAGAACAGAAAAAAGTCACTGCTACACACAAGCTCTGATCACAGAAGACCTAAAAGTCGATTCCATCCTCATTACTTTCCAGAGGCATGTGGAAACTGGCATCTCACCTCCATCAGCGTCTCTTCGGGCAGCTCGGGAGCCTCGAAGGTGACGCGACCGCCCATGTTGGCTGTGATGGGATCGGGGAAACTGTAACGAGGACTGGAAGAAACCTCAAAGCCATCCAAACAGGTGCCTGTCGGAGGGTGACGGCTGGTTAAGGAGCCTGCAGGGCTGCCTGAAGTGAATGAGCCTGCAGTCAGGGAAAGAGACAGCAGAAATTTTACACTCAATGCCCGAGGCAATCATTTTTCATCAGTGCAGCTGGCTGCTGGTATTCATGTTTCCTGATTGTTCATAAATACTTCCCAGTCAACAACTGGCAAATTACATGTTTTAAGTCACTTCTTCCCATAATTAATAATGAGATATATACACCTACTCTTATGCTTACCAGAACATTTAATTTCCACATTACGTAAAATGAAAAACTTGGCTCTGTACTGCCCGACTGTGAATCATAGTAATACTGCTGTTATGCTGCAGATGCAATTTGGAGACAAATTACTTGTAATTCAGCTCTGTCAAAACCTTTTGATGCTCAATACCTGAGTATTTTCTTTGTCTGGAGGTAAAGGGTGGAGTGCTGCCACTAGGTGGAGATCCTACAGTGAAAACCACCTGTGCTGGGCTGCCAGAGCTCGGTGCAAAGCCTCCCCCGCCACCTGGGGATCCTTAAGAAAAAGAAGGAGGGAACAAATTTGACATTTTTCTCCCTATGAATCACCATCACTTCCTAAACGTTACATGCGTCAGTGGTTAAACTGCAGAATAATGTGTGTGTTTTCGTTTATGCAACAGTCATGTCTACCTGTTATGTCTATGGCTTTTTCAGAGGTCAGGTTCTCTGTACTGCCTCGGTCACCTGCAGGTCCACCGGGTCCAAACGCAGCCATCAGCAGCACGTCGGACAGACCACCGGCACTTTGAGACCTGCTTCAAAGAAACATGAAACAGGGACGCAGAGCCAAGGTGTTTATTCATTACCTTCCTTTTTTTAATTAGCCATATCTATCCACATATTCTGCAATATAATTTTAGATCATTATTGGATAATAAAACAGTACACTATATAATAAAAAGTCCAAAGAATAAAGAAAAGGTAGAGAACGATTTTTAACTCAGCAAGGCGTGCTTTGAAATGCTCCTCTGAGCCTAACATTGCCTGTTTTAAACTAATTTTACATGAAACAAGCTTCTCTGTGTACCCTGGTTCTTTGTGGATATACATCATTGGGGAACAGAAAAGAAAGAACAGCAGAAACAAAACGCGACCTTCCAAAGCTCTTGGCATCATCATTCCGTCTGTGGATGCAATGAGGAGAATGGGTGACAGGTGTGGGTGCTTGGTGTATCAGGTCTCTGAGCTCTGCTGGGGCAGTCCTGCTGCAAGGAGAGCCTATGACCATACCCTGCTGTGTCAGGAAAGTCACCAGATTTGGAGAACTCGGAGTCTTGGGGAATTCAAATGGTGGGATGGCCTGGGTGAAGGGAAAACATGACGAGGAAAAAGGTTAGAGAGGTTAGATTAAATTGGTGGTTTTATCTCGTCTTGTGTGTATAAAGAAACAATATTTTTCTCTCCGTTAGACACACAAAACACAGACTTACCCTGGAGGGGGAGCCCAGGATAGTGGGGAGGGGATTACGCTGCATCAGCTCACTCAGTCTGGGAGAAGAGTGCAAGGGGCGGACAGCCATGAGTCCGGCTGAGGGAGTACCCAGAGGGTCCGAGTGCTGCTTTCGGATTTTTTGCCTGCCACCACCAGTGGCACAGTCCAACAGACAGGGGGCACTGTGGAGCCTTGTGCCGAGTCCTGCCCTCTGTGGGTGCTGCTGAGAATTCAGCCTGGGTTCAGTGTGCTGCAGAGCTGCAAAGTGGGACAGAAGGAGATCAGAATATTTCTGCTGCTAGACAGCAGGTGGCAATGCAACATGAAGTGTCCGACAGGCCTAGAAAACAACAAAGCTAGCAAAGATGGACAAGTTCTGTCTAACTCCCCCAACAGCATACATGTCTGGGAAGTGAAGGTTCTGTGTGAGGAGGACTTGAAAGCAGCTGGTGAGGAAAGTATGTGATGGCTGATTCATTTTCTCAAGCAATAACTTTTAAAACTTCTGACCACACTGACCCAAGAGGAAGAACACCACCACACTGTATTTCACCTCTGTCTGCAGTTCAGTTTTCATGCCACCCACTGGAAATCAATAATAATTTTAGAGGTTAAACTACTAAATAATTTATAATCATTTGCTCTGCTCTTTTTGTTAGTGGATTTTAATTTAACCTCTGGTTAAAGGTTAGAAACACCTCATCGCATGTTCACACAACCCCAGTTTATGCCTTATAAAGTCTTTGTCTGCTTAGAAGCCCCACATATTCAATTTATAAATACTCGAAAAGAAAGAAAAAGTAAGTCATCGTCCATCAAAAGCTTAAATAATTCAGATAATTTCTGCTATATTAATGACAGAAGTAGTGTTATTTATACAAGTTATAAATGACATGAGTATTAAGTACAACTGATCTTTAAAAAAAAACCAATGAGAGAAAAATAATCTCACTTTTAAGATATTCTTAACAATATACACTCCTCTAGAAATCATTTACACCAAAAAACCTTTACCTGATCTGCTTATAACCCATTTCTATAATTTATAATACAGATACAAACAGACAAAAGACCGGCTGGTGTAGTTTTAACACCTTTCAAATATCGTCACTGGAGTTTGGCACCAACCAGTTAGCTCTAAACTTGCCCTCTATCACTGTACAACTTCTGTGTTTTTAAGTCAGGATGTACTGTTGATGCAGAAGAAAGTGAAGCATGGCCTTCAAGTTACCTTGAGGAGAAAGCTGGAAAGTTCTGGCACCTCCCAGGGAGAACCTGCGGGTGGTGGTGGTGGTGACAGCCCCCTGCCCATAGGGTGGTGAAGGTCCAGTCCTAGCACAGCCCAACAAGCTTCCACTGCTGCAGCGGCGCACAGGTGTTGACAGCCTAATGAAGTGAGTCTTATGAGCCACTGTACTTCCATCAAGAAGTGTAAAAGCTAACCTGTAAATTTAGTTTTGCAACAGTGGAGTTTATATATTTATAAATGTGTGTGTGTTTCTTGATGCAGACCGTGGTGAACCATCCTGTTTGGTAGAATGGAGGTTTTGCTCCATGCGCTGGTAATTCTGGACCTGAGTGGGGACTGGAATAGGCAATGACTGACCATGGTTTCCATAGCTACTTCCCGAGAACTCGCTGGGCCTGACAACAGTGAGAATAACCGAGGGTGCCAAGGGAACAGTTAGATAAGAGAGGAGACAGTCCGTGTGCTTGTGTACACACATGCATAGTTAACACTTTCCAGAGGAAGCTGATGTGACTTATTAATTTGCACAATGTTTACGTACAAACAACACATCAACTAACATCACTAAACAAAAGATTAAGATGACAGTTGTGGAGTAACTGTGTATGTAATAGAGAGATAAACACTGGGACAATTAAGCTTGTTAAACTAATAAAACTGACTTCATTGAAAACCTTCTGACAGTTATCAGTGAAGGAAATTTTGTGCATGAACTTGAATCCAAAGCGCAAAATGTTACTTTACCAGCTGCTTCTTTTTTGCACCATGTAACTATGCAATAGGGGAAATAATTACTTGATATTCTGTTGAATTTGTAGGTTTGTTCACTTATAAAGAAATACACAGTCTCTAATTTTGAAGGTAGTTTCAGCTATTAGTCTAACTATTCAAATATATATCGCAAACATTACTAAGAAGCCAGACATGTGAGGTTGTGCTGAAAACACTGAAACCAAACAGAGGAAGGTAAGCAGTTTTTAAAAGAAAAATATAAATATAAAACCCTAGACTCCAGAGGGTTAGGTGATGGAGTGGCCCAGCCAGTCTCCAGACCTCAGTCCTTTAGAAAAATCTGTGGACAGAGCCGAAGCTTCGAGTTGCCAAGCAACCTGGAGGATTTAGAGAGTTTCTGTAAAGAGGAGCGAGCCAAACTTGATGGTTAGATGTGTGTCAAACCTGCTGACCAACTACAAGAAACTTCTTGCCACTGTGCTTGCCTACAAGGGTTTCTCCATCAAGTCAAGTTTTTCTTATTCCATTCAGTGACACACAAATCCACTTATACCTTTTTTTAATAATGTGTTTTTGGAATTTTTGGTCGACATTCTGTCTCCCTCCTTTAAAATTAAACTACAATAAAAATTAGACACTGTTCATTTCATTGTAAGTGAGCAAACTTGCAAATTCATCAGGAGATCAACTAATTAGCTCCCCCACGTTTACCACCATAAGAAAAGATTTGGATGTGTGCGGTTACCTGACAGGACTAGGTGATCCACTGTAGGAAGGCGAGTGTGGCGGTGTTTTGGCTTGGCTACACAGACCAGCAGAAGCTAAAAGAGAGCTAATTAAAGTGGAGAAGAGAATAAGACCATCACAACGTTATTAATGAACAATTTAGAGGGCGTACACTTTCAAAGCTAATATAAGTGTGATTACTAACATAATTTATCTTCCTTTATAAGCCCGATTCTGTAACAGTGCCAAACAAGTGCATTTAATTAACATATCAGCCGCTGTGCTGGATATTAATGAATAACTAGCTTTTGCTCCTCACCCGCTGTTCATTAGGCTGTCCTGCAGCACTTTACTCTCACTTGTCAGCTCACCTGCTGAAAAAAAACCCAAAACTGTTATAACTTGAATAGCACAGAGCTTCAGCTTGAGAAATGCAATATAAAAGCCAGTCTGTGAAAAAAAAAGGCTACAAGATGAATTCAAAGACTTCAGCTGTCAGTCTACTGAATTATGTAGAGCTCCATGTGATGTTTATGGAGGGACTCGATGAAAAAGAAAAGTTTTCTTACTGGTGAAGTGAGCAGGCACTATCACAAAGTCATCTGTGTCACAGGAGGAGGAGTTCTTGCTGCTGCCGCCACCTCCAGATGAGTCCTTAAGGAGAAAACCAGTGGCCTCCTGGGTGGGAGAGGCCAGAGCTTTGGCTCGCAACTGCTGAATCTCAGCAAGAGACTGCTACAGAGACAGGGAGACAGAAGGTGGCATATTAAACACAGAGGAGGAAAGTATAAATTAGTCATCAGAGAAGGGAAAGGTGAAAAAGTTGTTGCTTCTATGACTGTAAATAAAACTTTACACTCATCAGAAAAAACATACAAAAATCTCCTTCAGAGGTCGGCCACTTTGGGAAATTAGTGCACATAAAGAAGATATATTTAAAAAAAGTTTTTGGCTTCTTTGGGGAACTTTTGGTTTGTTGGGGAATGTGCTCGTCCCCTCTCTCTGGGGGAAATGCTGGAGGAAATATAAGAAATAACAAACACAAACCGGTGGTGAGGCGAGGTGAGAGGTGGAAGAGCTGCTACAAGAGCTGGCTGATGCAGAGCTGGGCAAACAAGTCATGGTCACAGTAGGAGTTGCTGAAATGAAATTCAACACAGTTGTTAGTTTCTGAAAACAGAAACTTTGTGTGTTCAGAATTAAAGTCCACAGGACTTCCAAGGTGTTATAACACCCGTTCTATCTTTACGTGACTGGCCTGACTATCAGATCTCATCCTGTAAACATTACTTCAGCCACCTTGTTTTATTTTTAGGGTTACATTTTCTATTGAAACAAATGGAACGTTATTTGTATTTTTATCTATATTAAACCTAACTAAGGAAGTGGTGCTGTTTATTCTTACTTACTCTTTTTCACAGATGAGCTAGCCTCCAGGAAAGGATGACAAAAAAAGTCATCTACCAGGGAGAATAAATATAATTAATGAGAGGAAGCAGAACAAAGACTCAAAGTGTACAACATGGAAAAGTTACAGTTTTCTTGTGCACTGGGATTATTTCTGCATGCAACAAACTAAGAAACTGTAACAACATCTTTGCATAAACAAAGTCTGATCCAAACATGAACGAGTGAAATATGTAGAGTCTGAATAAACGTTAAACGTTTTCTGACCAAAGTCCATGCGGTCTTTGTGGTTGCGCTGCAGCAGACCCAGCAGCAGCTGCCTCAGGTGGCTTGAAGTCTCTCTGGGAATGCTGCAAAACAAATACAACAACAATCAGTCTTCGCTTCATGCAAATGATTAAAAAGTCAATACTCTACATACAGCAAAACCTTCAACTCCACCTGCTTCAGTCTTTATAGATTTACTAAATTAAGACATTTCTGAGGCAATGTATGTGTACTAGAAAAAATTAATGATTTATGGCTTTTTTTCCAGGTCTTTGATAAGCTGATAAGCCACAACTTTCAGATTGGTTCTGCACTAAAAATCCAAACAATACTTTTATTCTAAGAAATACCTTTATAATAAATGCAGAGAACTAGGACATCATTTGCTAAGTTTTTTTTTTTTTTAAACATATCATCATTTCAACATAATTTCTTACTTGGGGCTGAGGTTCTTGTTTTTTTCATAGAACAGCCGGAGATCTTGGGGACTGCTGGCCTGAAGATGGCAAAAAGTCACAGATATATTGGAAAAACATAAGAAAGTCTGTAAGAGTATGCATATACACACAGAGTAATTACACAATTACACTATTCTAGTGCATTGCTGTATACATTTTTATTATATCAGGTTTTGTCACTGCACTGCAAACAACACACTCCATTTACTTGAGTAACAACTTTTATGTAAACATATCAGAGAACAAGGAAAACAACACAGCTGGTAATCTAAAAATGCTGCTGGATCAGTTGGGGAAGAACACATAACAGGTTTTGCTATATTACGCTTCATTTTAACACCACTGTAAACATCCACATTTGGCATCTTTAATCTAAATTTAGCCCAATACAGGCTGAGGAAAAACAAAAGGGAGATTTTTTTTTTTTTTATGTGTGATGTTAGAGCAGTTATAAGGAATTCAGCAGGACTGTAGCTGCCAAAGACAAAGAATATAAAGAAGTCACACTGCTGGAGTTGTTGTTTTGTCCCTGCTGGTCTGCAGTCTGTACTGCTATTGCACGAATGCCCACAGTTTTGGAGCAAAAGACAAAAGCAAAATTTTTTTCTAATTAGCGCGCTAGTTATCACATCCTCACAATGAGTTGATATTCCAATGTTTCAGGCACTTTTGATTTGAGGTTTTTATCCATTATCCTATCACACACTATCATCAGGGATGCATGTGCCTGGTTTCAGTCTTAAAGTTCAACATGTCAGTGGTCCAAAACACGCAGTCCTAAATAACAATCTTCAGCAAAAAGATGATCTGAAGGTCTTGAAATAGATGATATGTCCCAACATAACAGTTTAGAAAAGCCTAAAACTGGACCTCAAAGGGCACAGAATGGACACACCAAATACTGGTTTGACTTAAAGTTTTCTTGTTACGGATGAGGATTCGGGCCACCGGAGGGAAAAATCAAAAGTGGGCACATCTTCTTTTCCAGAATTCTGAGATTAAAATCAGAAAAAAATTCAGAATTCTGAGAAAAAAGTCAGAATTCTGACTTTTTTCTCAGAATTCTTGAAAAGAGAAAAAAAGAGACATGCCCACTTTTTTTCCTTTTCGTGGCCCTAATCCTCTTCCATAGTGTGTTCACTGCTCTTTATAAGAAATAAACACTCACTCTTAGAGAAATAATTATTTTTTAAAATCAGGCCAATTTTCACTTTGCCAAATTTTTGCACTGCAATGTAGTTACCTATAAAATTATATCTTAAAAGTAAATATAAAGGGAAAATGAAGTTTTGAAACTCCACACAAGCATATTATCACCCTATGGTGTTGTCACTGAGAAGATAAAGGCTCTTATATTGCCAAGAATCATTCTGGAAATTGTAATTTTTATTTTACCTGAAAAGGAGCTTTTCCAGTCAGGCACTGAAACACTATTGTTCCTATACTCCACAAGTCAGCCTTGGCATCATAGTTTTGGGACATAATTACTTCAGGAGCCTGGTGAGAAAAATAAAAAAGGGGAGGTGAGCTCAATTTTAAAAATTTGAGGGACAATTGATTATTAAATTGATATCATATTCATCCCTGTATTGTTTTACAAATTTCATTTAGTTAAAAATGTAACAAATGAATACCACTGCAACAATCTCAAACAGCTAAAACCATCATATTTGAATCTGCCAACTGAAACATTTATTCACATTTAAACAGTCATTTCCTTTTCATCAGTAAAAATCACCCAAATTGTGCTTACCATGTACATAGGGGAGCCACAGAGCGTGGCTGCCATCATGTTGTTCTGAAGGTACCTTGCAAACCCAAAGTCCGCTGTGGACATAAACGTCAAGGAGGGAAGAAATGATGGAGAAGAAGAAGACAAAAAGGAAAAAGAGGAGGATGAGTAAATATTTGGTGCCAGAAAGGAATCCAGGTGTACCTTCATAGTATTTACACTGTGGCAATTTTGAAACAGATAAATAAATAAGAGAAAAATGGAAAAACAGACTAGCAAAATAAACAAAAGAATATGCAATGCTTCAGCGATAATGGGCGAGTCTTCACGATCAAATGATTTATTAAGCTCATGGAAATTTAGTATCATCACACTGGAGTTTACTTTGAATTATGACGTATTTAAAACACTTCTCAACCACAGAAGATAAATGTAGCACACTGGCTTGTTGACTTTATCATTTCCACAGTACAGATGCATTGGACAGACAACCTAATACTGTACTCCTATATAGGTTTTCTGTTATTTATTGTAATACAATGAAAGAACACCTGAGTGTCTTTCATTTGATTGTTTATGTATTATTTAAATGCTTCGTTGCAGTATGACAGTAAGGCTTTAAAACTGACGTAAATTTCTCCATCTTAGCAGTCGAAGCAATCCAAGTTGGTTTTTTGCAGGCCAGTTCTGGCCCTTGGGCCTTATGTTTAACACCTCAGAGGTGTTGAGAAAAATCTGGCTAAAGGCGATAGACACTTCACCTTTAGCCAGATGAGCTCCTAATTACCAGACAGCATTTCAAGATGGACCTGACTCACTTTTGGAGCTAGCCTCGTGTGACCATTTAAGTGTTTGCTTGTTTGTAGTATTATTAAGTCATAATCTTGTACTCAGTATATACATTTTATAAACATTAACTCTAAAGTGTCTAAAATGCACCTAGCCTCTTAAACTAATCAACAAACCGCTTGCAAACAGAAACAAGAAAACAGAAAACCTTGTGTAGGTACAGTGTGTGTGTGTGTGTGTGTGTGTGTGTGTGTGTGTAGTCAGTTTCTTTGAGACTGAGCTGGCTTTGCTATGCATTCAATCTCTAGAGGGGAAAAAAATTAATAGGCTTAGGGACTAGTAGAGCTTCCAAACAGCTGAACACACTTGCTCTCACTCACTTGGGAAAGACACTTCATAATTATTCAATTTAATACAATGCAGTTTTATTTATATAACATCAATGCACTTCATATTGTAAGGTAAAGGCCCTACATTATTAGAACCCCACCCAAACAATCAGACAGCCTCCTATGAGCAAGCACTTGGCGACAGTGGGAAGGAAAAACTTCCTTTTAACAGGAAGAACTCTGGCTCAGAGAGGGCCAGCCATATGCCACTACTGGTTGGAGTGATGGGAAAGAGAAAAGAAGGTGAAAATAAAAAACAAGAAGACTTTAAATGAATGAAACACCATTTCTTCTCCTGTTTTTAAGTCACTTCCTAATAAGGCACATTGTGAATTACACCAGTGAATCAAGCATCTCTGATCTGTTGCGTTCAGCGATGCATACAGTGAAGATTTAACACTTAACAAAATAATCAACCTCTGTGAGAGTAGACTTTAAATGGCTGGTGTGCACTGCTGTGTCTCCTTACAAAACCATGTTTTTCCCAGAAAGTTTTCCATTTATTTATGAAGCCCACATCGTATCCTGGATGCCACTCAGACAGCCAGCAATTAGTGACATACAGCTAAACAGGTCACTCTTGGTCCGACTGGGGATGGGAACAAAGAAAACTACAGTCTGACATTATTTTGGTAAAGTTGCACACCAGCTCAATATACTTAGCCAGGAATTTCAAATTTACTTCAATGTCGCCTGCTCTGGCACCTGGAATACTTCTGACTGTGATCACTGGGGTTTCTAGTTTCATGTTTTTAAGAATAGAGTCACCAATAGCCAGACACTTGTTGATTACTTTCTGTTGCACCAATATCATCTTCTACCACGTCAATCAATTTCAAACTGGACGACACAAGTGCATCTTGTACTCGTAGAAAGCATCTTTGTTGTTGCAGCATTTTTAAACAGCGTGCACTCTCAGAGGAACAATAGCAACACTGCAGAGGTAAAACGTGAAATTGTAAATGTAATCAATTTCTTCAAACAAGTTTAGCCTTCTAAGCTTGGGGTAATCAATTACCTCAGGGAAATCATTATGAGATCCCATTGCAATAAAACGGTCTATAAAAAAGTTGATTGCATTGTAGGGATTTCCATAAGGAGCTTTATGAGATTCAATTATTTTTTTGCTCCTGTAAATTGTTCTGCTGCTTTTAATCCCACAAGTTTTATATTTGTAAATGTTTTCCCGTCACTTTAAAAAAAATAAATTTCTTCTTGTTTAGCATATTAATCAACAGATACTACAGAGCTTAAAACGGTCTCCAAAAGTGTGTTGAAATACTAATAATAAAAAGAATAATCATAATTAAAAAAAAACTATGTATGATCGCTTTAAAGACTCTCACATAATCAAACCTACCAATCTTGATGCAGGTGTTGTTGGAGTGTGACTTGCATCCTGGTGGGTAAGAAAGCAGGATGTTCTGTGGCTTGAGGTCCCTGTGGATTATTCCTTTGGATTGTAGGACCCTCATGGCCCCTGCAATCTGCTGCAGGAAAACCCGAATAGTGTCCTCACTCAGTGTGCCCTTAGCTGCAGGAGAACACAAAGCAAATGTCAATTAACTACTAACTTTGATGTGAATCCTACAGGTTACTATGCAAGTAGAATTTTCCTAATGAGGACACAAAATGATGATATCGGTAAACCTATCACGGGCTGAATGAATCTCTCTTAGTTTATAGTTGGAATACAATGATTTTATACAACAGATCATTTTAACATTTCCTAAATTATCTGCAGCGTGTGTTTATTCCTGTGTTCTCTCATATCACCCAACTGCCATGTCCTCTTTTGTGTCTCCACCTCAAACTGATACAGTATTGTGTTATGGACACTTCCTTGTCTACAATTGCTCCAAGTCCACGTCCCTTCCAGCAGACTTTTAAAGGCGTGCTGTACTCGCCTTGAGCTAGAAGCAGTCTAGGTCATTCATCACAATGGGGAGAGGATCCAAAACCATTTTTCAATCATGCCGGCTATTAATAGAATAGGATGGGATTTCTATTTAGAGTCTGGGTGCAAAATTACAGGAAGTTTGACGGACATCACAAATGAATTGATGGTCCTGGCTATTTGAAGCCCAGAGAAGTTTGGTGAGGATATGACGAACCTGGGAAAATCGGTAGTGCTGAGAAATTCCCAGCTTGCTACCATTTTGACTCAAAAGTGAGCACAAGGTGGCTCCCAGTATATGATTAAACACTGTACTGTGTTTATTAAAAGACAGAAGAACAATGCAGAGAGGTGTCTCTGGTCTGATTATTCTTTAGGCACTATTAAAACTTTTAGGTCCAAATCTGTTAGTGACAAGCCAAATCTGCTGCTGCTTTCAGGGCTAAACACGAAAGCCTGTTTCCTGTGGTCACAAGGAAGTCTCACAAAACAAAGATGTGACCTGAGCGACCTGAGTCTTGGGAGGTGACAGAAAAATAACTGTCATAACCAGCACCTCCCTTTGAGAAATCACTCTGACAAATTCTTTAACATAAACATTTTGTCACAAAGTGCTTTATTGGAGGCTTTTACTAATTTAAGGTTATAATTAAGACTATTGATGATTTGGCCATCATTGCAGACTCCATTTTTTTAGTTATATGGTTGCTCTGCTGTTCTCTTATTTCTGAAATTTAAGATCTCTTTCCTGAACACATGTTTATGCCAAATATCGGCATTTAAATACATATGAAAATATGCCAAATGTCTAGTTTTCATCTCGCTTGCTAGGAAACAGATATACTCGTTATGTTCAGATAAAAGAGAAGGGCATTCAGGGCCTGCTTTAGATCTAGAAAGACTTTTGAGCAAAGATTTTATTCCTGATTTAACTGATTTTTTGAATTAAGAAGCATTTTGAGTACATTGAGCATAAGTAGATAAACTGTTGCACTTACAGTGTAAGTAGTCAGCGAGATCGCCGCCGTTGCAGTACTGTGGTTAAAAATAGTGACAGGGCAGGAATGAAGGGGAGGGGGAGAGAGATGAAAAGGAATAGCATTAGAAAACACAGGTAGCACCGAGGACTGAGGTGTAACCATAGTGAAAAAGACTCTGAGATCACACAGCCTCTGAAGCAACTAGAAAGCAGCAGAGATCAGAGGAGTGATTTGCTGAAGAGTGATGTGTTTACAGATTTATACCCTTGTTCCCATTCCCAGCATTAATATGAATGAACCCAGAAAAGGACGGGCTGTGACAGGTGAGGCTGTAAAATGCTGCCTCACAAGTAGTTTAATCTCTCAGACACACAGATCAGCATAAAGAAATCTGCTTTTGACTTATGGTATAGATCTAGACAGCAGCTGTATATTTTTATTTTAATGACGTAGTACATGACAGAACACATTTGACAGCAGAAGATAAAAATGAGGCTAAGAAATCCAAAGTTCTTCTGCCTGGCTGTCAATGTCATGTACACTCACTAGCCACTTTGTTAGGTACACCTGATCATCTGACCACAGAGAGTGGTCCACAAAAAAAGTAAATATTCAGCGAGCGGCCGTTCTCCACATAAAATGCCTTCCTGAGGCCACAGGAGAATGACCACTTGTTAAAACCAAGGTTTGCAGAAGACATCTCTGAATGCATATGTTGAACCTTGAAAAAGGTGGACTACAGAAGCAGAAGACCACACTGGGTGCCACTCCTGTCAGCTAAGAAACAGGATACTGGGACTTCAAGTTAGGTGGAGGTCACCAAAATTAGATAACTGGAAAAATATTGCCAGAGCTGATGAGTCTCGATTTCTGCTGCAACAGTCAGATTGTAGGTTCAGAATTTGGTGTAAACAACATGAAAGCATGAATCCACAAAAAATCTGCAGCATCTGTTTGATGATATCATGTCGATTCAGACCTAACCCTCCTCTTGAATCTATGCCACCGAGATCTGAGCCAGTTCTTAAGTCAAAGAAGTCAGAGATCGAACCTGGTACTAGCAAGGTGTACCTAATAAAGAGTTTAGTGAGTGTATATGAATTTTTACAACATACATTAACAAAAATAGCCAGCAATTTTTAATTGCTTTAACAAACACTATAAACAGACTTTACATTGATAAAACAAAGTCTGGCATGTTCCCTTGAAGAAATTATTTAAAATGCACAAAACAAGAGTACGAGCATCAACTGCAAAAAAAAATCATAATCAGGACAACAGTATCAAATCACAGCAAAAAGAGTACTGGCTGTTAGCCATTTAACCCCCCCACAGATGCCTGAGGAGACAGCTAATTTTAGCCCTGTTAGAGTTCAGACAATACAGCGCTGAGCAAACAAAGCCAAACATCCCAGCAAGCTTACCTCCATTACCAGGTACACTGAGCTGGCAGTTTCCTAAAGAGAAGGGAGATAAGAAGAGTGAGGGTAAACACACACATGCCAGTGGCAGACAAAGCAGAAGGAACAGATGGTTCCTGTACACACCACTCATGTTAAAGCAAGCTAAGGAGGTGACTTAGACTAGAAATATCAAGCAGCTTAAACAGCTGCAGAAAAGTGAAAATAAGCGGCTAAAATCCAGATACAGATACCGACAAGTCTATACAAGTTGCACAATGGGAGGAGGATTAAAACACTAGGTCTGTATAGGCAGAACCAACTGATACCCCTGAAACACCTGTTTTATTTTTTTCTTTGTTTCTTACACAATAAATATGGAGGTGGTGTGGATATAAACAAAAAAAAACCTTGAATTGTATGTCTGCCATCAGAAATTAGGAACAAAACAAAGACAAAAAAAAGGGGCACTGGCTATTGACCAAATGATTTTATATACAACCCAAAAATTCAATTAGTGCATCCTTAAAAAGCAAAAAACAACAATAAAAAACAATTACTGCCACAGAAAGCGGACTCTGTCCTCAGCAACATTAACAAAGCAACGGGCGACAAGGGTGAATCAGTAACAAGCGAGTCATATTTTCTCACATCAACACCAAGATAAAAAACAAATTATGGATAATTTGAAATTATTCCTTACTGAGAACTTGGAACCACAGAAACTCTAACATCTATTGTGCACTTTGGAAACAGTCCAAAACTTCTTTAAAAAAAAGAAAAGAAAGAAAACTCTGAAGGATAGTCAAGCACATTTCAAAAACCTCTCTTATCTCATGGCAACAGATGACTGTTGTCTCTCTCTGACCTCGATTCAGTATCTCACTAAAGCCAGCAGTCAGAGGCCAGACTGTTTTATACAGTTCAGCTGAGTCAGGCTTCTGAATAGTTGTCGTTGGCTTTATTAAAGATGGACAGCCAAACACAAGCAGCCAGTGCGTTTAGGGGCGGTGGGAAAACAGTAAGCTAAGTAAATAACATTAGATGAAATAGTTAAATAAGAGGTTGGTGTTGTGGCAGTTTGCCATGGCACTGTAATAGCTTACAATAAAAAAAAAATCTGAACCATGTCCTGGGCTATAATGACTCAGTCACACTCGAGTGAAAACTGGACTTTGGATTTGGCTCAGCTGATTGCCAACTGGTTATATTCCCAAATAAAAGCAAGGTTGTCATTTGGCAGTTCAATAAAATTTCTAGATTTCTCTTTCAAATCTGTGAGACTCTGGTTGGACTCTGAATGGAAGTACTTTGTGTGAACTTCAGCTTCAATTTCAACTAATTGCTTTATTATCACAAACAGATTGCATGCGATTGCCAACTTGACCCCATTCGAACGAGACTGAATTCTTCAGCAAATATTCAGTCGTATGCTGACAGCAGGTGAAAGGGTTTCATTTTCTATATGTCACTAGATGTACAGCCAGATGACTGAATAGCTGACTTTTTCAACTGTCAAACAATGGTTTAATATCAAGACAGATCAGTCGATCTGATTACAGCAGACAGATTCAAAGGTCTGGACCCAGATGAGTAAAAATTGGAAGCCTACAATAACACAAATACTTGACTTGCAAACTCATCTTCAGTCCCTTTCATTGCTGGTTTCCAGAGCTTGGTTTGGTGTCAGTTTCTTTATGACCTAATTAGATAGATGGATGGATCGCTCGCTAAGAAGATCAGCACTGTCGGCTGCCATGCCACAACAAACCTGTAATCTTAGAGCCCAGCTCCAGCTATCCCCAGGCAGCACAAACGATAAAGAGAGCAGGGTATTTTTTAAGGTTCTGCATGTACAGAGAAATGATTGTTGCTAATTATTTCAGCAAAACAACAAGGGGATTGTGCTTTAGTGTGTAAGCAGCAAGCAGCTCATATGATAGCATGCAACACTGTTCTTCCATTATGAGTAAGCTGTCAAGCTTAACCGATATGGGCAGAGAATGATAGCTCAAACCCCTAGTCTGCTAATGAAACTTTCAATATGTGCAGTTTTCATTTTCTCTTCACATAACACAGAAAGAGGATCTCATCTCACTTCTTAGAGTCAAGGATTCACATTTCATATAAAAATAAATAAGTAGATCACAATGGAACAACCTTCAAAACACCTATGCAAATTTTTAAAATTACAAACATTTTTTTAAGAGATTTGTTCCAGACTGGTTTCTTCAAAGACACAGCATCAGCTAGCTGCTGTTAGTCTGCAAGAACAACGCAGCCTTTGAAATTAGCAGAATTTACACATTTGATGATTTTTTTAAACCAGATGGCAGTTTGTTAATCAAAAACTACAAAGACAGAAGAAACACCTGGTGAGTTCAGATAAGAGTTTGTGTGGGGAAGTAAGGGAGATGATGTCTAATGGTGATGCCATGGCAGAGACATTACTGAGAGTGTGGACTCGCATTAACAACACAACACCTTTTGTTTATTATGGTGAGCCAAGATACCTGCTTCTCTAACAATGCACAACTGCTAAAGAAGCATTAACACAGTAGCCTGTGCCCTAATCAACTTGTTTCTGCCTACAAGCACAACTTAAATTGCTACACTTCAAAGAAAGACTTAATAAAAGGAGGCCATCAGGAACAGGCCACGCAGCAGCAGAGAGAATTTAAGCACTAGAAGGGCTGGCCAAGTTCAACGGGCCACAAAACCAGAGTAGCCGGAGCAGAAACAAACAGTTTTAAAACAAACAAATGTTGGAAAGCCTCATTTAACAAATAGGTAAGCCATAACTGTGCGAACTGCATGAGACACAAGTGGGTCATGTGGAAAAGCCACATCCAGCAGCCCATCTGCTCGGCTTTTCAGCTGCTGTCTAACAGGGAAAAACGAGAAACCTTACCATGTGATTTTGATACTTGTGAATGTGATGCTACATACCTGAAAGTCCAGTAAAGCAACAATGTTCTCATGTTTGAGTTCCTACAGAAAAGACAGAATACTTCAGGTCACCTATCGTTATTATCATCGCATTTCTTTTTACATGCTTGTTCTGGGCAGGGCATTCTTGTAGTCTGTGAGAAGCTTCTGAGTGCAGATTTTCACTATAACAAACTCTGCGTTTAGTAAGACAATCATGCTGAGATAACCACTCCTCATATTTCACTAACACATCTGGCACGTGGCCAGCTGTGAATACCATATTACCACAGCTCCAGACGCCAGGTGACAGATTCAACTACGGAAACATACATCAATCAATCTGATGTTGAACACTAGGCAGGGAGTGTTCTTTTGTCTCTCTCTGAACTTGATTTACCTTCAGTATTTTGATCTCCTTCCCCAGCAGAGTCTGAGATTTGGCTAGGTTCTTCTTGTTGATGCATTTTACTGCCACCTCCCAGTCATGTTTCTGGAGCACAGAAACTCAAGTCATTGATGAAAGAAATAAAACACTGCACAGGATGAGGTGCGCTCGAATGTCAGAAAGTGTCTGCACTTTGTCTCACTGCAGTGCCATCTGTCAAATGTACGGTTTGGTAAAAGGAAATGTAAAGTGTCACACTATAGCATATTTGTTTGTTGACTACCATGGAGTGTTGGCCTACATGCTAAGGAAAATGACCTGCTGAGAGTGTAAACAGCCAGAAGGTCTGGTTGCTAAGGGTTTTCTTCTCTTTTTAAAGCAGACTCCCATGCACCATATTTCATATAAATCACAGCAGTGACCTTGGCAGTGGATTTTCTGACCTTCCAGCAAAATTATAGGCAGTTTACTACCTGCATTGTAATATGCAATGAAGACAGCAGATGAAAATTATTCTGTTCACTTCAATTTTATTTATATAGCACCAAAGCACAACAAAAGTTGCCTCAAGTCTCTTTATATTGTAAGGTAAAGACCAATATAATAGAAAGAAAACAGAAAACACCAATAATCATATGATCCCCCATAAGCAAGAGATTTGGCAACAGTGGGAAGGGAAAACTCCCTTTTAACAGGAAGAAACTTCCTGGTCTGAAAGGACCAGGCTCAGGGAGGGGCAGCCATCTGCTGCATCCGGCTGGGGTGAGGAGAGGAGAACAGGAAAAGTACATGCTGTTGACTAGAGCCAGATATTAATAATAACAGATAATTAAATGCATTATGGGAATCCCCCAGCAGCCTAGACATATAGTAGCATAACTTTGTATTCTTCTGCTATCTGTACCTGAGCTGTGGTAACGCACAAATTTCCCTGCTGTGGGATCAATAAAAGTTTAGCTTATCTTATCTTAGGATTCAGGGTCACCTGATCCAGCCCTAACTATACGCTTTATCAAAAATAAAAGTTTTAAGCCTAGTTGGCGCCACAGAAGAGGGGCCTGAAAGCTGAGGGCTCCCATTCTACTTTAAAATATCCTAGGAAAAACAAGCAAGTCCGCAGTCTGAGAGCGAAGAGCTCTAATGAGGTGAAATTATCTGTGTGCCAATTTAGTAAAGAAGCAACATAGATGCTTCAGGCCCACATGAGCCCCTGGTGGATTACATGTCTCAGGATGAAGCATTTCCATTTCATATCCATCCATTCTGGGTGTAGTACATGTTTGAACATGTCTATTTGGCCTCAGTGTGGAGCTTTCTAAGGAAAACAATACGTGTCTGGTGGCCTATATTTACATTAGCGACGCTGACACACAACATCTGCACCACAAGCCAGCCACAAAAATAAAGGCAGTCACACAATAACCATCCATGCTTTCAGGAAATGTGTCGCAAGTATTTAAATAAAGTATTTCAACATTTTTTAATATAGCTTTCTGTTATTTCAAAGAACATCCTGTATGTGAGACTAGGCCTCTTAAGGGCGTACAATGACAACAAATACACCAGATGGCGACCCACATTTAACAGCACAATAAATCTGCCTTAAAAAAAAGACAACTGATTTGTTTATAGCAGCAATATAACGCATTATAAACGTGCAAAGGGGTAATACTCACCTCTCGATGTCTACCTTTAAAGACCACAGCAAATGCGCCATGTCCTATCAGGTCCTTCCGACTGAACTCAAATTTTCCCACCGTCTCCATGTCGAGCCAAAGTCTTTATTTCACACCACTAAGACCTGGCCAGACGACCAGGAGACCTCAGGTCACCCTTCTTGTCAGCGAGTCCTTTCTCCTCTGTCAACTGGGGGCAGCTGCAGCGACGTTCACCCCCTCTTTCTCTTGCCATAGGCTGCCTACCTTTCAAACCGGCCTCTTCTCTCATGTTAACACGGATACGTTTTGAAGTTTTTATTTTTATTTAAATCGTGTTACTTCTGACAAAGCCGTGAAGCAAGCTCCATCTTTGACAGTGCGGCCAACATGAAGTTAGCTAACTTAACGAACGACTTTCCTAGCTGCTGTCTCGGTGGTGCCACCTTAAAAAGCAGCTCGCTGCGTTTTGTTTATATACAGAAGGTCCTGACTTCTGTCGCCTGGGCGTCCATACAGGCGAAACGAGCCCCAGCATTAAACTCAAAAAGAAGAAAACAGGTCTAAATAGCAGAGACCACTGCTAACCCCCCCTTAATTCATTGCAATTAGCAGCTGACTCGCTGAAGTCACAACATCGCTCGTGCCGTCGAATACAGTCTAGCGTCTGAAACAAAGCGCATGCGCATTGCGATTAAAGCCGAGGGTTTGACGTCACGGAGCGTCCCTAAAATGAAAGAGTAGATTTGGTTTAAGTTTATTAAACAAGATCAGACTGGAAAAAGACGCTTCGCCTCAGTATAAAACAATGCATCAGATAACTGGGTATTATGTGCGCATGCGTGCTTATGTGCACACTGGAAAAATAGGCCGAAGCAGAAAACGAGAGACACACAGCTCTACTAAAGCCTTTGTTTATTTCACACGGAAAAATGGCAAAAGCATGAAGCTAAAAACTGGACAATGACAACCCAGGACTGTTGAGCAGCTAAAATCCTACAGTACCATGGGAACTGTGTCACATTTACATTTTTCAGATAAAAATAAGTACATAAAAAAAATAAAATAAACCAGAGTCAATGCAAAAGGCAGTTTTTAAGTTACTGTTTAATTTATTAAGGGAACAAACCTATCCAAAGTTACCTGGCCCTGTGTGAAAAAGTAAATGCCCCCTAAACTTAATAACTGATGGTGCCACCCCTGGCAGCAGGATCTGCAATCAAGTGTTTAAAATAACTGATGACGAGTTGCTCACATCGCTGTGGAGAAATTTTGTCTCATTCATCTTTGCAAAATTGTTTGAATTCAACCACATTGGAGGGTTTTTGAAAATGAACGGCCTGTTTAAGGTCATGCATCTCAATCTGATTTAAGACTTTTACTAGGGCATCTCCAAAAGTTGATTCTGTTCATCTGGACGTGGCGTTTTGTGGGAGAAACGTTTCGTCACTCATCCAAGTGACTTCTTCAGTCTCAGCTGACTGCAGGTTTCCCCAGTCTTATAATGTAATCTTATGTAATCTTATAAACAGTACATTTGCATAATGACTGAAACCAGCCCCAACTTTTGGAGATTTACTTTCCTGGATGATTGAGAATGCATCAAGACGTTTTACTAGGGCACTCCAAACCCTTCCTTTTGTTTTTCCTGAGCCATTCAGACTTGGACTTGCTGGTGTTTTTCGGATCATTGTCCTGCTGCATTACCCAAGTCCTCTTGAGCTTCAGGGAATGAGTTGAGACAAAGAACTGGGAGAGAGCAGAATTCATGGTTCCATCAATTACAGCAAGTTGTCCAGGTCCTGGAGCGGCAAAGGAGTTCTAGATCCTCACACTACCACCACCATGTGTGACTGTTGGTATGATGTTCTGTTTATGAAACACTAACAGGACTCAAACCTTCAAATACTTCAACCTTTATCTTGTTAGACGACAAAATATTTTCCCAAAAGTCTTGGGGATCATTGAGATGTTTTTGGCAAATGTGAGATGACCCTTTGTCTCAGTGAAATATGCAATGACTTCAATGAAAATGACATAATCTGGAGGGAAGCATACGTTGTTTTAAAACCTGTATATAGCTTTCAGCAATGATCTTGCCTTACCACATGTGCAAGCTATCAAGTCCATAGGCACTAATGGACGCACATGCCACCAGAGAAGCAGACTTTTAAATTGAGCACTGATAACAGGTTGGGTGGTCGCTCTCCTCTTTAGTCAGGAGACTGTGAGGTACATGTTTTCCAACATGAATTTAAAATAGCAATTTATCTGACCACAGAACAGTTTTCCACTTCACCTCAGTTTATTTTAAATGAGCTTTGGCCCAGAGAAGATGCTGGTCCTTCTGAATCATGTTCACATACGTCTTCTTCTGTAATCTGCATTTGTGGATGTCACTGTGAAGTGTGAACTGTGTCACAGGCAGTGATTTCTGGAATTGTTCCTGAGCCCATGTACTGATTTCCATGACAGAATCATGACTGTTTTTAATGTAGTGCCACCTACGGGCCCGAAAATCACAGGCAACTAATACAGATCTTCGGCCTTGTGCACAGAGACTTCTATCAGGCCAAATAAAAGACCAAAATATATTGAAATCATAAGAAATAAATGCACAAAAGTATGAAATTAAATATGAGGTTTCTAGAGAATGATCTAGAGGACACAAAGGACGGTGAGCAATACTTTAAAGTAATATGAAGAAGGCAGCCTTCACAGGGCTCTATGCAGGCCCATGCTTCAGTAGCTTGTAAAAGCAACTTTAGCAGCAATAACTTGAAGCAACCGTTTACATATGACTTTATTACACTCTCATATTCCCCTGGAGGAATTTTGCCCCACACATCTTTACAATTTTCCTTTGCTTCATTGAGATTTGTGGGCATTTGTTTATGCACAGCTCTCCTAAGGCCTCAGTACAGAATTTTAATCAGGTTGAAGTCTGGACTTTGACTGGGTCATTGCATTACAGCAAGAGTCATTTTGGCTCTTTTCTGTTGTAGATTTGCTGCTGCCGGCTTCAGCTGTCAGGCTGATGGCCTCACATCTGACTCTAGAATAATTTGGTATATAGAAGAGTACATTGTTGAGTCAATGATTGCAGGGTGCTCAGACCCCGTAGCTGCAAAACAAACCCAAATCATCACCTCCTCCACCAAGTCTGACAGGTGGTATGAAACGTTTGTGTTGGTTTTCTCCAAATGTGACGCTGTGCATTGTGACCAAACATCTCAGCTTTGTCCTCATCTGTCCAAAAGACATTGTGTTAACAGGATAATAGTTTTCACTTACAGCACAATAAAGGCCCATGTTCATTACACTTTAACATCTGATTCAAACTGTCATGGGGCAAAGTGTGGGTGAAGCACTGGACAGGTTGCCAGTCTATCATGAGGCTAACACAGAGAGACAGAGAATCATTCACACTTGCATTCACAGCTGTGGTCAATTCAGAGCCATCAGCTACCCTAACACACATGTCTTTGGACTCTGGGAGGAGGCCAGAGTACCCAGAGAGTACCCACACAGGCACAGGGAGAACATTTAAACAAAACAAAACAAAAAAAAAAAAAATCTTCCCAAAAACAAATAATAAAAAAAAATCTTAGTTTTTCTTATCTTATTACACATCAGGTGTGGATGTGAGGTGCAATAGTTGTTTAGTCTCTTTTTCTGTTTGTGATGGACTGGCAACCGGTCAGCACTCTGGGTCTGGGTCACCCGGTGTCAGCCATGATCAAAAAATGGACGGAGCCAGACCGCACAGAGTGATACGCCTGTGTTGGGGTTGATGGATGCATATTTGCAACTACCAGAGGAGGGCAGTAGAGGACTGTAAAAAAAAAAAAAAAAAAAAAAAAGACCAGTATTTTAATATTTCGTGCATCTCCACAAAAACATCAGGACAAAGTCATATTTTATTCCTACCATTTATTTTATGTGGAATAATCTATGGCAACACTCACTTAGCAAATGCATTCAATAGCACTATTACGAAATAACAACAAGTTGTTAAAATGGCTCTTGGGTGGCTGAAGTGGAGAAAAATTGTGAAATAGTAGGAACAGTGCTTTTGTTTTTTTAAAAGATTTTTTTAAATTTATTTTCATTTCCTAGGAAAAACTTGTAACGTGTTTTGGATAGATATCAGCCGGTTACTGTATAATGCTGCTGCAGCACTCCGCAACAGTGCTGTTGCATGAAATCATTAATTAGTCATGGTGGTTTTCCTGAGCCAAAAAAACAATCTACATTCACAGAGATGTACAGGTCTGCATAATGATGCACCCCTGACAGCACGCTGGAGCTGGGTTCATGCTGCATTTTTTTAAAAAAAAGGGAAAAGTTAATTCAGTTTTGACTCGGCTCCCCCTTTAGTGTATTTTTACTGTGACAGAGAAGATTGGATGTACAAGACAGTTGATGTATCTCTCTGCACGCAACCCACCAGCCACCATCGCAGGTGTTGCCTCGGCGGGGATTTGCTCTCGTTTTGAATATTTTAGCATGCTCTGTGGTTCCCACAGAATGATTGATTGGTTCTTCTTGGCCCACATTAGGGTTCTGCGCACAGGCCTTCAGGTGTTCACTCTGACTAAAGAAAAGACTTCTGAGTAGGAAGTGTCCTAAGATAGTTGCTTCTAATGCAGAAGTACATCCTGTTTTTATCATATTACCTTTAGAGGTTTATGATAAGGGTCTCACTTAGGCCTTTAGTCCATATTATTCCTGCCAGTTGAAAGAAATAACTGTGTGATTGTGTACCATGCTAGCTGTGATCTTATAAATAACAAATGCACAGATATCCCATATCTGTACGTTTTCTTTCTTTCCTTTTCTGGCTGGAAAATACTGAGCTGTACACACCTTTGTTTATTACCAGTATCACACAATATGACTAACATGATGCTCCCTTGACTGTATGCCAGAGGACAGGCGCTTCTGCCAAGCTCTCTCCTCACTTAGCTAACATCAGGTGATGTGCACTGTCTCGCTCGTCTCTTCAACCTTTCACACAGATGGATAGCTTGCAATTTTGCTGTGAAGGTCACCGGTTTTTTAAATCCATCTCTGCTACCGCTACGCACTTGATCAGCATAACAGTTTTGTCTGCATACTGCAAAGCTGTGCTCGAGTTTGTGATCCCTGCCAATAGGTTAGGCCACATAATTAAACTGAGAATCTGAAGGAAATTCAATACAGTCTATTAGAAGTGAGTGACCCAAGTGAGACTTTGGTATTCGCAGGCTGTATGTAAAGCTTTTCTATAGCATCACGTTCCAGAAGTCATTCACTGCTTATGTTGGCTTCTGTGTAGTGGGGTCCCAGTACTGTGCATGCTGGATTTACCAAGAAACCCAATGGATTCGTGTCACCCTCAACAAAATACAACATTCATCTCATTATCTAAGCACTCAGTGATATGGATGGGTTGAGCTGAATTAAAGAGCTGACATGCCATGAGCGTCACCAGTGACACAACATTAAATCCATCTAAAAAACACAGCATCATTCATTTTGTGCCATGTGATCAGCTCTGACAGTTCACAACGTGCACAGTACAAAAATGGACAACTAACCAAATGCAGTGGTTATATAAAACAACGTTTTCACAGGATTCTCTGCAGTACTGTGAAAAACTAAGTACAATCCATCATTCAGTAGTTTGTAGTTTGTTTGCTGTATGACTTTATTATTGTGGAAGAATTTTGACCCACTCTTCTTTGCAGCTTTGGTTCATTGAGATTTGTGGGCTTTGTTTATACACAGCTCTCTTAAAATCTCACTACAGCATTGTAATCAGGTTGAGGTCGGGACTTTGCAACATTTTGATGCTTTTCTTTTTCAGCCATTCTGTTGTAGATTTTTCTGCTGTGCTCAGGATCATTGTCCTGCTGCGTGACCCAATTTCAGCCAAGATTTAGCTGTTGGACAGATGGGCTCAGTTTTGACTCTAGAACACTTTGGTATAAGAGGAGTTCACGGTCAACTCAATGACTGCAAGGTGTCCGGGTCCTGTGGCAGTAAAACAATACTAAATCATCACCCATCCACCACCACGCATGACAGTTGGTACGAGGTGTTTCCCCAAAAATGACCAAACTTCTCAACTTTGGTTTCCAAAGGAACTTTTTCAAGAAGTCTTGTATTTTCTACCGGTGCAGTTTTGCACCTTTGCAAACAAGCCACACTTGTTCAGTCTTTTTTTCGAAATATACGGTCATAAATGTAAGTAGGCAAGTGTTTTTTCTTTTTTCTTTGCAGTTTCTGTGAGCATTGCATGGTTTGGCCTTGGAGTGAATTTGCTGGGATGTCCACACCTGGAAGGATTGTGGCATTGTGTTAACACACCTGAATGCTCCAGAAGAGCAAACTGCCAAAACCTCTGCTTTTCCAGAGGTGCTCACACTCCCTCATGATAGCAGCACCTGACTGATACATACCCTTTTTCACAACTGTACGTGCTCAGACGCATTCAAACCATTTACCCTTACTGTATGACAACAGATTAGAAGGTTTATTTTGAATGTAATAATGAGTCCCTATGACCCTGCACCTGTTTTACCTCAGATTTTAGGAACATCTCATAGTCATTCCTTGAAAATGTGTTAGTTTTTCACCAGAGCAACTCCAGACTGATTGTTCAGAATTACTGGGGTGTCTCTTCTCTCTTTCACTGCCTTTGTATGTTATTATTATTATTATTATTACTATTATTATTATTATTATTATTATTATTATTATTATTTTGTGCTCAGACCTTAATATATGCTCTACTTTTCTCTTAAAATTAACTGTGGCACAATAAACATAAAAATACTGTCATTAGTTTTATCCAAAGGCAAAACTAACAAAACACAAAATATTCTAGCTTTGTTACTCACCCATCTGAGACTTTTGTGCTCAGACCACTAATATGACAGTGTTTCTTCACGCATTGCTAATTTTCTCATCCACAAACACCAGCGAAGTTGAGGTGAAGTCTCCCAAGTGCCACTCTGTCATTTTGTCACACCACACATCAGCAGCGGTGACGGCGCTTCTTCTCAAACTTCGGACTTTGCAGAAATGAATGGCTGCATCCTTCCTTCCTGCCATTTCCCCCGGCTTGTGTGGGAGCTGAATTCAATATGACCTATAGTGGAATGTGACAGCAGAGGGCTGCCACAGCCCAGCCTGACAGGTCTGCCAAATGACTCCCTCTCTCTCTCTCTCACACCAAGCAAGCTTGAGCCAGTTCCTTTTGAGGCTCTTTTTTTTTTTCTCCCCCTGAACTGCACTGCCGTGCATCAGCTGAGAGCCAAGCCCGTTAACAGGATCACTTCTCCACAGTGCAGCGACTGCAGGAACAGTTTTACATGGTGGACACACTCAATTACATATACACACGCTGTTTAATTCCACAGATCACTTCGTCCACACAGACCATTGGTATTGCATTTCAACTTAGCGTGGTGTCTCGAAATGTGTGAATTTAACAACTGTCTGGGTCGCGGGGCCACAGACATCAGACAGAGATGATGTAATGTATTCATGGTTGTTTGGATTCTTAGCCGATTAATCTCACAGTTACAGTATACGCTTTTGTCAAAATGATATCTAGGACAGTGTTTCATCCCTCCATTGGTGTGTTTGTGTTTCTGTAATTTCTTTATTTCGTTTTTTTTCCTGTGGAAAAACATCCAGATAAACTGAGACATATCCTGCCTGCTATATTTTATGTGTGATTGACATACAGTCAGTTAGGCGGGCACCTCAGGGGACAGAGAAAGCTTGAAGATGAAATATTTCACTGTTTGGCCAATCGATACAAGCTGTGATGCAGTAAATGTAGAATTGCTGATAAAAATGTAAAAGATTTTATAAAAGCAATGACTTCATCATCACTTCAGCATCCGGCTCCAGCTCAAACTGGATCAGCTGGGCCAGCTGTTAAAAAAATGACCCGTCCTGCTGCTCCTGCATTTGCCCCTGGGAGCAGGTGCTCTCCTGGTGGCTGATGAGCCACGCTAGTTAATTAACACCACTCAAGCGTGTACAGCAAAGCACAAAGGAAATTGTGTTTATGCTCGTAATCTCAGGACACAGCACAGAAAATGCACACAATAATCAAGCAGAAAGACTTTTGCAGGGGAAATAATGGCCGCTGCTTTTACACAAAACAACAAAACAAAACTTTTCTCAAGACAGAATGAAGGTCAGTGAAGGTCATCTGTACCCACGAGGTTAAATTATTAGCTGTAATTTTGAGTTGAGGGTGAAACTTGTCACCATCATTGCTGCCCTCATTGCCAGTGGCGGAGCCAGACAATTCTTATATTGGTAGCCAGACTGAGACCATTACACTCACTGGGTCACCTCCGAAATGTAGTTATTTCTGTATTTATTTATTTTTCTGTGTGGCAAAGCCCTCCAGGCCAAAGTGTTCTGGTCAGTCGCTCTTAGTATTTGATTTGGAACTGTGAGGACACATATCTAATAAACTTTTAAAGAAAAATCTGGAACTGTTGTCGGAGCCCATCCATTTTCTTAATCGCTTATTTACTTCAGGGTCACTGTGAGTCCATCACAGGGCGATTTAGAATCACCAGTTTACCTAGCACGCATGTTTTTAGACATTGTTTCATCTCTCCTGTGAAAGGAAGCCAAAGTACTCGGAGAAAACCCACACGGGTACAGAGAAAACAGACAGAAAAGCTCCTACATAGCCAGCAGATTCAAACCCAGCACCCAATCTTCCTGTGAGACCCCCTTCTACCCACTGCACCACTGAGCCACCCAGTTTCTGAAGTTCTTTTTTATTTATTGATAAACCTCATAATATGTGTTCAATAGGCTAATGTATCCAATGGCCTAGATTATATGAGTATGTAGCCACTTGTTTTTGTTTTTTTGCGCTAAGTTACCTTCGATGTCTATCTTAGCTGCTCATGGGTAAAGCATAACAGGACCTAAACATGTTTGGATCAAGAGGGATTATGTAGGTTACCCCTCCACTGTACTTCACAGTGTATACACTGTATAATCATCTGGAGCAAAGCTAAAGGGTGGCAGATACCATAGATGACACTCTGGCAAACCCCTCTGGTCAGCTCACAAAACAAGCGGTAAAATCCTTTAGGGCTACATGCACACTCCAGCAATACTCATATACCAGGACCATATTCCATCCATCCATCCATCCAATTCAGGGTAGCAGGTGGGGTAGATCCAATTCCAGCTGTCACAGGGCAAGAGGCAGACAATCACCCATACCAAAATTCACACCTATGGCCAACTAAGAAACAACCTAACGTGCAAATCTTTGGACTGTGGGAGGGAGATGGAGTACCCAGAGAGAACCCACACAGGTACAGGGAGAACATGCAAAATGTTCTTGCTGTGAGGTGACAGTTGCAATCAGTGCACCACCGTGCCACCTCTACCAAAACATTTTATGCTATTTCTCTGTGATCACTGTTCCCACTTGGATCTGTTCTAACAGCTTAAACCCCCGAGAATTACTCTTATGAGCTTTTTTAAAAATAATAACCATACAAAATCCAACTGCAAGCAACTTTTGAGGATGACATCCATCCTTTTTCTTAACCAGTTGTTCCAACTTATAGGACCCTATAGAGTCATAGAATTAGAGGTTTCATAAAAATGCTTATGACATGCTTATTGAGTGAGTACAATTTGCCGTGCAGTTTCTGTGGTAGCTAAGTGAAAGTAACCGTCACACCCCAATAAAGCTGCCTGTCTCTGCCAGCAGATCTATATTGAAATGTGCAGCAGAGACCATTACAACATGCTTAAGAACATTAGCGAGATGGAGAGCAGATATCAGTTAGTGCATAACCTCCAAGCCTGGGCGTCTTTTCAAGTGACGCTCAATAATTGCACACTCCGCCCACATGATCGAGTAGCTGAAATAATTCACCGCAGTCAGCCAATAAAGTCATTCGGATTCTTTAATGTTTTTTCTACAAAAATATTTTACATTAGAAAACACAGCTTGAAATATACACAGTCCACTTGGATTGAAGTACCCATGGAACATCTCCATTGAAATATATCTGTGTCTATATTTAAACTGTAGGTAAATATACCAGCAACAATAAACCTGGTTGCTGTTTTGTGAGGTTTTTCAATGACGTCACCAGGAGGAGCTTGGGATTGAAGCCGTGAGCTGTAATCTGATCAAAGCAAATATGGACTCACAATCTATCCATATTAATTACAAAAAATACAACAAAGCAGAGGCAAATGCTGCCTCTGATAATGGCAGGGAATGCTTCTGGTGAAAATAACGACTCTGTGTAGATATATGAACATCATTTCCTCAAAGAGCGTGGGAGTATAGGTAAAGGATCAAAGCAAGGATAATGGCACTAAGCGACCGTGAGAGAGACTTTCTGCCATGAATAACATTCGTTTGTCTGTTTTCCAAATCCCAAAGTGCCCTTTCCTGCATGTAGCTGTAGTGGGTGGTATTCACCTGTCTGCCTGTTTACAACCTCAAATGCCACTCATCTACCTGTTGACATCCAGTGTGCCATTTATGTCTGGCTGTCAGGATCCCACAGGGGCCATTCATCTACAAACTATCTACACCACATCCACAGGGCACTTTTTTTTTTTTTTGCCAGACTGCCTCGATATGTGCCGGGGTGTCAGTCAACTGTCTAACTACAGTATTTATATCCCAGGATGTCATTCTTTACCCTGGCTTGAGCCTTTCTGCCGGGTTTTTATATCAGGTTGCGTAAAAATACTATTTTTCTCCGGGATAGGTGAATCAGAACCCTAAACTTCGCCATCATGTTAACTGCAGTCAGGCTAAAACCAAACATAAAAAAATATATTTGAACGACAGGGTTTTGAAAGGCATATAGTTGCCTGGTAGGAAGTTTTACTTTCCAGGCACAATTTTTTTCTTTGGCAAATATGCTTCTTTACTCTCTTGCTGATAGTTAGATGAGAAGATAGGTGTTTAAATATTTATGGCTATGCTGGAAGGTAAAAAAAACATGTCTTGAAGCAAGTAAATGACTTGTAAATGACAAACAAAACACTGCTAGTTCAATGAGCTTGAGGTCAGCTAGCTATTCCCCTCTTTCCCTGGTCTTTCTAAAGCAAATGTTCTCATCAAACTCTCAGCAAGGAAGCATATTTCTCAAAAATGTCTGTCATTACCAGATTTCATGGTGTCACTTATCAAAATTTTTCTATTTTTTTTTTACCACTTCACATCAAACAAATGCCATTCATTATTGCTGTAAACTTGGTGCACATGAAAAAAACAATCTCTACTCATTTAGTCTTCTCAGCGTTAAGCCTTTTTAGCCATTCAAAAAAAACAAAAACAAACCTAAAACAAAAAAGATATAACAATTTGTCAAGTACGGCACTAACATTATCATTGTGGATGTATTGATACCTGTCAGGGGTACCTTAGTTTGATAGTATGATAATGGTATGTACATCCCAAACTGCAAGGCGCTTTAGATGACCATCAAATGGCATGTGAAATAAATAACAACAAAATAATGGTAAAAACATACCAATCAATACTTATATGAGCAGAAATTTCCAGTTTGTATTTTAGTGTGTGTCCACTTGCCCTTCACTAATAATTAAACTCTTGCACCCAGCTTGAGAACTGCGTCCCATGCTTTAGCATCATAGCAGTTCGGAGCGGAGGGCCAGTGACAGCGTCCAGAGTGGTGGCAGCAGCCAGACGGGAGACGGGGTTGGGCGGACGCCTAGAGGCGATGCGGTGTCCGAGGTGCAGGAGCACACCTCGTACCCGTTCTCCGCGTGATCTGGGTGATTTTGCACGTTGACTCTCGTCTCTGTGCTTTTGGGCTGTGTGTCCGGAGAGTCCGACTGCATCTCTGTGCACAGCAGCCAGTCCTTTGCGATGAGGCGGGGGTATCCTGCCTCCACCTCCATGTCACTGCCTGGCACTCGCCAGTACTCCTTTCCTTTGAAGAAATAGGACGAGCCTTAAGAGAGAGTGGGAGGGAGGGAGGGGGAGGACACAGGGTTGATACTGTTATATTTTTGGATGTGAATAAACAGAACAAGAGCACATGGAGCAGAAAACAATATAATACTAAATTGCACGTTAGGTGGAAAGTTGGCTCCAGTAACTGTATTAAAAACACAGCAAGCGAATATATAAGCAGGATTATAGAAGTTTCCGTGTGATGTCACTGGTGAAATCCAAAATGACCCACAATGACTTGGAATTTACGAGGAGACCAACAGGAAACAAAACCCCCGTTTTTGTGTTAAAGCCTGCACAAAAGTAATGACTGGAAAATGTTAATCATCCCAAGAAGGAAATGTGCCTGTTAGTTCATACATAATGGGCTATTAGTTCCAGTGATCTGGTCAGGGACGCGGATGTTATGAAGGCTGAGGTTCTGCACTAAAAGCTGCAGGAATTAAAAACTTGGAAGGGAGCAAACTGACTGTTTATCAAGTGCTTGCTTATAATTTTCCAGAAAAGTTTAAAAAAAAGATGTTCAGAGTTTTAAAAATGTGCATTTGATCAAACATAAAGATTAAAACCAGCCTTGACAGTTTGTCAGGAGTGAAGCGCTGCCGGTGTGCACTGCTGCAATACATAATGAGTTTTAAGTTTAATGTACAAAATCAAGCATATATCAAATGTATTCTGAGCTAATGATACAAACACAGAAACCAGAATAAACTTAGGGTGGCACGGAGGCGTAGTGGTTAGCAGGCAGTGACCTCAAAGCAAGAACATTAAGTTTTGATTTTGAATGTGCCAGTTGGGGAGGCCAATCCATGACTGATACTGCTGGTATGTTTTTACCGCACTCCCAGTGCATCATTGTTATACTGAAAAACGAAACTGGTGCCAACCAGACACTTTCCAAATGGTGGAGTACTGAGAGTACTTTTCTGCATTCACAATTCCATCAATTTGACATCAATTCACCACTGGCTGAAATCCAGCCCCAAAACATGCCCTCTTGACCTCCTCCGACAACCTTTTGAGTCAGAAATTTGGATTCATCACTCCATAAAGCCTGTTTCCACTAATTTTCAATCCAGTTCTTCTGTAATTTGGCATACCTCAATTTTTCTTTCTTAAGAATGGCTTCTTGACAGCCACCAGTCCATTGAAAAGTACACTGTTGAAGATGTTCTGGCACTCACTGTTTCACTGACTCTCTCTCTGGACTTCATACATACTGATAAACCAAAAAATTTGAACATTTGAAAGTTGGAATCATCAGTTGTCACTGATTTTCAGTCCAGATCTTGTGGACTCTGCTTCACTTCCTTAAGAAGGTCTTTTGGACAGCCATCCTTTCACTGAGACCATTTCTGATGAGGCTTCACTGAACAGTGGATGGATCAAATGTCTCATATATCTCTTCCTGTTTCTTAAGGACACGACTCTGACATACTGTGACACACATGCTGCTTTGTTCAGGACTGCTGCTTCTTTTTTTATGCTCCAACACTACTTTAAGTTTAACCCCACCTGATACACCCGTGGAGCTAACATTATTCCCCATTTAATATCTTTCCCACTAGCTGCTTCTCGCTGATATCTGTGTCATGTTAGGTGACCAGAATTACATCAAATGTGATGCACGATGCAAAAAAAAAAGCATTGTAAGGTGTGATGTAAGGTAACGATGTGGTCGCATGTAGATTTCACATCAACACAATAATTTTATAAGTTTGCCTCCCTCAGGCATGCTTCTACAGTTGCTTGGGAGCATAAAATCTGAATCTACTGAGATAGACAAGCGTATAACTGATGTGGGTACTCGTTTGCTGCTTTTGTCCCCTTCAGCATTGTTCACATCAACTCTTTTCTCTTTTCCTCTTAGCTCTTAAAAGTGAATTCTTCCATGGCTTGTGTCTCTCCTCAACTCTATTCCCACTGCTGCTCACCATGAGTTATCTTCCCATCTTCTTCGTTTCTCTCTCCTTGCGTTCTCTCTTTATCCTATTGGAAACAGCCTAAAGGCAGATAAAAAGCTTTGATGTAGCTTAAGTTTCAATGCCCAAAGGTGTACATAGAGTATACGTGACTGCCTGTGTTCTTGTTTATATAAATGCACACATTCCTATGTGCCCTTCCATGAAGCTTTGATTTGATTTACCTTTTGTGCAATTTGCCTATTTCTACGCACAGCACAGAGCTTTGTGTAGGACCTCTGAAGCTGGTAACAACTCAGATGCAACACAGACCTCTAAACACCTGACAGGGAAAAGAGCTTCCACACATTCAGCTGGGAGTTGCTGCAGGGGAAATCAGTAATGTTGCTCACTCCTGCTGAGAGTGGCCTGAAAAACACAACCAAGTACCTCTTGCTAATTAGCTGTTTTTGTGCCGGTTTTAACTACAACAAGTGCTTAATCAAAGCCTAATATGGACAGCCAAATGGATGACACATTCTTCAGGGGGCTTTGCTTCACAAAGGCTTCCAAAACAATGCAACTAAAAGTAAACATTTTTTTTCTCTACCAGAAAACATTACTGTTTGCTTTTGACCTTTAATAACCATTTAGGAACTTCAAGCAACCTTTTTCCTGCATCTGAGGATCATCTGTAGCTCTGAAGCTTTTGCCTAGTCAAAGCAAATGTCAGGACCTTGTTAATATAATGCTTTGGTGGTGTGATTCTGGAGAACTTTACCTAAAATATTATCTCTATGATCATGCATAGCTCTTTTAAGGTCCCGGCACAGCATTTTAGGTTAAGGTGTGGACTTTGACATTGCCATTGCAACACCTTGATTCTTTTCTTTACAGCTATACTTTTTGTAAATTTGCTAATGTGCTTGGGCTCATTGTCCTGCTGCTGGTGTTAGATGTTTGAGCTCATACGCTCTGTTTGATTTTTGCCAAATGTGGTGCTTATGACCAAACATAAAACAAACAAAGCAACCCTTCCAAACAAATCATGCTTCTGTCTTTTTCTAATTTTACTATCATGAACTTTAACATTTAACACAATATGTTAGACCTGTAGAGTCTGAAATGTAGCTCTTTGTTTTTTTTTTTTTGCAGTTTCTGACCTCCGAGTGAGTTTCCCGAGCATTTACTCCTGGGAATATTGGAAACTGTCTTGAATATATTCCACTTGTGAATAACGGACTTCAAGCTGTTTGGAAATGGCCCTATAACCATTTGCAGATTGATGAGTAATAACAGTTGCTTCTCTGAGATCATTACTGATGTCTTTCCTCCTTGGCATTGTGTTAACGGCTGAATGCTCCAGACCAGCAAACTGCTAAAATGTCTGCTTTAATTGAGGTGCTCACACTCGCCGATGATCAATTAATCAAGTGCATCTGATTAGCAGCACCTGGCAGCTACTTACCCTTTTAATCCTATGGCAGTAGTAAGGGTGTACTTAGTTTTTCACAGGCCTGTAGACTTACACAGCATAGGCTTTGTTTCAGGTTATTATTCTTTTTTTCATTTGATTATCAAAGCATGGATGTGGTGTCAAAACTGGCTTATTGTAATTGTCCAGCTGACAGCTGCTCTTCTGATTTCATAGTCTTTTACTCATTAAGTCTAATATTATTGTCCACGCATGCTGTTCTGTGATTAAATTCTGTCATAAAATGCCTTCTTATTGTGAAAGAAATTTTAAGAGTGGCAGACAAAAACTTTACAGTTTCAGTGTGAAATCAAAAACTGCTACTTTTAGAATAAACTTGTCACACTATTCAGACTACTAGTTAATTTATTCTGTGCATACTACAAACCCCAAAGCCAAAGAAAAGCGTGCATTTCTTTATACATACCCAGCACTAAACGCTGGATTTTTAAAAATGAATTCTCTATCTATTAAGATTTATTTGTCAGTACAAACTAATAATGCCTCATCACAATGGGTAATGCTGTGCTAATGCCAACCATAATTCTGCTGGAAGAGCAGCGAGCTCGCACAAGCTTATATTTTCACGTGTGTGGGTCTTAAAGAAGGTACTCAACATTTTTACAGGAGGTAAAAGACCAGAATGTTTTACAGGCACAGATGCACACAGTCCATAAACATTACTGACATGGCACATTCAGGCGTGACATGCTCCAGAAATGATCACATTATCCCACCTCCTCGCGTAAAGCTCGCCACTTTCAGAGAAACCAACAGGAGTGTGGGCTCGCGAGGGGGAGTTTCCGATACATTTTATAGAGGGGTGAAGGAGAGATACCAGCAGGGAGGAACACACACACACACACACACACACACACACACACACACACACACACACACACACACACACACACACACACACACACACACACACACTATGTATTTGAGCTGTTTTATTTGGTTTAGCAGCCGTTCATTTAAATTTCTGTGTGTAAATATTAGATCAGGCTTTCTGCGATGATTTAAAATTTATAACGACCAAAAAAATGACAAAGCTAAAAGGACGCTCGACAGCGATCCTTGCACACAGAGGGCATTAAAAATGAATATCTTAAATGCAAAGTAATCAAATGTTTTCTTTTTATAAATGAGAGCAGAGAATTCCCCTTATTTTGATGATGGTACTGACATTTCAGGAATACTCTGTGACTGATTCTTGTACCAGATTAACCAGCTTCTGGTTAAGACTCAAGCAAAGGCAGGCAAAAACATCTGACACCTGATATTTTTATCTCTTTGTGTAATACACAGCATAGTATGAAATACTTATTTCTCATAGTGTCTAGCAAATCTTAACAGTCGCTGAAGCTTGCACTTCCTCTGCAAAAACAAGCACTTCTGACTTGGTTAAACATTAAGTGGAATGATGCTGAGCTATGTCTGGAAAAAGGTCATCAGTAACTGTTGATGACTATTTCAAATAGCTGTCAAGTGACTCTGAAGGGTTAGTGGCTAACCATATGTCATAAACACTGGGAGCTAATTTGGGTCGGTTAGCAGAAAACAATACCTCTGTTGTCTTCCCAGCATGGAAATGGAAAATGTCACAGACCATAATCGCATTTTGGAACTGGACTAATTATCTACAAACAGAAGGCAGTGCCTGTGCTGCTGCAATGAAACATTTGTCATGCTCAACAACTCGGGTGACAACTGTTGAGCACTTACACTCTCAAAAGATTGGAGTACTGGCTGTGGCCGATGAGAAAGCCAGTAAGTAAAAAAGAAATGCAGGTTGCTGTCTATGTGAGGACGGCACGCACACCCAGAACAGCGCTTAAGTGGTCACTCTCCTACAAACTCTTATGCTACATTCACACAAGTGAAAATAATAGCTGGAGACCACGGTGTGACCGAAATCCCTGCGACTGTGTGCAATGACCTTGCAGTCTCGTCCCTTCAAAGACAAGGACCAGGTGTATGACCTCTCAGACTCAGCTGCTGTCCTTCAAGCGACTTCAAGTGATGATATGACAATAAACTGTGTCCCTTAAACAGACCGCAACGACTTTCCAATCTCTCCGCATTCATAAATTAGATGGAAATAATTTCCAAACATTCGCTAATTGAGAGTTAGTGCAGTCAATCTGAGTCAGACCACCATTGTTTGGGGACAGGCTGCCTCTCAATGCCATCACTGGACAACATTTCCAACTTGCAAGCAGGTTGTCATCTTGTTTTCACACTAGTGTGACTGAGCTATTAAAGGTGTGACATGAAGGTCACGTTCATTGACGCGTGTGGTCGAGAAACTCACAGGTGGTGTGTTCCCATCACAGGATGAACTCTAGTTAGAGTATTTTATCGACTGTGAGTATGTGCATTCTGGGCAAAATGATAAATCACATGAATTTACCAAATGCAAAACTGCAATAATAAATTCCTATCATAAAGAAAATTATATAAATCTGAAAGCATTAATAACACAGATGTAATAAGGGAAAAACACTGAGCACTCTGTTTAAGTGATGAGTGGTTATTTATGATTCTTAAATGCCAAAGATGGCTGCTGCATGACACATAGTCATCTTCTAAATTACAGTTGAATTGGGAAACATAATCCAGCCAATCGTGTTGCTAATCACACACAAGTGTGGAATAAATCACTGCTGCGAAATAGCAAAAAAACAAAGCATCCTCTAGGATTTTTTTCCACCAGCATATGTTCCAATCCAAAGTTCACTAAGCTAACTTTGTCTGTATGCAGTGACACAGCTAACAGATTTTACACAACCGCTTCTTAATTAAGACTGGAATAAAAGGTGTAGGCATACATGAGGTAAGTAAAATAAATTAAGATGTTCAAATTAAAAACTAAACGTGCCGTAAAAAATGCAGGATGTTAGTAGTCTGAGGAGATCAGTAGAGTGCCTATTTGCATGATTCACTTAGTGCACTTCTGTGTTTATGTTGTGCATACTGGTGTTTGCGTGTGACAGAGAAAGAGACCTTGTTTCAGTGATAAGAGGGCTTACCAGGGAGGCTGATGGCTGTAGGATAATAACTGATGTTGAACCGAGAGCTGATGCAATGAGGGCAGTCTGTAAAATGCATGGCTGCCCAAACGAGGTAAAATCAACAGTGCTTCCCTTGCCTTCTTTCACACTCTACCTCCTTTCAAGTATTTTAAAGAAGACAAACAGAGTGACTGCTCCAAAGATAAACTCTACTTTCATCTTGGAGCAGCAGCAGCCAGAGCTGCATCAGAACACGGATCTGCAGAAAAGGATCGACAGCAAGATGGTGATTTTGCTGCGGCTAATGCAGCAAGAACATTCTCAGCTGGAGCTTCTTGATTAAACTGGAGATCCTGTCATCCCTTCTTAGCCTTTTTTCAGTTGGTTTGTTCCCAGCGTATCTGACCATGTCCACTGAGCTCACAGTGGCAGCACTGATTACTTGAATCTTGTGGATTCATAACAGCCAACACAACTCTACGCTGTGTTTGCAGTGTAAAGGTCAAGGCTGTTTTCGGCAAGCCGGGATGCTTGCCTCGCAAGCCGTTTCTGGTAGCCTGGCTCAGTGTCTGTAATCTGAAAAGTTTGTTGTCTGGAAACTTCAGCAACTAACATCCAAAAGGTCCCTAGGCAGGGTAAATATATGGGTTTACATTACATTTACTATAACCTCAGCTCACTTTTTATGGGGCTCTGGCTCCTTGTTGTGGTGTATCTGTAAGTCAGATTTTCGTGTACAGTTTGTATGCGAATGTGAGATTTTGTGTAGACGGACGTGCGTGTCTGTTTACTTTAATCATTAAAAACAAAAGTCTGAACATGTGAGCATGGATTTATTTTTTCAAGGGCTGATCAGCTTTATATAACATATCACTGTATGTATTTCTCCAAATCTCCCAAACTCCACAACTCCAGAACGATGCACAGAATAATGCAAATGTTCCCTGAGGTTCAGAGCCCCTCTGGAGCCTCTAAAAGCTCTTTAAGCCCGTCTTTTTAAAAACATCTGAAAACTATTCACAGCACTTCACTTGTTCCACATTTTTTCATGTTAAAGCAAAACGGATTTAATTTGTTTTTTCACCTCAAAATTCTGCACACGATACTCCATAGTGACAAAGTGAAAAAAACGTTTGCTTGATATCTTAATAATAAAACTAAAAAACAAAGATTTTAAATAGAAAACAAAATGTAAGTATAGACAGGTGTGTGCATTTCCAAATCTTCAGTCAAGTTGTCAAAACATCTGATCAGCAGAAACAAGGATGCACCTGAACTCAACTTTAAGTGTCATGGCAAAGAAGTCTGTTAATACTTATATTTTTGTTTTTTTATTTTTAATAAATGTGCATGAATCTGAATTTTATTAAACTTTATTAGATTAAAGATGCAGCATACTTAGCACGCTGGACTTCTCTGAAAACTCAAATTAATTTAATTTATATGGCACCAAATTACAATAACAGTCACCTCAAGGTGCTACAATAAAAATGACCTACAATAAGAGGGGTAATCTGACTGTTGAGAAAACACAATCAGATTACATTAATAAGCAAGCTCTTGGCAACAGTGGGAAGGAAAAACTCCCTTTTAACAGGAAGAAACTTCCAGCAGAATCAGGCTGAAGGCGGGGCGTCCATCTGCAGTGATGACTGGGGGATTTTCTATTCGGGAATACAAGTAAATAACTGTAATCTGATATCTTAATAAAACAAAGTTTGATGTTGTGTTTTACTATTTTTTAAAGCTTTTTTAAAAAACAATTTAGCCTTAAATGTTGTGCAAACTGGTGGATTAACCACTACAGTAACAGTGAGATACATATGTATATATTTTGCTGCGTCATTCAGTGATTTGTTTTATTGAAGTACTGATTATACTTGCAGCAAGCCAACTTCTGTCAATTTGATGAAAAGTAATACAAATAAAGTTTTTATGGATACTCACCATCAGACCACCTCATGGCATCATCCAGGTGTGGAGGCAGCCCCTTCCATAGTGAGCTGTCTTTAGGGTAGCCCAGGTCCATACGTCGCAAGTGGTCATCGTAGCGCCAGTAGCGGTTGTCCTTAAAAAAGTAGGTTTTGTCGTTGTGCAGCCAAACAAAGACGGCGTCCACTCCTTCCAGTGGCAAGCCAAAGTCACTGATTGGACGAGGGTAACCCTCTTCTACATTATTGTCTTTAAAAACCCAGTATTTTAAACCTGAGTGATGAACACAGAGGTAAAAATCAAACCTTTTGTATGATAGGATGTATCCACACAATTATAAACTAAACTAAATGAAACAAACAAGCAAAAAAACAACTTGTGAACACACAGACTGACTAATCGAATAAAGTTACATATATTTACCTTTGAAAAACACTATTTTGTGGTCCCCTGGTCTCTCGTACACAGCATCCACACTGTCCAGATTGGGAGGAAGGCCCCTCCAGAAACGGTGAATCTGAGCAGGACGAAGAGATACTAGGTGCTTCTCTCGAGTTAGCCGCCAGAAATACTTCCCTATGATGGACAGAAATAGCAAGTAAAGATCAATAAGAACTTCTTAACAATTCTCTGCAGGACTTATTTAGAAGGAAAGCCACAGAGTGTGCTGTATCTTCAGTAGTCACATCACAAAAGCTAGCTACTCTTTTAATTTGGCTAATCACAAAACTCAGCGCTTTTTACCTTCTGTTGTTTCTTCTGGATGACTACTTTGATAAACCAGTTAGCAGCACTGGAAATTGAAAAATTTGGCTTGAGCTTAGGAGGAAAAAAATTAATTATCCAGTTGAGCGTAGCCAAAAAACATCATGTATGCTTATGAAAAAAGAAAGAAAAAAACAAAAATCAAAAATGCGGCTCCACTGATTTTTCAATATACCATACAGACTGGCTTATGCCCCAGAAACATCACTTTTCATGCTTAGCAGATTCTGTTTATCAACCAGTTTGGGCTTCATTTTCTTTGGACTGGAGAATTTGTGATAGTGTGTAAGGCTGTTGATTGCTGGCGCTACCGCTCTGCCCTGTGCCCAGCCTCACTAACTTCACTATATGTTCTTAACTCATGTTTTCCACTACATGCTACATGTTGCACATTGAACTGCAACAACAATCAAAACCCAGTCCATCCAGGAAAACACTTTTTCTCCATTTCTGACGTTGGACAATAAAGTACACGCTCCCTTTAGAAGAACGCAGAGGCATCCTTTGATCTATAAGTGGAATTGCCGGTGGACCATTCACTGGCGGTTCAATTTAGATTCATGGAGTTCAGTTAATGGCTTCAGACACTCAGGCAATGGCAGGGGAAGTCGGCTAATTACTGTAAGAAAATGCAAGCAAGCGAGCGGATCAGTTTGAGACTCTAAGAAAGGACTCACCAATCAAGCTGTGCGGCTACAAAACTACAAACAGTTTGATCTTGAAGAGACACCAAAGTGAAACCAAAGAGCCCTAAAATGACAGATCTACAAAATACTCTCAAAGAGAAAAATAAGGATGACAAAGAAACACAAAACAACCGCAAAGAAATGTAAAATGAATGTAAAAGCGACTCCTCGACTCTTGGAGTGCTCAAAATGAGAGGTTTGGGGCTTCAGAGTTGCCTTCATCTAGTAGGCCATTTGTCATATACTGGTTATTTCCTTTGTTTATTTTTTATATAATTTGTTTGGTCATGCTATTGATGCAAATATGCATTTCTTATGCATATTATGCTCAGTTAATTTCTGCATAAGACATCTGCACAAGTCCCTCACAAATGCAAACGCAAGTCTTCTCACAACTTCAACTTGAACTAAAAATATTTTCAAGGTTTTTGCTACGTATGAATTCTAAGAGGAAACCAATAACAGCCCTTTGGCTACTGTTACAAACCAAGGAAAACTAAGAAAAGAGCATGTTTTAAAAGCTGCTCTGTTTCCATCTTTGATAAGGATAACTTCAAATCTCTGTATTTGGTAATTTTTAAGAATAATAACAAATAATTTTTACTGTATTAAATTATTTAACCATGTGTTGGACTGGGAACCTGTTCAGGTTGTATCCTGTATCTCATCCAATTCCAGCAGCAGTAATATTAATAGTGATAATAAGCAATCATAATTGTTATAGAGGGAGCCTCCCCACACACACACACAAACACACACACACACACACACTCTCACTTTCTCCTTTCACATTTGAATACCTTTGAAAAAGAAGGCCTCCCCTCGTATTTGGGCCACGGCATCAAAGTGACTGGTGCATCTGTCTGGAGCATCCCGTGCCAGTCTGAGCGAAAAAATAAGAACCAGAAAAACAGAAATGAAGATGAAAGCCAGAAAAGGTCGTAGTATTTTCAAAAAGCAAAGAAGTTACTACAATTAGAATCATATTCGCTACTATGCTACATACCTACTAGACATAAAACATAAAGGAACCCAAAACGATCCAACCGAGTTGCAGCTGTTTGCATATAGAAAGAAAAATGTCACGATCGTAATGAGAGATGTCCTGAATGTGTGCACGAATGCGCATGTTATGTCCTTTAATTAAATGGGCTAAATATGAGGTGAAACGCTGTCACACTGAAACGGTGAGGTCTTTCAGAACATTTATCCCACGAGCTAATAAGTGATTTAAAGCACTGACGTGGTCAGCCTGCCAATTATCAAGGCAATAGCACTACAGACCTGCCACTGTGAGTGGGAGGGCGAGAGCTCTCCTGTTATCAACAAAGATCTCTATTCAGAGCTCTTTTAATGAAACTCTGCTGCCTAGTGGTCAGCATTTGTGACCCTTGGCAAGCATGATATAGCTTTTCCACGCATCATGATAACATGGAGGTGGTGAAAAGTGAGTAATGAGGACAGTGAAAGGCCAATACTACTGATGGAAAATGGGCTTCTATTCTGCTTTGGTTTTAAAATGCTTTTAAATTGTGTGTATGCATGGAGGTCAGGAAGCAGCGGGTAGCAGGCGGCTTTCAATATAGCATGAGACGTAAAATTTAGCTAAAAGGGCTAACAATTTAAACATTTATTCTTTATTATGGACTATAGCATTAGTTTAAATGGTTAAATAATGTGCAATTTATTATGCAATAAGAATAATATGCAATATAATGACCACATCTGGAACATGATATGTTGTGCTGTTGAAAGCACTAAATTGGCAGGGCTGTGAGAAACAGCTTTTAGAGGCAGCAAGCGGCTGTTTTTACTTAGTTTTGCTTTTCTGGGTGAATCTATTGGGGACGTTTATTACACTTTCCACTCCAACATCTTTAGTGCAGTGAACAGAAAGACCCAAGGGGGCTTGTAAAAAGAATAAACCATAATTTTGTGTTTGTGTGTGTTTGAGAAGGCCAGAAAAGCAGAAAGAGAGAAGATGAAAGGTTGACGTGTATCATTTATGCGTTAGGCTACCAGAATCATTAAATTATTTGCACTGTGCTGAAAGTACACCAGGTGTCCTACTTACAGGAGTGTGGATCTGTTTTCGGGGAGGTCCAGTAGAACAGGAGGTTCAGCTGTCTGGGAGGGGTTTCCTGGTCGATTTGTATGGGAAACTGAGTCTCTGACACCTGAGAGGGATATATGTGATTTCATTTGAAGAGGAAAAACAAAACATGGCAAAAGATTACATTTTTTTATTCCTTCATGTAGGAAAAAAAAGATCACTTATATTGTCACATAAAAATCAGCGATTTCCAGAAAGAAATGAACATTTTGCACATTTTTAAAAATTGCTTGCTCAGTTGTTCATCTTTTGTAAGTTGGTACGTGTTTATTTTATTATAACCCAATATAGCAGTCTTGTCTTAGTGTCTGTCTATCTTTAATTTAGTTCAATTCATTCTCCTCCTTTCTGTCCCGTCCTTTAACATTCTCTCCTGCACTTCATTCTCAGCTCATGATCATTAGTCTCCCCTCAGCTCACTGATACTCTGTATATCAGGGAATGGTGTGATAAGGTCATATGCCATAAAGAGGTCCAATTAACTCCAGCCACGTTTTCATTAATCAATAACAGTACTCTACACAACTTGTCAATCCCTTTCTGTTTCAGTCACACACACACACCGATATGCAGAGGGAATGGAAACCTCATACCGTAGAGCTGCCAGACTCTGACTTTGTCTTCATAGGGTAGATCATATTTCAGCGGGTCTCCTACGGGACCCTGGTAGTATGGTCTCATGATAGACTCTATGGCTGATGTGTGCACCAGGCCGATGGCATGACCGAACTCATGGACTGCGACTGCAAACAGATCCATCCCATGAGATTCTAAGGCAGACACAGAAAGAGGGGAACACTCATTAGCCTTACATGCATATCTGACTTTTTTTTGTCTTTTACCTGCTCAAAGTGGATAAGACTGTGTGAGACTATTAAAAACCTGCATTAGTAATGATGCACATTAGAAGTCGGTACAGGAATAAAACATAAAGACGCACTTCTGGAAACTATTCTTAATTTATTTAAGAGAGAACTGACTTCAATCAAAGAAGTAGCTGCACACAAGAATTTTCTTTTCTTGCAGTATTACTGCTGCTCTTCACCACGGTAGAAAGATTAAGCCACAAGCATAACAAGAAAAGTTACCTTAGAAACACCTTCTCATTCCTTTCTTTCAACATTTCAAAACTAACCTTCGCCCTTTTTAGGGCAGGAAGAGAAAACAGTGATGTTATCAATGTGAAACCGTGACATAGCATAAAACTACTATATTCTTCTCTGCAGTTTAACCATAGCTTGCCTGTATCACCTCCAGCTTTGATTGAGATCACCTAGCTGCTTAAAGATTTTTGTAAAACCAGTATAGCCACTGTTTGCATGTTTATCCCTTTTATGAGTGAACTCTATAGGTTGCAAGTTAAGAGGCGTGACAGACAGCTCCTGTGGCTGTGAGTGCTGTTAGGAATGTGGTGCAGTGAGATAACTATGGTAATACTGCCTGAGCCCCTGGGCTGCCAATCAAATCCTAAGTGTGGAAAGACACCTAAAGAGGCTGCAGGCTATTAAAGCACATTTCCCTGGATGTTGAGCTAAGAGGAAAAAGCAACGCTTCCAAAAACTCCTTGTTCGGCTCTGCTAAGCAAGACAAAACCTGGTTTTTGAGATTTAGATTCGCAAAAATGTGAGTGCGGGCGAGTCGAGCCAAGCTAGCTTAGAGTTCCTCGGTGACTAGGATCAAATCAGCATTCTGTTAACCTTATGTTGGCCTCGACTTGGGAACGTCTTAGCGCTGTGCTCTGTCAAAAGACAAAGGACAATTGGAGAAGTGCACTTGTGCTTGCTGCACCTGGGATTTCCAGAAGCCAAATGCCAACTCTAATCTACATGAGCACAAGGTGGAGAGAGGGAGTGTGGATAAATGAAAGGATCGAGGGAGAAAACAGGGATTCAGAACAAAGTAGGCACCGTGTCATCGCGTTTACAACCCATCTGAGGTTGACAGACAAAAAAAATGCTCGTGCCTGCGGACAAAGAGAGATTTACGTGGATGAACAAGACTCATTGAGTTAGACTCCCATGCCTGAAAAAAAACAGAGAGAAAGACAAAAAAAGAAAGTAAGCACAATAACATCACTGACAACAATTTGTGTAATTCCAGGTTATTATAACATATAATATTTAAAAAAAGAGCTACTACTTTAATGCACAGTAAATACAATGCAATAAGGTACAATACTCTCTTGGATATGACATGATGAGTCCAGAATGCTGCAAACATAGCCTGCGGCATTTGGTTAAAAGTTTAATAAGAATGGTGTAACATAAGGTAGACGGAAAGAAACAAGAACACAACTAGCCAAGGGCTATCCTTTTCATCTGGCGCCAATCCATGCGCTATTATGACCTTGCATTACCTTGTGCCAATTTGGAATAGGTTTATACAGCGCTTAACAAATTTATTAGATCACCACCCAGTGTAAGGTTTATGCCACAGCTGCTCTAATGTGACAGTACTGCCAACTACCAAAATCTTTCTTTATGTTTCTGTAATGGCGAATCCACCGGCATGCACCAGCACTTTAATCAAAATGATATTTTAATGGCAAAAAATACAATTATTGTTGCTATCCATGTTTTTTTTTTTTCAAATTTACTGTAAGAAAAAATAGTAAAGTAAAAAAAATTGTTTTAGTGGTTGAATGTTCAGTAATCCAGTACTTTTAGTTTTAAGTTTGTTTTTTTAAAGAGGGTGGTCTAATGAATTTTTTAAGCACTGTTATATGTTTTAATACAAATGTTTGAATTACACATTTGTTTTTGTGTTTAAGCTAGGTTCATGTCGTAAATGAACGAAGGCTGATGATTCAGAAACTCCTGAGGTCTTTTCCTCTATCACGGTTCTGAAAACTGATTTCTTAAACTAAACACATGATGAACTACATGCTTTTTCAAACTTGTAACACTCAATCAGAAACAAAAAGTCTGTCTGCAAAAGCAGTTTATTACAACCTGTAATTGCAACACCATAAAAACAGTCTGTTTAAGGAAACACAAGGCAGTGCCCAGGATGGCAAGAACTTGGGCTTTCTCACAAAAGACTATTGTTTGTTTCCTTATCCACACTCAAAATTACACCATTTAATCTAATAAGTCTATTAATATAATCATGACTATCAAGACAACTCTGGCAATTTCATAACCTAACAAAACTCCAAGCAAATCACCAAACACAGCTTAAAAATAATTATAAGGTATTCACTGGCGTGGTGCTGAGGGACGGGCAATTAAAGATGGTTTAAGGTGAAGGACTTCCTAACATCAAGGTATTCCTTTTGTAAATGTTGGAATCCATGCAGAAGTACTTGTGCATTGGATTGGAGTTTTTATACTTCATCCAAAGTCTTAAAAATCTGTTGTGGTAACATTCAACCCACATATTTTGCTTCTGCATCTTTCCCCGACGGACTTTCTATACATATATCTAGAACATTGGAAAGTATACTAAAGGCTTAATTTTATGCAGTAGTCCAGTCCAACCTCTCGTTGCTAAAACCCAAGTAGAAAGCTGATCAAACTTGACATCAATAAATAAACTTTACTTTTTAGAACTCTGTGAAAAAGTGTCCAGAGAAGCAAACCCACATTTTAAAGTATTAATCAAAGTTTTGTGAACCCCACTGAGCTTCCAAAGAAGGAAAACTAAACAGAAGTAAGATTCTTGTACTGTAATTTAAAAAGCATGCCCAACTTTTCATTTGGAAATCAAAATCTGTTCCGAGGGAGACGTGTGACAAAAATAAACAAGTAATGGTGACACTGTTTCGAAATGACCTCAATTATATCTTTGGAATACTCCAATTTCGTGCTACTGGTCTCCAAAGATAATCAGTGTAATAATAATATTGCTCTCAATGTATCGGGTCAGGCTCTATTAATAAACGTAACTCTGCCTATCCGATAATCAGCTCACATTTGGAGACAATACTTCTTCTGAGCTGCAAAGTGTATGCAAAGAGCTATTATATGATGTCAAAATTAATTGAGAGAAATGGAGATCTGCATCAGCTCCTTTGTGAATATTTAGTGAGTTAAATTAGGCAAGTTGGCAGCTGCGGAAAAATGATCCTTTATATTGAGCAGGCCAAAGAGCTGCTATACAAAACTGCTTAATCAATACGTTTTCAGATTGTAACAAAACGCAGAAGCAGAAACATCTGGCTCACAGACATGAATGACTAAACACAGAGCAGAAGAACCGGAACAACATGCTGGTACCTTAAATATTCTTTTAAGGTAGTAAAATAATGATAGATTTTGAAATGAATTCCATCCATCCATCTATTTTCTTCTGCTTATCCAATTCAGGGTCGCATGTGGGCTGGAGCCTATTCCAGCTGTCTTAGGGCAAAATGATTGGTGGCCAAAAGGGATCAACCGCTACTGTTTGGATCAGTAGTAAACAGGTTATAGAGGACTGAGTAATGCAAGTTAAGAGGGTTGCAGCGATATTTCATATACGATGTAAATATACATTGAGAATTTTGAACCATATCTGGAAATATAAAAAGTAGGTAAACGTTCACAAAAAGTGATATGAGATTTAAAACTCAAATGGAGGTCAAAGACATTGTTAAGATTCTCAGAGGTGGTCTATTAAGGGGAAAATGTAGTGACTGGCCTTCTTAGTAAATGAGCTGTGGCCGATTTCCACAATGTCAGTTTTGCCAGGATTGAGATGGTGGAAAGTTAAACAAATCCACTTTGTAAAAAAACCCAAATGCAAAAAAAAGAAGAAGCCAAACAGCCATGAGAGAGAAGTAAAGCTTCTCACATAGCAGTGGAAAGAAAGTTAAGCAGATGGCCTGATATCACTTCAAATTAAAACTGAAAAGGTCCAATGATTGACCTTTGAGGTATCCCACCTAGGAGAGAGATGAAGCAGATGAAGGTATCGAATCATTATCATGAATGCTAAAATGTCTGTCAGTGAAATATGATAAAACTGAGTGAAGTAGCAGAAATGCCAGGTCCAGTTAAACTTTCTCTAGGTTTAGAATCGCACGATCAGTGGTGTCAAAATCAGAAGTTTGAAATGCGCTAAAAGGGGGAGGGAAAGACTTGAATAATCATGTATGCACCCAGAGGAAACTGACTGATTAATTGATAAGCCAACGAATGCAGAGGAAATAACAGGAAGGAGACCTATTTAACAAAGTATTTAACAAATCTTGTTGAAATTGTGTCCTTGGGGCAAGATGATGGGTGCACTTAAGTAATATATCTTCGAGATCTTGTGGGAATTGGATTAAACTCAGGCAACAGGACAAGGCAGGTAACTCATTGAGAGGGATGAGCTCCAAGGTGGGAATCTGCAATAAGGCATCGTAAAGCATTATAGCACAAGGATTCAGGACCAGCTTAATAATACACTACAGTATATTCAGATGAAGAGAAAGGCTAAAGCCACGGTTAAGCGAAAAATACAAATTTATGCTTTTCTCTTGAGAAAAGGACGTTTTGTCAGTAATTGTGAATGTCAACTGTTCCTTGTGGTCCAGTATAAAAACAAATGCAATGCAATATATCATCTCTATAAGATGACAGAATATTTTTTAATGTTAATGGCTCACATTCCTACCGTTCCTTGTCACCTAACTCTGAGGTCCTCTGTAGTTTATCTAGGTTTTTATTTCACATTTTACCTACGATCTGTTTGAATGTATTGGGTCAGACTGTGTTAGTCAGTCTAACTTTGCCCAGAAAACATGGATTTAATTATTTTCTGGGCACTTAAACAACTTAGCAAAGAACTTATTTTAAATGGCATTGTTATTAGCAGACTGCTGCCAAAACAAAATATGTTCCCATTTCTTTAGCAGATTCCATGAAAAACGGTAAAGATTACATTAAAGGCAATTTTGCAGACATAAAATAGTCTTTTTGCATCAACAAGGGGATTCCCGAAGCGCTATTATCCAAAAACTTGGCATATCCTGGCATGGTGTGCTTTGGGTTCTTAAAAATTTTGAGGAAATGGGACAAGTGGAGGACAAAAGAAAAATTGCAGGCCTAAAAACCAAAAACCTACAGCTGATGAACACTATCTCAAAGTCCTCTCCTTAAGAAATCTTCCAAAGATCTAAGCATAAGAGACACATCAGGCCCTTCAGTTTATCCATTTACTGTTCGCTGAAACCTCTTCAGAAAAGAAATGGTCTCAAAGGAAGGGTGGCTGCCAAGAAGCCATTATTAAGGAACCAGGGAGGGAAGGGACATTACACAAAGAACAGGACTAAAAATGAGTGGCAACAGGTTTGGCAACAAAGGTTTGACCCGTGCTATGCGCGGCTCATTCGGGACATAACAAAGAAGGGAGATCCACACAGAAACAACTTCACCAGGGTGCGAAGTGACAGAAAAGCGCCAGCCTTCTGGGAAGAGGGAGGCTGGGATTTTGGAAGGAAACCACCTTATATAGGCATCAAAAGAAGAGGTGAAGTCGCTTCTTTTAATGGATAGCAGGAGGAGGTGTTAATGAGGACCTGAACAAGAGGTAACACCAATCCATAACCAACATTCCCCACCTCCTGTTTCTTTCTCGACCACTAAACAGTTAAGCTGCTTTTGGCTGAATCAGCATGAAGAGAAGCAGACACCAAGGCCGAGCCGTCACTCTCCTTAAAATCAGTTTTATTTTACAATTGTTTTAACTTCTCGACAGTACCTACCCAGCACCGCACAGTAAACAGGCTTAAAGTTAACGACCACCTGTCGAACATAGTGGAGCATTTAGCAGTTAATGAGACAGACATGTCCCCGAGGATGCAGGAAGAGAGAATATTGGGTTTATTGTTGTCAGCTGAGTGTATGATAATGTTGCTGTTTTGTTTGTCTGACAGAAGAGCAAACAGGCCAGCTGTTACCTAAAATGTCCATAGTGATATTTCATCAATATGTTTAACAGTTCATTTAAGTTTAAGAGAAAGTAAAAAAAACCCCAAAGCATAACTCGGACTGAGAAGTCAAAGCGTCGGTGTATGCAGCACGTCACTTATTACCTATAAAATGGATTTTTATTGCAGTAAAATGAGCTGAATGTCAGACTTTAGATTACTAAAGTTTTGCAGTTAATTTAAAATGCAACAGAAAGAACAAGCACATTTGAAATTCAATAATTTCTAATCATCTTGGTCTAGAAGTGCTAAAGTGCTTTAAGGAATTTAAGTAGTCAGTAAAAAAAATAAAATAAAACCAGCATTTACACAAACCTGAATTCTGAGCTAACTTCATTAAAACATTGTAAGCTGCAGTGAACGGGATTATCTTTGGCACTGGTTGGCCATAAGACACTTTCTCCCCTTTATGGAGTACAGGCGAAGAAGAAGAGACAGATGCCTGATTACCAAATGAAAGAGTCTGATGTGATTTTTTTTTGATGTACATTTCACCCTTCATCACAGGCAGTGAAACACTAGCCTTGAAGGCTGGAACATCTAACAAGGTAAGATGATTCACTGCCAGCATCTTTTCTCTCTTGCTCACAGTAAGAGGCTGTGTTTTTAACACTAGTGCGGTCTTCCATCAGGCCGTCACCACCGTTGAGTAATTCGTAGCTGGAAACACGAGTCTTTGCACAGAGAATTTTATTTGCTTATACTATCTCTTTTAAGTCAGTGTTTGTCTGTGTAAGACAATTGTGTGGCTTGAAGAGATCAATAGAGGTCATGAAGACAAGAGCGCTCCTCTGTTCCCTCTTTTCTTTAGCAACCTGCTCCCATTAATCACGACCACATTGACCCAGATGATGCTCTGAACTTCTAGAGCATCATGTCATCGTGCCGTGACACTGATGCAGGCTGTTGGGAGATGTAATTGAAACAAATTGAGTTGCAGTAACATATGTTTCCTAGTTTTAGGGCCAAAGCAAACAGAGAAATTGAACAATCACCCTGCCTGCATTACAGACTTGGACTGTGTCTTCATCGATTGGGTTTTTGTCTAAATTAAGTGGTCAATATACTTTTATTTGACAAGGAAATTGCATAATGTAACAATCACAGTGGATTGTTTCAAGGAGCTATCTCACCAATACCACATCTTCAGGTGTTTCTTTTTTCAAAAGAAAGGTTTAGTATTTTGGGAAATACGATTCTGTGAGCTTTACCATCTCATCTAAGGCAGGAAGGCAAATAATACTCACAAAATGTCAGACATTAGAATTAAAAAATAAAGCCTTACAAATCCCGCATTTAAAAAAGGCAGTTCAGTGAAGTAACAGAAGGAGAGCGGGCCAATTAGCAGGAAAATAAACATGTCAATCAAAAAAGTAAAAGCACATTCAAAAGGCATATAACTGTTATTGACTGTTCATGCATAAATTGGATTTAGATTTTTTTTTTTAGCCATTTTTAGTTCAGTTTTAGCTATGCTTCTTATTTTGCAAGCATATCTTGCAGTTGACTAATAAATATGAATAGTTTACAGAAAGTAAATGTAGAAGGTATTGCCTTTCCTTATGAAATGGATTGGAATGATAACCCCTCAGCAGAAGTTAAAGACTATAAAAATGGACTTCCACGCAAAAGAGCATGCCCACAGCCCTAGAAATCTCATCTCTGTTTCATTGCGTCGCAATTACTCTTTCATCGATTGTCATTGGTGCAGCTGTTAACTGACATCACAAATTATAGTGGTGCTTTGTGGTCTGGTGGAAACATATTTATTTCAGCTTCTGATCGGCACAAATCAAAAGGAAACATTTTGCTGTTGGGTAAAATACTTTGATCACCCTAAATATGGTGCTCTTTCCCTCTGGTCTTTCAAATTTAAAGACTCAATTCTTGTAAAAATAAAAAAAAGCCCTATGGCATAGTAAAATTAGATCAATAAATGTCAACAGTAAACAACAAACGGCTTGTGCTAATTGCTGAAAAAAACCTGATTTCTTGGGTTTTGGTAGGACACTGGAGTGGATTGTTTGTTTGTAGCGGTTGGAAGAAATGAAAGAAGGTCTTTTATGCTTCCTAACAAGCTTGTGAAAACAGTCGATGCTGCTGTAGTCACCACACTGAAGCCACAGCATGTTATATTCTTAGTTCGAACAGATAAAATATTGATAATACAATCTGGAACATGAATAAAAGGTAGGAGGCACAGCTTGGCTCCAAAGTACAATCAGCAATCTTGTTTTGAATACAAAAACCTTTTTCAAAACTGTTCTCAAGCACTTTTCATTTTGTTAAAGTTTTGTTGACGCAGACCGTTTCAGGCTCTTTATTTGATAGTACTCTGGAAGTGTCTCACAAATGTCTCACAGAAACAGATCATCCTTCAGTTTTTTATGTTCTTTTAATTCAGCCACACTCTTTAAGTAATACATCTCATTGGCCACTTTGTTGGCTTCAAGTGCTCATCAGCTTTTTATTGCAAATATCTAATCAGCCAGTCACATGGTCGAAACTCAGTGCATTTAGTCATGTAGACATGGTCCAAAAGTTTAAATTAAGGTTCAGAATATGGTTGAAAGGTGATATAAGAGAGTTTGAACGTCGCACGGTTGTTGGCATCAGACAGGCTTGTCTGAGTATCTCAGAAACTGCTACTACTGGGATTTCCCTACACAGTCATCTGTAGGGTTTACAGAAAATGGTTTGAAAAAGGAGAAAATATCCAGTGAGCAGCGTTCCTATGGGTGAAAATGCCTTGTTGATCAGTCTGCTTCGTGCTGTTGGGAAAGCAACAGAAACTAAAATAACTACTCCTTATGACCAAGGTATGCAGAAGAGCATCTCTGGTGCATCTCAGAGATGCAAAAGAGCAGCAGAAGAGCATCATGTTAAACACCGAAGCAGGTGGGGTACAGCAGCAGAAGGCCACACTGGGTGCAACAGTTTGCATGGGCTCACCAAAGTGGGGCAACAGAAGATTGGACAAATGTTGCCTGGTCCTACGAGTCTCAAAATCTGCTGTTATCTCTGGGTGGTAGGTTCAGAATTTGGCTTAAACAACATAAAGGCTGATCATGCCTATCTCATTATGACTGCAGTGTGCCCACCTTCTGATGGCTGCTTCCAGCAGGATAACCCACTGCGTCACAAAGCTCAGATCATCTCAAACTGATTTCTTGAGCATGATACTGAGTTCACTGTAATTAAATGACCTCCACAGTCACCAGATCTCAATCCAAAAGAACACCTTTAGGATGTGATGGAAAGGGCCAACAAATGCAGCCAACAAATCTGCAGCATCTGTGAAAGATGTAGCTAATAAAGTGTGTTCCTTACCTGGTGACCTGAAGGTCCAGGCCTCGTCATCATCAAAGTGTGTATCCCCAGCAGTAAACCTCTCTCCAGGGAAAAAGGCATGTGCCACTGTGCCACCCGGCCCATCAAAAGGGTATCCATCGTTGTGGTCAGCCTTAGTGAAGTCGATTTGAATATCTGCATCACTGCCAGCTACCTCATGAAAGTTAAGGGGCGCAATATCGCTCCAGACCTTCAAGGCGTAGTACATGAGAGCTCGAACAGTGTCCCTGCCCAGTAAAGCCGAATCCTTAGGAAAGGTCCTGACCCTGTGAGAGAAAACAGAGATCACATATATGCTGAGTAAGAGTGTGAAATCGATCGATTTCTGAATTAGATTTCTTTTCTTTCTTTTTTCTTTTTTTTTTACACATCATGAAGAAGTTTTACAGAAATATCATTTATATCTGCCAAATACTGAAGAGTAATATAGTTTTTATGAACTCTGCTAATCAGACTAATCAAAAGAATCTCCTTTTTGATCTTTCATGATTTACAGCAACATTTCATTACTTTTTCACTGTGGAGTCGCTGCTCTTTATAGTACTGTACAAAAGGTGCTACATTACAAATACCCAGTTTCTCTGCCAAGATAGGCGACTCTTTTCATCCGACTTTCAGTACAGCTTTAATGTTATTGATTAGAACATTTTTCTGGGAAAGTGAACTCTCTTCTTTGAAAGAAGAACATTTTATTCTGGTTTTTATGAAAATTAAAGTCCAATACACTAAATCTAACTCATAAGAGTGCTAAATGAAGCACTCGGCACTCTTTTTTTTCCATCTAAAATTTAAGTTAAGCCATATTTCATTTATTTATATACTTCAAAGGATATCGCACATTAATTTACATCAATAATGCGAATGTATCAAATTCTGATGAAAGGATTTGGTCCTTGGCTGTTCCTGCTTCACAGAATAACAGCAGTGAAATCTCAGTACATTTATTCCAGTATAGTGTTTTTTTCAGAATTTAGCTATACTTTGGCTGCTTTCTCAGCTGATATCAACAAACATAAAGAAGCATCATGTATTAATGTAACAGTTTTTTTTTCTTTTTTTATTACAAGGAGAAGAAAAGATATGCGATGCTTCAACATTTTGAAAGAATAAACAGCCTCATGTATGGGGTAAGGTATAAAGTTTAACAATTCTACGAATGGAAAAAAAAAATAAATGAACAACAAAGTTGTTGTTTTTTTGCTGCAGTGATTTTCAAACTTGTTTTTTTTAATGCCAGCCTTCCTCTTTTTCATTGTACTTTTGTTTTTCTGAGTTTTTTGCTAATATTCCCAGCAAAACAAAGTCATTCCTGAGGCTCCGTTAATATTTCTGGCAGTGCTTTTCCATTGGGTTAAACATTATTAACTCAAACATTAATGGGAATTTAGGTGCGAGTGCTTTTGCACGGGTTTAAATTAGCATATTTCTAACACAAAGTAGAAATATGCTCATCTATATTTCTCTATAGCAAGCAAGCTATAATATCAAAATGCTGCTTGCACAGCATTCAGTGCTTAACATGAATGCCGGATGGATGTACTATTTCTACACACTATGGTGTGAAAGGTCTGTAGCTACCTTTACTCTTAGGAAAACAACTATGCCCTGTGACCCAGCAAGTACACGGTCAAAATGAATCAATATAGGAAACATATCCAACAAAGTTTGAAACTGTGACCTCATAAGAGCTTTTTTTCACCCATCTTAAAGCCTTTGCTCTCCTCAGGACCTGCTAAGTGTTTTCTGATAACTTGAGTCACAAAACCTTTCAAGCTACAATCAGTCCTCACATCCCCACATGAGCTGGAGAAGCAGCTGTTCAGACGATTCAGCTCATAGCTCAGGGTCACAGGACCTTTACAGTCAGGCAACCTCCTGAACACCTGCCAGAGGAGATCACAGCAATCACAGCAGCGAGGTCTCTTTAATCCTTTAAATCACTCCTCAAGACACATGTGCAGGTTCTGTTTCAGTTTTGTTTTCATTTATCACTGCTTACCTTTTATCCAGTCTTTATTTGGACTGGTATTTTTTGTTTTGTACTATGATGGACAAGACAGTTTTAGTTCAATAAAACTTTATTTTGTAGCCGGCAACTCTACTGTTGAGTTTATACTCTGCTCTGATAGTGTTGTGTTTGGCCGAGGTTGTTTTCAGCAAAGAAAGCTCTAAAAACCCACTACATAAACGGTAGCACTGAGATATTACTTCTTCTCAATGGCTGGTGTAGGACAAAACAGAGCTAAAAGTTGAATATGTGGCTAGGAAGTGTAATAAACATGCCTCCTAATTAAGCACAATTTCAACCAAAAAAAATGGTAGCTGTATAAGTAACAAATGATTTCCTCATGAGGTTCTCAATCTTACAGTCATGACAGCTGCAATATACACAGTACAAATCCACTACAGTCCTCTATAATTAGTTCTGTAACTTCTGGGAGCAGTGTGAAAAATAGCAGACGTGCTGGTTAAGAGGTGCACATGGAGACTAATCTGAAGGGGACAGCTGCCAAATTTAACTAAAGTAAAGGAAGGGAAAGTTAGGCTAAGCTAAGGTATGGTAAGGTTTTTTGCATTTTAAAGCTTTCAGTACCCTGAGGTCTAAGTCATCACTGCTGATGACCTCACCCCTAGCCCCAAAACCTAACCCTATGTTTTGGAGACAGGGAAAAACTGACTTTTATGGAAAAAATAAAATAAAAAAATTGATGCCTCTGCAAATCTCAAAACTATGTCTGAAAATTTTGATTTCTAAAACAGTTTTTGATGCATAAATTCCAAATAAACAACACACAGTTTTGGCACTGCGACAGGCTGGTGACCTGTCCAGGGTGTAATAAACCTCTCGCCCTGTGGTGGCTGGGATAGGCTGGCTGGATGGATGGGAACGACCTGGCCAATCAGATAGCAGAAATTGCTCTTTGGCCTGTTGCCATAACTCTCTGCTAACTGTGACTGATCAACAGTTTCAATAATAAACCCAGTTTAATTTTATTTAAGTTTTTTATTGTACGTTTAATCACGTTTACTTTATTTATCCGCACTATTACTAATCCACAATACAGTCTGACATCATCAAGTTCAAAACTGATAGAAAATGAACTAAAAGATAAATAAATGAAAGCATTCGTGCTGTTAGGCATGTTAATTTAGATGTATTTAAATTTTAGCTTAAACAAATCAAAGGTTTCGACTTTTTCCCCATGTTGCATCACATACTGTGATTGGGTCATCGATGAAGATTCGTGGTTTAAGCATGCTTTTTTGTTGGTCCTACGTATGCATAGCTTAACGCGCTGGTTTACGGACGGTCGTCTACATGTTGTAGCGATTCACAGTGACCAGCCGCGGAGGAGAACAAAGTTATAAAACAGCTGAAATGAATATGAGTGATAAAAACCAATGAAAAGTGCCCAATGCAGGCAAGTCTGCGCTTTTCAAGCTGTTTAAAAAAATAAAAACAAATAAATCTTATTCTTATTCTATTCGCCCTTTTCCTGTTCGCAGTGAACTCCGTAGTTCTTTCCACCTTTCAGCATCAGTATTTGACCTTGGTCCTCGGAGAATTGCACACAAGCACGTTTGCGTAGGCTGCATACAGTACCATCTGCACAGCATCTACGTAGGCAAATACCTACGTAAATGGACACAACTGCAGTACTATAAAATAGGCTTCAAGTCTCAGAGGCTTAATAGCACTGAATCTCTTTAATGATTTTTTTTATACCCTTGTATAAACTAGAAAAGCGCTCTGAAAGTGCATCCTCAGTCAACACCAATGTCTTGTCATTTAAAAAAAAGTGATCCAGATTCCTTTTCTCCCTGTTTCACATTCCCACCACGTTTCATGAGATCCGGTTTGGTAGTGTTTTTGTGTGATCCACAAAACATATGAAAACATATATTCACCTTGGTTTGTAACTTGGCAGGGGAAAAATATCCAGTGGAGAAATGAGTATGAATAGGGAGCATGTTTATCCTTTAAGTCTAAAACAGAAACTATCACCTATAACATCACACCTCTCTGATGAAATCCCTTCGAGGATTTGACAGCTAACATTAATAGTTTCAGCCCATATCAAGAGATATTTACTCCTGCTCCTCACTGCAGCGAACACTTGAGCTGCCTGTTCTGCCGTTATCACAATGCCTTTAACACATCCAGTGATGCGAATGGGTTCATTAGTGCAGCTAGTCAATGCATTAATTAGCAAATATGTCTATATCAACATGTTGTCGCAAAACACATGGTCGGCATTAACAATGTTTAAAGCAATAAGGAAATAGCAGCTTGAAAATGGGATTTTTCTTATTAATATGCAAATGTATGCAGCAAAGTCACCTCAAAATCTAATCGGATCATCTATTCTGTGGGGAAACTTGCAGTGTACAGTAGTGCAGGATTTTTCTTGCCTTGATTTATTTGGGAAAATGTGGCTGTGCAGTCCATTTATTCATGCTGCCTGAGCATCTGAGCCTCACTGCTAACCACAGTTAGCCAAGGTCACTGCAAATGGCTCAGCCTCCACAGACAATTCACCTGCTTATTAGACCTAATTCAAACAGACGAGGGTGGGTGATTGTGTATGTCTGCGCGTTCGGGTGGATGTTTGTGAGAGTGAAAGATGGGGAAGCGCGACGGTGTGTAAGTGTCCAAATATCCAAATGTGTGCGTAGCATCGAGCTGTAAGTGAGTGAGTGAGTGTGTATGGGTCTGTGTATATGTGCTAATTGTAGGTAAGTCCACCAAGGTCAGAGCGTTCCTGCCCAGCATCTCAGATGAACTGAGGAAGTCTCTGGGTGCTGCTTGTGTTTACATACAGTATGGTGCAAAGGGGCATAAAAATGAGGTGGTTGTCATTTCTTTGTAGTGCTTCCCTTAAATATGATGATCTTTACAGATCATGGCACGGATCTGACAGGATCCCAAACGTGCACCTTGATTTTAACAGCCTTATTGATTATATTTCAGTAAAGCAAATAACTTCACTCAGACATGATGTTTATTAAACACCTTGGCCTCAATAAATCCACGTCAGTGTATCATACAGTTTATGATACAGTTACAACACACCCAAGCTTAACTTTACTTTTAGGAAAATTTACCTCCAAGAGCTAATGGAGATTCACAGATTTTCCACCCAGCTAAAGGTTAATGTATCACTTTCCTTTAAATCGTAAGTTATTGGGTAGTTTGCTCATTAGCTGTGTAAACTGACTGAGTATGTTTAGATTAAAATTTGAGGGTAACTATTTTCCTTTTACAATAGTGTGCAAAAGTCTTGAGCCACCCCTCATTTCTTTATATTTTGTTAGGGAAATGGGAAATATATGCAATGATTTATTGAGACATTTGCAGTATAGATCTTGTAATTTTTTTAAGTAGTCTTCAGGAATACTTCTCCAGGCCTTCTTTGTTCTCTGTCAGGATGATCCTACACTGCTTCAGTAATGTTGTGGGGAGCTGGGGAGGCCAGTCTTTGACTGATAGAGTTTTTGAAACTGATGGTGACAGTACTGTAGCCAAAGGTTAAGAGCCTGGGCACTATAGGGACCTTAGAAATGTGTAATTTATACACTTTTTAAAACTCTTTAATATATCTTCGTACAAATTAAACACACACGTATGTCTCCATCAGATAAGCTGAGATAAAAACTCTTCATTTGCCGTTCTTTTTTTAAAATTTTTTTAATTGCAGGGAGGATATTAAATTATAGAAACACACTTTTGAGTCTGGCTGTTATTTGTAGCTGTGGGGTCTACAGACTTTTTTTTGGCATCATCTCTGCTGCCACATGGCCCAAAACACCACCTGAAAGCTATGCCAACACTCATTACTAATTCTGCCGCAGCTGCTCATTAAACCACACTTCAATTCTCACATCCACCTGTAAAGAGATCAGTCTCCCTTAGGGAGGACTTATTATCATCACTTTCCAATCCCTGCAGTGCTAAGATTAATGGCACCATCTGAGAAAAGAAAAGGTCGTAGCCTGGGTGCAATATATTGTGTTATCTATATTCACATATAACGACGATCCATTCCGCCCGATGTGTTCAATGTGTAATGTGTTCAAAGCATCAGGTTGGGATTTTAAGGGCAGTAATGGAATCACACGTATCACTGAGTGATTTTTCAGGTCAGCTTTGAAAAAACAAGCTTGTGGATGATCAAGATAATGGCCGTGTGATCGCGCCGTAAATGTCTGTTTTCTTGAAATCGTCAGACCGTGACTCACGAGCAGTTACAGAGCAATAAGCGCATGAGCCAGCAGTTTGTAAAAACAAAACAACAACAAAAAAGTGCAGATGTAAGAGTTTTTGGCAGCAGCGTATAACAGTAGTCATCAGAGGCTCAGCGGCTGAAGGGCTGTTTAGCAGCAACAGAGCTCCTGAGTGTGCATCATCGACTCACAAATAAATACCTGAGAACGGAGTGTACTGTCAGACGTTTTCACATCAATCAAATAGAATAGGTTTATAAAGAACTGCTAACATCAAAGTGCACCGTGAGCAGGCAGTGCTGGACAGGCTGTGGATCTTTTGCTGCGGTGCTTAAGTGGCGGGCAGAGGATAGAGTAGAAGGGAAAACAAAGAGAGGGGAAAGAATGATGGAGAAGCGAGTGGGAGCAAGCAAAGAAATCATATATGCAATTAGCCAAGCTTTTCTTCAGGCATTCAGTCATTAGATTTATCGATGTGATCCTGTTTAAATCATAAAAGCACACAGAATATTACTGCTTAAAACACTTTTTAAAATTTTAAAACAGTTTTTCAAACACCAATCCCACATTCAAGTATTCGCACTCGAGATTTATTTCCCCATCTAAAAAGAACATTTTCAATTTACCAAGTCGTAAGAAAAGGAAAGTCATTAAATAGATATATATGTAAAGCTCAGTTTGTAACACTTTATAGTATGGCCCGCACTAAGGGTGTAATTTCCCTGTAATTAAAAGTAATTTCAATGGATTTGATATGAATTTATAATAATTATTATTTTCATCTACAAATATGTAAATTTGATAGCTATAATAACAGGAAACAAATAAAAAAAGTCACACTTTAAGTAATTTTAAGTAGCACATAACTTTATGTATTTTACAGGCAATAAAAAATGATTAAATTATAAGTAAATTTAAGTAGCTTTTTAAGTACTGTGCAGTTTCGTGGTAATAATAGTATACCTAGGCATATATACCATGTGATTTATGAAAACATTGACTGATTTTCTGCAAAATCAACATGAAATTGTACAAATTGTTTCCTGTAAAATAAACTTAGTTGTTAGCCCCTTACTCTAGCATATTTGTAAGTAAATTTAATTTCATTGTAATTTCAAAGACAATTTAATTACAGGGGAATTACACCCTGAGTGCGGGCCGTGCTCAGTGTTACACTTTTTCCCTGTAAATCAGTAACAAGACTGTTAAGTTCTGCATTAGTGGTAAATGTATTTAGTTGGGCTAATTTAAACCTTCCTAGTAAAACACAAGCAGCTCAAAAGTAGTTTAAGGAGGTCAGGGAAGAACAGCAAATAACTGGCAGGTCTTTGACCCCGAGCTTGGAGTTTAATATTTTAGTTTTGTGCATTATTATATTCCTTGTATGCTCTGTTCTATATGTTGTTCTTCATATTCTAACCTTATTTTCTATTTTTCTTGATATGAGTTTCCTTTTGTAGTTTTAGTTATTGTTTTTTCCCCGAGGTTTTTTTCCCGCCCTTCCTTGTCCCGTGTTTAGTTACTTCCTGTTTCAGTCTTTTACCGGATAATCTTCTGTGCATTGTGTTTGGATTTTCTTCCCCTTGTCCCATTCATTGACTCTCTTCACCTGTGTCTTCTTTTCATAATTGCCTCATGCTAATTAACTAATTAACTAACTAATTACCTAATTACCCCTGCTAATAGTATTTGATTTTGGTTTCTGCTGCTTGTTGGATCGTCCCAATTTCACTTAAATAAAGGGTTAATTTTGGCTTCAGGTCTGCACCCTGTGTCCAAATCATTCACCAACCATGACAGATACTACATATTATACATACATTAAAGTCTTTAATTGGCTCCATGTGTATTGCAGTGAGATGAACTTCTCATAATTTAAGATAATGGATATAATGACAAGAAAATGGAAAAGTTAATCATTGCAGAGTAACGTGATCACCCTGCTGGATGCCATGTAAATAAAATGGTTGAGGGGATTTGAGATGTTTTCCCAGTTCCGAGCTTTACATCTCATCTAGCAAACGGAAAACTTCATTCTTTGAAAAATGCCTGTGAAATAGCATTTCTTCAAAGTCTTTAGCGAATCTAAGTCATAAATATGTAATGAGGAAGGAAATTAGTTTTGCCATTACAAACTCCATTATGCAATATTGTCCCAGAGTAATACTGGACTGAGAAAAAAGGAAGTTCAATTTCAATATATTGCCTTTTTATATTGAGATTCTGCTTTAACAGTGTTTTAGAGTTTTTAATTGTTTAAGATCCCATCGAGGCACAAGTGACTGTGACAGTGACTCTTTGCTTCATTTATCAGCGATGAATCTAAATGTTCTCGAGTCAAAACGGTGACCTTGGTGCTAAACAGAGATGGCAAAAAATGTGACTGCCCGACTGTTTGAATTTGTGATTTTCCAAGTCGGATAATTATAAGCAGCATAGTTTCACGGCAAAAAAGGAAAAGTTGGCGCACAAATCAATACAGAAGCAAGCAGTGATCCATGCATTTTTTACATTAAGCTAAATACCTGGATGAAAAATGCCTGTGGTAACTCGAATGCCTGAGGCAGTCGTTCTATATAGAATATTATATCAATTTACTGTGTAGCTTTATTGATAAACCATGCAATATGGAAGCCTCTTTAGATGTGAATGAATCTGAAATCAACAAATAATCCACAGGCATTTATAATAAAACCTGAATAATTGCCCCATCTGTTTCTTGGCAGAAGCCAGAGGCTGTTTCTTTTCTTTTTTCTTTTCCTCTTCTTTTTAAAAGACACCAAGTCTGTACATCTCAATTTTCAGTACATCTTGGCCGCGTTATGGTGCTACACAAATGTGAGAGCTGCGAGTAGAAAGGTGGCTTCACTGGACTGAAAAAGAAGCTGCCTTATTTCACAGAGCCAACTAGGGCCAGGCTGAAGGCAGCATAAAGCAGGTGATTGACAGCAGAAGGTTTGCAGCAGCAGGATGGAGAGAAGCAGAGTAAAAAGAGGGACTGAGTGATGTGAAAAAAAGCAAAAATGTTCCAGTCATAAAACAGCAGGACCGCACGGCTATGCGCCGGTCCCCTGAAGCAGATGTTGACTCCATGGTTTCAATGTGGTGTGCTGCTGGATTGCTGCCAACTGCTTTTTCCAGGTCATCTGAGACCTTATGCGGACCACCCCCACCCCACTTGCCCCCCTAAACCACCCACCCATGTGCAGTTACATCCTCACCCACCCCACCCCTGAAAAAAAGCTGTATCTCTGACCGAAAGCCGCGAGTGAATTGAGGATTATTTCAACAAGGAGATGCCACAGGGACAAAGTCACCAGGTAATTTGTTATCAAAAAGCTGTAACCATTCTGCCTCCGGTGACAAGTGATTCATCCGCCTGAACTCATCCGTCTTGCAGTCTGAGCAGCTGCTTTTGCTGCCACAAACCTGCTGAAGAAGCTTACGTTCCTCAGCTGATCCTGGCTGGATAAACCAGACCTGTAATCCCTGGGAATAAAGTTTGGATGATTTTCCAACATCAACTTGAGGTAGTAATCTGTTATTAATGTAGCAAAGTGGAAAGTTCCTGGCACAGTTTTCTTCCACGGAAATTACACTTTTCACTTTTTGGAAATGTAACACTACGTCAAATTTGGCTCTCACACCTTTTGAAATGTGGGCTGGCTACGCGGCACTACTTCACTGGTGGAATCCAAATAAATGACTCACTAAATTTATCATACTTCATTTCTAATCAAACAAACAAACAAAAAATTCTTTCCTAAACACAAACATCAGCCTTACTGTGGGCGTAGGCAAAAGGCTGATGGATCGACTGGTCTACATCTACGGCCACACTACCACACGGTAAAAATATAAAGATTTCTTCATAAAGTTTAGATAAAAGCTAATCTTTGAAAAAATAATTATATTGACGAGCTATCCAGGGATGCCAGTGACAGCTGGGATACACTCGAGCCCACCCATGACCCTGAACTGGATATGCAGCTAAGAAAAAGGATGGATGACATTGGTTATAATCAAATACTTCACTGTGCAGCTCGCGATTACACAGCCATCTTCATCTTGCTAACTCTGTTTTATGCACTGCTTTACTTTCTGTTCTGCCATTAAGTATCACGGCTCACCCACAGTCCCTTTTGCTCGCTCAGCCCTCCCATCAGTGAAAAAAGTCCTGCTTATCGACCTGTTTCTTCAATCCTCAAGTGCCCTGATGTCCCGCTTTCCAACCACCTCTTGCTTCATTTTGCTTTCCTTCTGTCCTAACTTAGATCTATTACCCTGCCTGTTTCATCATCCTTCTACAGGATGCTTTGGCCCATCTGTCCTGCATGCCACACTCTCCCTAAAGCAAAACTTATAACTACTGTATGCTAAGTTACATAAAAACACTTGGCCAACCAACAGTTGTTTACCCAACAGATCAATGCTACCCTTGATTAACATTCACATATATTTTGCTACTTTATTCACAAGCACATACTGATATTTATGTTGTATTTATTTAATTATTAGAAATATTTAGAAATCAGCTGTCAAAAAACTGTTTGTACCTGCAAAATCCTACGAAAGTAGTACAAAGCAGTACCTGCCTCATCTGCTATTGAGCCTGTTCTCAAGCTCTATGACGCACAGTAAAATCATGTCTAGAAATAACACGACTACATGGTTACTTGTACTATGTGCATAGACTGTATTTTAAGTTCACGCAGCCACCTTGATGCTGCTCATTGGTGTGTGGATCTTTTGAAAAGCCTTGATTTGAGCAGTTAGGCCATCAAGGGAAGGAAAAGCATGCTTAGTCACAAAGCATACCCTACTTTCTCATCTGTTTTTACCTAAACCGGGCCGCAATTTACAAACTGAATCTCATTCTGTGTCAATTAAGCCTTGAAACTCAGTGGACATGAATGCATTAATAATAGATTAAGAGAGCAGTGGAGTCATTTTCCCTCAGACTTTTATACAAACTGACTTCTTTTTGCAGGCAGAAGAGTCTCCCCCTGCTGGCTATTAGACAGAATGCAGTTTTAAGACATTTCTACTGACAAACTGTGACAAATTTTTATTTTTTATTCTCTTTCATTTTAAAATATTAATACTTAGACTGGCAACTCCACAACCTCCATTCCAACTCTATATAATAATGTATAGCGTCGCCAAAATGTCATGTATGTCAAAAACAGAATCAAAACCATTTGACGATGTCACACAGAAACAAAAATTCACAAATTTGCAAGTTACCGCATTAAATAATTTGGCTGTAGAGTGACTCCTTCCATCAGCAGCTTCACTGCAGGCCAATATCACAGTGATATCAGTGGGTGAGAATAAGCAGAGGGTGGACCGGGGATATTTATCAAAAGACCTCCCATCACTAAAGGGAAAAAAAAATCCAGCCACACATGGGAGTGAAGAGTGCGGGTGTTACTCTTTGTTTATGTGTGCATATGTAGTACTAAAATGTTTATTTATTTGTTTTTTCTTCCCCTGCACTGCTCTTTAGGTTGATGTCTATTGCTGCACAGCACACACAGATTAAAACAAACCGGCTGACACACCACCTACCTTAGATCATCTCCCGATGGCATGTGCGAACCAGCTCAGGCCAACCATATGTTTCACAGCCTCCTCCTCTGCTGTTTAACACTAAGCTGGATCCCTGACAGATGGCCCAGCTGCTTTTAACATGCCCATATTATCTTATCATGTACTGTATAAACAGCAGACTGTGACCCTTCTCTTTAGGAATTATAAAAAAGACATCGGTATTAAATCTGAAGACTTAAAAAAAATGAAAGCCCTGTCTGATTTATGAAAACTTTATGAATAATTTACACAAAGGTTTCTTTGTGTATGATCTAATAAGAAAGACACGTTTGCTGATTATATTAAGTTCGCTGTGTTTTTAATTTTTTTTTACAAAATACTCTCAGTAAATTAAACAAACCAAAGTTTTCCACTTTAATAAGGGACATCTAATCTGTACTATTAAAGCACGCACAGATGGGAAATCCTTTTAAATAGACTGAGTGAGGATTTTTACTATATTATAGTTAAAACAGTCAAATATAAGTAGCAAATGTTTCCAGTGGCATGTTCCTTCCAGCCTCATGAGCTGGATGCACTTCTGAGCTTTCAGTGGTTAGTAACCGTTTACAGTATAAGGTCTAGGTACTAAAAAAAAGGATCATGCATCATTTGCAGGACTCGAAATGCATACATGGTTACAGACAGATAGCATAAAAGAATCACATCTGAAGAAATAGGGAATTTATTTTGATCATTTGGGTGATTCCTATTTAGGTTTCATATTTGTATTATACATTACTGCCTTAACATAGCTACTCTCAATGGGAATGAAACTAAGGATTCACCGTCTGTGGACTCGCCGGTGTGACCTTAAAGCGTCCTGTAGAGGGTGTTTTAATTTTCCCTACCTCCAGGATAGATGTCTCTTGTTCCATTTGTTCTGAGGGTTCAAGCTTCGTTTCCTGCGTCCCACTGTCCCCTCTGTGTCGGACACATCAGGCAGAGAACATCTGGGTGTTTTCATCAGACTTAGTGTTTCTTGGTCTGCAGGACAGAAGAGATACATGCACATACATAAACTAATTCAAATACATGCCTTAGTTACCATGTTATTTTTAGAGAAAACTAATTAGCTAGTGTATGAATGCATTTTATGCTTGCCTATGTAGCACATGTATAAGGACATCTGATCCATCACGGTTCAACATCTGTTTGAAAATGAATGCTTGAGAGTCATGTTACACTGTATGAGCACATATACGTACACAGCTGACTGAACAAAAGGCTGCAAGAAGCCATTTGGGCCAAAACATATACATGCTCTCCGACTTCCCCTTCAGACATTTACTCAGTAAAAGTCGTGATGGCAAACCTATTATGTCAGAACTAGTGATATTTATGGATATGCATGTAGCGCAGTCATGATCTGCATTTCAGACGTCAGCAGGCGTCCAAGAACGTGTACGGCCTTTTGGCCACTTTAAGAAAGAGAGGCTGTTCGGACTCGGAGCCAAGACGCTGGAGCGGCCCGTGGAGATTACTCGGATGGACATCCAGGAGAAGGCACCTGTCACACAAGTTTTGAACCCCATTTCTCATTTTATTCCACCACAACCACAGCAGCATTTCTGCACAGTGACGAGACACTAAAATGGATTGTGCTGATACCTGAACCATCTGTTCAATCTTGCGAGTATAGGAAATGCCGTGCCTGCACTGGAGCTATCTCTGATAAAGTAGAGGGCATGTCTGAATGAAACTGTGATGCTTTGTCTGAATAACAGATAACCGCAAAGTTACCAAACAGTATTATGTAACTTTATGTATTTTTCTAGGACACTGATTCTTTTCTTTATACATTTTTTTTTAAAACTCTGGATCTTGAGTTTCTAATAAAGATTGATTGACTGTATCTCATGCCAGAAAGGAGTTTAACATCCTTCACATCCGCAGTTATTTCTGGCATTCCCCACTACGGAAGCAGAAAAAAAGGGCATTTTACTGATAATTACCAAAAATTATTGCGTCTTACTGAAATAAATATTCATTAAATATGTTCAGCTTCACCCTAGCGTCACATCATGTTCCTCAGCTGGCTGTCCACGCCCCACAGTTTGAGAACCAGCGCTTTAGGCTAGCAAATTATTCACATACAGTATCCTGTTCTCTACCTTCTATATTTGTGTATCTGCGAGGGAGCAGCCTTGTAAAGAATTTTGTTTGTAGAGGAGAATTGCCGTCTGTGCGAGTGAGTGAGACCGCCAATATGCACCGCGGGAAACCATGAGTGCAGCGCATGAGAGCGAACAGTAAAACCCACACTAATCAATATACTGCTCCGCTTCAGACATACCAGTGTTATCAATCACATACAGTACAGTAGGTACATAGCAGTACTGTAATTCTGCTTTGTGTGGTGCGGCAGTAAGAATGATTTATGCTTACAAGGTGTCTCATGACGTGGAGACAGCTGTGCAATCTAATGCTTTTCAATACATAAGAACTGAAATAAAAGCTACCTTTTTATTGTTCGGCGGTTATTGTGTCAAAGTGTTATTGATTCACCTCTTTTGCTTTTCTGTTGGTAGGAATGCGTTCTATTGTAAGGCATACCTTATATTTTCCTCCGCAGGCGTTTACTCTTACATACGCTGGCATCAGTGAACATATAAAACCAGCCATAGTGCTCCTTCCATAGAGCAGAGCTTTGCAATCAAACTAGCCACATACCCAACACTCCAGTCTCCTTAAGCCCTCCAAACTTCTGCATGGCTTTGATAGCCTTGGTCAGGGCCTCCTTGGTCTGAAGCTGGCCAGTCACAGGATCGGGCGGTGGGAGGTACCCAAACTTACTCAGCCAGTCCTGGAAGGGAAACAGACGACACAGAGTTTAATCGTCACTCCAGACACCTGAAAATATTCAAGTGTCCTAAAGATGTTGGGACCGTCTTCAGTTTGATCTCTATTTATTTGCATATTTAGAATAAAAAAAACCTTTGTGCTTCTGTGCAACTGTTTGTGCAGTCTAACTTCCAACAAATGAGAAATTGCTTTCCTTCTCTTAACAGAAATTTAGACACTATTTGTCAGCAGTTTTTAATTGCATGATGTTTGAATGGAAGAGAGCAAACTTTAATTCTTTTGCTAACATCTGACTAAACCAAGTCAGGTGTGAAATAATTAATTTAAATGTTATGTAATGTACATAAATTAACCTCTTAAAGGCTGAAATATTAAATAACTGCTGGAAAAATCATTTGGGGGGGGGGGTTGCAATTTCACTTGTAATTTCCCTGTATTTGGTGTAAACGACAGTAGACAACAGTGTGGGGAATCTCCACCCTGGCTCATTGTTTTATAATAAAACAAATATCATTAACAGTGGCTCAGGTCCAGCTGTTCGCTCGGTAAGCTCTGACAATGAGCCCGTCAGCACAATATTAGGATCCTGGATGTTTCCTATGTATGTGGAATGCAATCATTTTTAAAAATATAAATGCTTTTATGACAGGTCGAAACATCCACTGCAAGAGTCCTTTACCACGATTAATTTAGATATGCTCTGTCAATTTTATTTTGAAAACTTTCTGAAGGTTATTTTCATCTTGTGTATCATGAGTTTAAATTGCAGCTAAATCCATCCTCTTCCTTTTTCTCTCAGTGCGTCACTCTCAGGTATCCATTTCAGCTCAAACCCTCTACTTCCGTGAACTGATGGCTGGTCTGACAAATCTGTTTTTTAACGGTTTTAATGGCTAGATCACTACTCGTCAGGAAGGAGCAACAAGGAGTTATGGCAAGACAACCACTGTCAGTGGGAAAATCTTTTGGTCTTTTTTTCTATTAATAGAACTTCAACAAACTGTAGAGAATAGGTTGTAGAGGGCCCTCTGATGGACAAACCATGCAACATTAATACTCATAATAATGTTGAAGGGTGTTTCTGCTGTTTCTACAACCTCTTATTTCCACTAGTATTTCCACTTGGATTGGAGGGTTTTGACTTGACTTGGTTTTTAGAGTTTTCTATAATTATATATGGGGAAATTGTCTGAAGTTGTCCCCTCATTAGACTGCAATTCAATGATTGGTCAGGAAATGACGTTCGTCTTGAGAGCAACACCTTCACAGGAATCAAACCTGCCATTTTTGAAACCTGGCATTGAGGCAACGCTGTGGTCCAATGATGAGATGTAGATGTTTACCATTGGTTCAGCAGCAGGTATACCATCGCCATTATTGTGTTGTGTTTCTGTCATTGTTATATGACGAGCCCACCCACATTGAGGCGGGGTCGTCAAGTCGAGCTGAATAGGTGCTAGTGTAAAAAGCATATGATACTTTTTAAATGTACATTTATAGCTGTTATAAATGCCGACATCAATAGATCGTCACGTGGGTACTATCAGCCAATAATATCAGCCTACTGATAAGTCAGTTGGGCTTGGGTTTCAAAAAAAGCCTTTTTTTCTGTATTAGAGGAAACAAGCTGTTCATGTGTTTGCTTACAATATCTGAATGCTTGCCATGTTTAGACCCTACCCTACCCTTATGAGGACATTAAAATTTAAGGTTACGTATAAATGCTACCTTATATTTTAATGTCCTGGCAAATGTCAGGCAGATAGCCCTGTTTTCATTAACCAATAAAACTGAAGCAACTGTGTGTGATTTTGTTGCTTTTAATACCCGCGTTCACGGCAGGTGGCTGCAACTGGATATAAAAGGATATTGGAGGGCAGATCTGTTATTGAGACATAATGTTCACTTTTGCTGTGGTACAAAGGTTAGAAAGATGAGAGACAAAAATAAACATTTAAAAAAGAGCTGATTCAGAATACTGAATGGCATATGAGCTTTGGCCTGATACAGTTGACACATAATATGTGTGTGGCCTGGGTGAAAGGAATTGAGATTCTGGGGCAGGTATTGCTGAGCAGGAGGTTCTAGATAAGCACTTTAAAGTTCAAAAGCAACCCGGCCCACCTTTCAGTGACTGAAGAAAATGTCAGCGTACTCAATGTTCTGGCAGGATGCACAGAAAAAAATAATGATATAAGACTGTATTGACGTTACGTTTCAGTCAGTGTGAGTCTCACCAGCTAGAGCACAAGGTCAGGTATATAATAACACCTCTGCAGCTACTATAGATTCAGGAACTTGCTCAAGGTCCACCTTACTAATACTTAATCCTAGTAAATCTAGTAAAAGAATGACTTCACTGCATCACCCTACAGCTGCTACGTAGAAGCACTCACTGTAAATGCTTTGTGTGAGAAGAAAAAACATGGCGGCAGAAGTACTTGGCCTTGTATGCATTAGTGGACCTTTTGGCTATACTTTCTGAACATGAGTGGTCCGAGTCGCTGAAAGAGCATCGATCAAAAGTGTTAACTTTGCAGTTAAAGGCCAAGGCAATATGTGCAGCACATTTCACACTTAAGCAGTTCAGTGTGCATTAAGTAATCACAGAAATGCATTAGAGCGTTTATGGACCCACTGAAGAGGAAAATGAGCAGAAATCAAATCAAATAAAACAACAGCAGGAAAAAAAATGACAATTTGGGTGAGCATAATTAGATTTTTTATAATATTTACAAAAGACTCCTGAAATGCAGTTTTTGCCTTTCAGTTCATATATGGAATGTATTTAGAAGTATTACACATTGTGGCAGCCAAAAACGAACTAATGCTAATGTGAACGTACTTGCAATAAGTGTTAGGTAGGCAAATAAATGACACCAAAAGCCACATTTGATTACACTAGAACACGCTAGAAGAGAGAAGCCTTGCAGGGAAAGAAAATGTTATATATGATGAAAGGAATGAGGCCAGCCATATGAGTTTATTCGCTCTAAATCTGTGATTAACTGTAGCACGAGGGGCTCATGCAGATGGCGGAGACTCTGCTGTTCTTTAATCGTGCATTATTAAAAAATGCAGATATAAAGAAGCAACGGCACAAAACAATGTCTGCATCCCCATATTCTTGGTCTCAAATGAGAAACACACGCACAAAAAAGCATAAAACACATTCTGCCAAGCCTGCTGCCATTTTATTGGGCTCTTTGTCTCAACAATCTGGTTTTTGTAGTCTTACAGTTACTCCACTGCGGGTGGCATGAAAGTTTAGATTCTAGAAATTTCTTGTCTGTGTTATATGAGAAGAAACATACAGAAAAGTAAATGCCCGTGTATTGCTTATTGCATTTCCAGCAACAGTAACAGAAACATGTATTTTCAATTTGTGTCCATCTCAGTTCTAACCTTTAAGATCATTTAATCTAACAAGCCTTCCAATCCCTCAACTATTACCAATTCAGGAAGTTTTTAACCCTACATCAGACTAGCATGAGCATAAAGGTAAGTAATACTACTAATAGTACTGTGAATGGATTTTAGCTTTGGTGCCTCACAGAGAAAAACAACATGATTACAGCCCCTTCCATGACTCTGCAGCTTTGTAAGCAAACTCAGCTACATGCTAACACCACCTCGACAGAGCCAAGGGCTGGGGGCACCCTATGCCCCCCTTCTGAACATGCCCCTGGACTCTGTTTCATTCATATGAATTTTTAAAGGCTTGGTAACCTAATGGTGCATTATTTAGACTATATATCTATAATAGGCTTTAGCTGCAATTTATAAATCCTTTGTTAATTAAAAAAAAATCTACTGCCAACTACCTATTGAAATACATTTTTGTCCAACACTCCTGCCCACAAACATCCATTGCCAGTCTTGAATGGCATGTAGAAACCAGTGTGACCTTAACAACAAAGGCGAATAAGTGTGTGGAGGTTTTGAATGAAGAGGATGAAATTCTGAAAATGAAAGAGGAAGAAAAAACCCAAACTTGAATATCCTGGTATTATTTGGCAGGGAACCTGTTTATTACAAAGCGATACTTCATTTTTTTTGTCTGTGTTTTTGAGCAGAGAGCAATATCATTGTCCTATCCTGTCAAGAATCCCAAAATCCATCATCCATCTCACTGTCAGGGCTGCTTACCAACTGTTCACAAAGGTTACTCTGAATGCATGTATCCGCATATGAGACCAAAACTGTGAGAAGGTCAAATAAAGTTTGAACTTAACAAAGCAAAAACACTTAATAGAAAAGCACAGTAGGAAAAAATTGAAGACAAGACTGGAAAAAGAAATGTAAATGGTAAAATGGAGAAAGATAGCGACACAAAGGAGACCACTGATGAAAAGGACCTCTTAAGTCTTAAGTTCTGCTAATGCTCTAGGGAGCTTTCTGTTGTACAGCCTTGTAAACATCAAACCAAACCACTGACTATGATTTCACACACCACAAGAGAGACAGGGAGTGTGTAAATGTGAGTCATGCATGAGCCGCATGAATAAAATTGACCAAAAGCAAAGGCACTAAAACAGAGATGTGGACACACACACACACACACACACACACACACACACACACACACACACACACACATAAAGGGCATCCTGTGTTACCGATTAGCCTTATTCTATCTGACCGCCCTAAAAATGGATGTTCTTTCAGAACGAGGTAGGAGAGCAGGTCAGCATATGCGAGTTGCATCCAAAAAAGAAAAAGCTTTTAAAGTTTTTAGCCAGATTGGTTTTATAAGTTCCTGTGACCATTTGACTGCTTTTTCCACCATTAAAACATGTTTCCTATTCAACAATGAGAAGTCAAACTGAACACAATAGCTTTTGCTTATAAAAATGAACAAAGTGGGAACTTTAAAAGCCAACAGTGGCAATGAATTGGCATTAAAAAGGCACATCTACAGTTATATGGTTTTACAGTTAAAATATACCAGATCTTAGATAAAAATGGCCAAACGAGGAGCTTATTATGGAGACATATAGCCACTTTTTGTGGGATTTGTAGCTGCTTCCAAATGAGACCCTTTGATCTCCCAGTTGTTTTAATCTAGAAACGAAGCAGTACGGAGGAACTTCTGCAACAACACAGAAGACATAAAAGAATAAATACATAACTGCACACAGACTCAATCTTTTAAACACATCATCCAGTAAACACAACAAATATCTTTTTTTCCTTGTATCATCGTCAATCTTTTTCATAATACAATCTACCAATTCCTCTTGCACAGTAGGTCTTCCCAATTTTCCCATTTACATGAAAATGCTATGTTTTGTTATTTATGTGCCAGATCAGGAAGCCAGTGATGGCATACAGAATGCAAACTGTTAGTGAGAGCTACAGCAATATTTTTTATTATGCTTTTACCAAATCAGTTGTATAAATTCCTGTGACCCTTTCATTGCTTTTTCCATTGCTTTAAATCAGGTTTCTAATTCAACAGTGTGAACTGAAGCTGAACACAACTGCTTCTGCTTACAAAACTGAGCAAACAGACACTTTTAAAGACAACAATGGTAACGAATCGGCACAAAAAGGATTTAAGTTTTATGGTTTCAATAAATTACTGCACCTATTTCCCATTTTTTGTGCAAAATGTAAAGAAAAGAGGGGTGACTCATGCACACATGTTCATATAATTAAATCCCTGTTACGTATTAATTCATTACTGGTTTGTTGGTTTGATTATACACACTGAGTGAGTCATTTTCCTATGGTATAGTGATCTCGCCTTCTGCTCGTTAGTTTGTTTTTGTGTCTTTTATATTGTTGGAGGACTGTGCCATAGTACTCGAATATGCTAAGAGCTTCAGGACAGTCTATGCTTCTGGTTGCACCTTAGCCTTCAGTCTATTTAACGTTCACCTCCTTCCCTCACGCTCTCTCCCCGTCTCCCCTTCCAACACCGACTCAGCGTCGCTCCTGCATATCTTGACATGAGGTCAGCCAGTGAACATGATTTAAATCAGTTTCCTACAAAACAGAGGCACAGGGGATAGAAGAGCAACAGAGTGGAAAAAAAGGGGCACACTGATGAGAACACAGCAGCAAGTTAGCGAGAGCAGTTAACAGACAGTAACATGCAGCTGATCTTGTCAGCTTGTCCTTATCGCTCCCAGGTCAAAATGAGCAAAAGAAAGATTAGATGTTGGACCAAAGCAGCATGGGTGTGGGAGACAGACGAGTTAGAGGTGCGTGTAATGTTGCATGGTTTAAAGAAAACAAATGGCAGGACATAGTTCGTGTGCTCAGGGGAAGCATACATTCACGCTGATATTCACAATATGTGGAAATCGCTGCGTTTAGAATACTTTATGTTAGGAGCACTCAAGGGCTGTTGCTTAAAAAAAATAAAATGTGATTTACTTGCAGGAAAGGGCAGCGCACATTGAGTAACTTGGAAAATCCCTCTGGATTCGTTTTGCAATGTGTTTCAAATGTGTGGCTTCCTGACATATAGCCATTTTTTGTGGGATTTGTATCTGCCTCCTAATGAGAGTCTTTGATCCCCCAGAGTTGTTTTAATCTAGAAATGAAGCAGTACGGAGGAACTTCTGCAACAACACAGTAGAGATGAAAGAATAAATGCATAACAGAACACAGACTCAATCTATTAAACAGAAAAGCTTGCAAACAGAAACAGATAGGTAAGCGCATCACCTTGTGTCATCGTCAATCCTTTTCATAATGCAATTTACCAATTCCGCTTGCACAGTAGACGTTCCCAATTTTCCCATTTACACGAAATGAAAACACTATGTTTTGTTATTTATGTGCCAGATCAAGAAGCCAGCGATGATACACAGAATTCAAACTGATTAGTGAGAGCAGCAAAGAAAGGGAAAAAACTAACTTCTGTAAAAAAAAAAAATACAATGCGTTCACTGATAATGATAGTGATTAGGTAACATAATTATATTTCTCATTTGTAAACAAACCGTTCACTGTTTCACTAAGACGGTGCACTTTTAATCATGTGCTGCTTTTCACAGGGTGGCAGCAGACTGCGGGGCCTGAGTCTGTAGGTTTAGTACAGTACATTACACTTCGGTGAGTGTGCAGGAGGCATGCTGTGAAAATGGCAAAAGCCCTAACAGGTAACGTCACGGCCATCCTGCATGGAGTTTCTCATTTATCCCACTCCGGGATGTGGCTGACTGCATTTTTAATATCATTGCTGTTGTACTTTGGGATAATGCTTCTTCCAATCTTCCATGAAAACAAGGCACATATAACAAAAGCAAAACAAGCCTTGATTTATCAAACTGTGGAGGAACTGTGATTTTGAGATGCTTCTTCTTCTTTCTTTTTTTTTTGAATGTGTCACAAATACAATTTTTATCTGTAGTAATCAACAGTGAACATTCAAGGATTTTATAACTGCAAAGTTGTCTGACAAAATCACCACACACAAAAGTTAAAGCTGAGGGCTGTGCTGTGATTTCAGCTGTAACTTCATCAGTGAGAGATACAGTGTTAGACAGTGGAACAAAAACACAGAGACAGAGAGAGAGGTAGGTGTGCCCGGGGGTTGGAGAGCAAGATTCTAGTTCACTCAATCAACTAACAACAGAGCTGCGTTCATTCAGTGGGGTGAACTGAAGGGTGATGATCAATGTGGGATAGGCAGGCAGGCAGCCAAGCTGAGACTGTATATTTTTCCACAATTAACAAATATTCACATCCCCAAAATGAAAACCAATATCTAACCAGTGAAGTAATCTGAGTATTACAAAATTACAGCCTCAGTGTGATGCATTTAGGTTCATAATTTTGCCTCTAGACTCCCACAGTTAAAGGTAAATCAATAATAATAATACCAAAGTACTGTTAGGACTGTTTGTAACTGTTTAGGACTTAGAGCCACTTTCATTCATGGTTTTTCATTTCCAGAGGCTTAAAAATAACTTGACTAACAAACATAACTTTAAACATTAGGACTGTTTTAAAGCAGTATTAACTTTGACAGCAATTTTTTTTTATTTTAGTGTTTTGGCTAAAATTTCATGTAGTTTTAATTATTACTTAGACGTTTAAATTATTTTTGTTTTAGTTGACCACATAAGATTATAGTAGACTGAACCTAAAGTTGATGTTTTGTCACGTTTTCATGAGAAACAGGAAAGTCGCACCGTTTTTCTGTGGCCAGATCTAATGTGTGCCTCTAACCTTACTGCACAAGGATATTACATCATATTGGATCACTTCCAAACTTGTCCCGCCTTTCTAAACAACTTAATTACTTTGGATTGGCTCGCGTAGCTGCAAAATATTTTATTTAGTGTCAATATATTTCATCACAGTTTTTGTCCTCGTGCAGGAGTTTTTATTTATTTATTATCTTTTGTTATCTTATTATTTTTTTCAGAAATAAAATGGTTGTTGATGAAAACTATGACACAAATTTTAGGTCAATAAAATTAACTCGGCTTTTAATGCTCGGATGATTCTTTGCAGTCAAACCCATGAACCCATGGGCATCAGTCACCTTCAGCTGCTGCTTGTTTGCGGGTCTCTTGGCTCCAGCTTTGAATTTAGTAACTGAAAAGCATGCTCTGTTGGGTTGAAATCAAGTGACTGATTTTCAAAGAGCACCTCATTTCTTTGCCCCGATAGCGCTGGCCTCTTATAGACATTCTTTGGCAACGTCTAATCTGGCCTTCTTGCTCTTGAGGGTAACCTGTCATTTGCACCATGTTGTTAAACCTCTATATTACCATTCACAGCGTCCCTTTTATTGTGCTCTTTGGTAAGCCTACCTCCTGAAGTTTTTTTGTTGACTAAGTAAGATGTTGTGAATAGTTTTTCTGTGGCCTTTCACGCCTTTTAGTATTGCTGAGCTGGTCAGTGTCATTCCTTCTTTTTAAGATTTGTTCACCCCTAACATTTTGGCTGTCTCTCTGACAGGTTTGGTTTTTCAGATTAAAAGCCTCCTTCACTAGCATCTGCACAATTCTCATGTTGAGAATTCATGTGAAAAGATACCAAATGCCATTTCAACACTTGAAATAAACATATCTTACATCAGCTTAATTTCTCATGGAATAACAAGAGAAAACAAACAGTGATACTGTGTGTAAGAGGAGCTGCAATTCCCAAATACTTAGTCCAATACCTTTGTCCAACACTTTGAAAGAAAAGAAAAGACATGTATCATTATGTAAAAACCTATGGACTTGACTGTAAATCTGATAGTCACTTTTTACAGTGTAAATAGTTACAAACTTTATTAAAACTAATTACAAACTTACACGTTCATGAGTAAAGCCACGCTTCTAACTCATGTCAAAACCTCCAAGAGATTGCAGTAAAGTCCATTTCAGTGTTCTGTTTTTACACCCAGCAAAAGACTGAAAACAAAAAGAAATGTGTGTATGTGAGCAATGAAATGCTATAATCCTTTTTCCTTTTCGAATTTAGGACTCAGAGTACCTTGGATTGCAAGATTAAAGTCTGGTTGCAAGATAAAAATGAAAGGTCACAAGATGATTATCACCACAGAGTACGAAATAAAAAAAGGAATTCTCTGGTCATTGTGAAATACTGGATTGTTTGACCTTTGCTGGCTTCAAAAAGTATTCAAATAGCACAATGTGAGATGGGAACAATACTACATATTGCACAAGCTGTCACAGGGCGCTGTGAGGAGATGTTCGTTTGCTTTATAGTGGAAGGTCTAAAACTGTTAATAACCGTTGCATTACACATAATGCCACTTCTCACCCATTTAAACATCCTACAAAATGTAAAGCAGCAAGTAAGTCACTGGAGTGTATAACACCACTCTGCAGTATTTGACATGGCTCCAAAGCACTCCACTGTAGTTTTACTGAATCCACACTTGTTTATATTATACAGCGATGCCATTTTTGTGCCGCTGTAATTGAATCATTTAGGCATTCACACATTTCTGTGCTTCTCAGGCTCTCTTAGAGACAAATTATCATTAAGTACTAAAGTAAATATTAAATCCTCTGAGCTTATGTTTGTTCTCTTTCACACCTCCTTATCTTTGCAATAAAATTGGTTTGCTCTGTTCTGAACCCTGGTTACTGTAATCAGGAGTAAAAAGGAAACACAATGTAAATGTAAAAGTCATTTCTCGTTCAGTATCATGCGTCCCTCTCTTGCTTTGCTCTATTTTTCTACTTCTGTATCTTTTTTTTCTAATTTTCACTTTTATTCTTTGCCTGTTTGGGCAATGCTTCGTGTAGAGTGGCATGTTCTGAGGAAAATAAGAAGGATGTTCCCCACAGACACAAAAATCTAGAAAGTGGACACTGAGACAAAAAGACAGAGGCATTCTGTATTTATCTCAGATAAATTCCCCCATCCTCCTGTAACAGATTAAAATCATTCCAACATCATATAATACGTCCTGTCAGATGGGAAGAATCCACTTCTTGATTCCACTAAAGGTCAATATCCATCCCCTTAGCCTCTATATAAAGCTCATGCTGCTTCATCCTTCTGCTTCTGAGCTGCTCCATCTGACAAAACCTCCCTGTTTTCCCCTGATGAACAGCTTATTGACAAGAAATGAGTCATCGGGAGACGCTTAACCCCAGAACCTCACTGTCTCTCAACGTTCAGTGAAGTAGCAGGGGCCACTTTAGAGTTTACATTTTTCTTTAATGCCTCAGGGACACAGGAAGACCTTTATTTTCCTCTCCGTTAAAAGGTTCAGGAAATGCTTAACTATAAAGTTTTAGTAGAAAACTGCAGTCTTCTTACGTTTAGATAGCTTTACTAAACTAAGGTAGTTCAGAGATCCATCTGGAGACTAAAGAGTCCTTAGTTCCCAGCAAATTATCACACTACTCAATCCTTTCAGCATCTAGTATGTTACCTACTGCTGCCACATTATCCTTCTTTTGTAAATCCTTTTGTGATTTTATACAGTATTAGGTCATTTCTGACCACCACACCACCAATAGATAGACTGTACATAAAAGATGGTTGGAGCCCAATATTACCTTTTTTCCTGTTTCTTTTATTTTTTAGCAGGGAGTACTTTTAATTAAGCTTCAAGGTCAGCATTTTGACTGTATAAAGTCATGGTGTTTTGAAACATTGATGTACCGCTAGGTTGATCTAATTAGGAGACCAAGGATACGGCACCCTAATTTACAAAATAAAGATCAAAGGTGTAAAAAAACAAAACAACCAAACAGACAAACAAAGAAGAAAATAAAAAATAAATACATAAAAAACAACCCCAAAATGTGCTGTTAATTTTCTGCTAGTACATTATTTTTAATGTAAATTTATAGGCATTTATACATAAATGGTAAATTATAAAATGTAATACATGGTAAAAAAAAAACCCCAAACCAAAACAGACAAAAAAACTCCAGCACCTCCTTACCCTGAGTTGGATAAGCAAAAGAAAATCGATAGATCAATGTTGAAATTCAAAATTTCATATAGCAATTTGATAACGGTGACAGTTCAAAGCTCAAAAACACAAAAAATATGTGGATTACCAAACAAATAAGCACAGTTCTGCATATAAAAGGCAGTCGTCAAACATATCTCTTATTACACTAAAAGTCTATAAAGAAAATCCTGCCCCTTTTGTGGCACAACAATCGAAAGCTTTAAGCCAAGCACATTTCTCTAAACCATTTCTTTCAACGACACCCGGGCAGTGTATGCCATAGCAACAGTGATGCTATCACTCTCCAAAGCAGTTGAGGCAGCTTTTCGTTTTATATCTCAGGCTTATACTGAAATCATTTACTTAAAGCATTACATTTGGATGATATAACTGCCAGGCAATGACAGCATGTGTGTTGGACTAAGGAGCTCATAAAATCCACAACTAGTGGCAGACACTTTGAGCAAACAGTATTTCCTGTAGAAATGAAATATTTAGTCCTTGTGCAAACAGAGGAGGTGAAAGCAGGATATAATAAATAGAAGCAGAAAGATATTGCAGGTGAGGTAGAAGGATAGTTGCACAGCCTTAGAAACACATTTGATAGCAAACAAAAACATTGCTGCTAGATTGCCTGGTAGCAAAAAGTGAGAATTAACTCGAACCTTGACATCATCCATTTCCTGTGATGCAGTTTGCTCATCTGTTTTCTCAATTCTCACAAACAGGACTTCCTTGGAGAGCCAGATTTTTTTGGCAGAGACGAGGAACTAGACCAGCGCTGAAGAGCCAGACCGCATCACTTTAAACCCGAAGGGGCTCCGTCTGTTGATGACTGGCTCGACCTTCTTACAAGCCAAAGTTGATGAACTCTGTGTGGTGTAAATATAAACTCTTGTTCACTGGTCCTCACTCACTGTAAGTAGAAAGTCGCTCATATTCCCATAAACGGTCATATTATCACTGTCAGGTTTAAAAAAATTGGCTCAATGAAGAAATGTTTTGGAAAGAATTTAATTTTTAAGCAAAAGTTAAGCAACTTCAATTAGTAGCAAAATGAGGCATTTAACATGATTTATTATCTTCAGGAGATTTCTTCACTTTCCAAGTGAAGATTAATATGTACATGCTTTATTTTGAAAGGACTGGAGCTGAAGAAGACACATTGCCTCAACCCACACATGTTAGACACAACAGAGGCCGAGGATGAAGGAATAATTACTAACAAGGTCAAGCATGTTTTAGAACACTGACGAACCAAAGCACCACATAGCAACCTGCCCGTGGAAACAAAACAGGGTATTTACCGCCTTAAAACGAAAAGTATAGCTGTAAACATTTTTATCATTGTTATTAATAAATTCAAATGAATGAATGTTTAAAAATATTTTAAGATCTGTAGCAATAATTAATTTTCCAATATGTGCATAAAAAAGATTTACAAAAAAGTTGAAAATGCTGGTATAAACAGAAATTCAGCGCTAACTGGAAGTTGTTCCCATATTATAATACTGTGTATTGTTCTATGTTGTAAACATTGCACAGTGATGTTGTGAGTTTATGTTCTATGGCTACAGAAGAGGGACATTTAGAGACGCTCACAATACCACATTAGTCCACATTTCAAACAAAGATGGGAAGCTGAGCTCTGGCTAGCATTACAAAATTCAATTAATTTCAATTTCATTCAGTTTTGTTTAAATAGCACCAATTGCCAGTCAGTTGCCTCATAGCCCTTGATTTTGTACGCCTTCTAGTAAAGACCTTCCAATATTAGAAAAACCCTAAAAATGAGTCGACTCCCTATGAGCAAACACTTGGTGACAGTGGGAAAGAAAAACTTCTTTTTAACAGGAAGAAACCTCTTAGTTAACTACTTATGATTTCCATATGTTCTTTGAATGATGTTTTTTGATTGTGTTTTTGAGTTTGTACCTTTTTGTAGACTGTATTTTTGGGTCCTTGTGTTTTATTAATCCTGCCCTCCTGTCTTCTCTGTGTCAAGATTGCAGTTCTGTTCCTGTGTTCTATAACTTCCTGTTTTATTTTGTTAGTCTTTCATTTTGTGTGCTTTGTATTTAGTTCTTCTTCCCCTGCCTCGTCCTCAATAATTATCCCCAGCTGTGTTTGCACCTGTTACCCATCCTCTCGTTGTCTTGTATTTGTATAAAATGTGTCAGCCTCCCCATGTCCTTCGTGTCCTCTGCATTATTTGCCCAGGCTCTGCTGACGTCTGTGTTTTGTATTTTTTGTTGACGAGAACTGAAAATAAACTGCCCTTTAGTTTACGAGTTTATGTTTTGCCTCCTGAGCCCTGCATTTGGGTCCACATCCTACCTGTCACACTGCCAAACTGTGACAGTGACAATGGTGACTATACTACTACTACTACTGTACTATAGTACACTATTGGACTTTATTCATACAAAAATTAGCCAGCATGTCAGCAAGTGGCATAAATAAAAGAGTTAAGAAACTGCATTCCTCTCTTACAATTGTAAAACTTCAGTACGTGCCTTCTGGGAAGGAAACACAGCTGTTAATGTCTGTATCAAACAAAATAAATCACATCTATAAACCTGCTGCTAAATCCGAAACGCGTAAAACAATCCATCCGCAGTATGGAATTAAGTGGTTTATAGAAATCTGTGAAATAAATGAAATGATAAATAAAGTAAAATAATAAAAAATTAAAACCATCATTAAAGTCTAGATTCAAGACAAAATTATAGCGAGAGTGTAACTGTGAAATTCCTTCTTCCAAAAGGTACACTGACTAAGCAACATTTACACCAGAAACTTAAAGATTTTATAAAAATACTGCAGATTTCTCAGTTTTTGTTAAATTTGAAAAAAATATAAAACAAACCCAATCATTGTAGGACGCCATTAATGCTTACATCACAAAGCAAATGACTACAATGCCCTACAGCCCTTTCAGTGTGAACCCCAGTGTACATGATGATGTTCACAAGTAGTCAAGTCATAAAATTTGCCCATATATATATATTGAGGTGTTCTAGTGGACTTAGGCCAGGTGAGTGTGGGGGTCAGTCAACTGGATCAATTCTTTCATCCTCCAAGAACTACCTGCATACTTTTGCCACATGAAGCCGGAATTGTAGTGTACCAAGAGAAGCCCAGCCGACGGCACCAGTGTAGACTCTGATAATGGGCCCAAGGATTTCATCCCTATCTATTGGCTGTCAGGGTGCCGTTACCTAGCCTGTAGAGATCTGTGTGTCACTCTGTGGATATGCCTCCCCAAACCATCACTGATCCACCAAAAAACCGGTCATGCTGAACGATGTTATAGGCATCATAATGTTCTCCATGGCTTCTCCAGACCTTTACAGGTCTGTCACATGTGCTCGGGGTGAACCAGCTCTCATCTGTGAAGAGCACAGGGCACCGGCGGTGGACCTGCCAACTCCAGTCGAACTCCACTGTGCCTGACAGTGAGAACAAGACCCACTAGAGGATGTTTTCTGCATTGCTAGACAGACAGGTTGCTATGGTTTCAGTGCTGATGCGTGTGCTGTAACTTTTTTCTGTGGTGAACAGAAAGCTGAGTGCAAGAGTGAAGCTGTCAGTTTACCACATGATCTGCATTCCTACCCTCACATATGGCCTAAAGTTGTTGGTAGTGACCGAAAGAATGAGATCACAGAAGCAAGTAGTGGAAATGAGCTTCCTCTGAAAGTTGGCTCGACTCAGAGCGGAGCTGCTACTCCTTTACATTGAAGGACCCAGTTAGGGTGGTTCAGGCATCTGATTAGGATGCCTCCTGGGCTCCTCTTAAGTGAGGTGTTTCAGACATGTCCTACTGAGAGGAGGCCCTGGGGCAGACCCAGGACACGTTGCAGAGATTATATCTCTCAGCTGGCCTCGGAGCAGCCTCCACCCTCCCACCCACTGGACCAGGTTAAGCAGCAGAAAATAGATGGGTGGATGGAGGGATAGAAATGTTGCTTTATTTAAATTAAATCATATACAAGTTTTCACTGCATAGCCTCTCTCTTTCACTTAATTACTTATTATTGTCCCTGAAAGCCTCTCAAATAGATTTTAAAGTGAAAACGGATGATTTGAGCACTTCTGGTGTTTTTATTATCTGTTTGTGATGACGTGACTACCTGAAACATTATTTATGATCTGAATGGTCTCCATTGTAGAGCAATGAAATGTGTTTGATTCGCTCTCATGCCCATGCCTCAGTGAAATCTGACACAGAGGAGAGAGCTTCTGCTGCCAGCACAGTCCTTCTCAACACCAACTGGTCTTGCTCTAAATGTCTTGTGGACTTTGCCCCATTAGATTTTGAACTTGTGTTTCAAATCCTGACCTTAAACAGAGCTTACTTCTCTCATCAAGGGGCTCATGAGCCCATCTGTGTTAGTGTCTGTTCATGGCCATTTGTGTCCGACTGTAACATGGTGAAATACTGATACCCATCTTTCTTTTAACACTTCAGTGTCACCCTCATGGGTTTGTGCACTCCACCACAGATGATATGCAATAGATGGAATTTATTTTTACAAGCTTTCACAGTCCCTCTTCTTGCCTGCAGTGGCCATTTTTTATACTCTACTGGACACATCCAAGGGATCCAATTTGATCAGTAGACGAGAGAATAACTGCTTTAACAATTTGCGGATGAATGTCAGCCAAGGTAGTTAAGCACTTCTTCTATGGTTTTTAAGTACATCCTTAAAACTTGTTCCACTGTATTAGAGATTGATATTTGTGTGCAGTTTGGAGTCCAGCACCAAGAGCACATCTAAAAAAAGTATATCAACAATATTTGGCTGAATGGCCTGGAAGTTTCTTTTCCCACAGAAAACACACAGTTAATACACAGTGTGTACTCACGTCTCATTCTAACATTTATATGACTACAGAAATGTTTCCATTTAAAGAGACGTTTCCAGAGTAGGCTCAGACATCCGTTCGTAACTCCAGTTGTTTATACGTGTGAGCTCTAATGTCAACTGATTTTGTGGCTCCTTCATAACTTCTCGTATAGTTAAAAACCACAATACTAGAACAACTTTTTTTTTAAAAACTATGCCTCAAACTATTTTGTGTTATGTTCCCTGGGATTGGTCATGCTTTCGAATTTAGATTGTTAAGTTAATATTTTTGAGTTTGGCTCTTGTTTCAGGTTTTTCTGTTGCTCCTGTCTGAAGTTTTTGATTCCTGTTTTGATTTGACATTTATTTGAATACTGAGCGAATTCTTATAGTCTGTGGCTTCTTACTTTTATGTTTTTTCTTTGTTGTATTTTGGTTCATGTCTATCATTAATATGTTTAAATTTTGGATATGGCTAAACTTTCTAGGCTTATTAGAATTTATACAACCCTTCAAAGCACTGCGAAGCAGAAATTTTTAGTGCTTGACAAATGGAAGGGCAGCATGGTGGCATGGTTGCTTGCCTCATCGCAAGAAGGTCCCGAGTTCAATTCCACCATCAGGCCGGGCTCTTTCTGTGTGGAATTTGCATGTTCTACCCGTGTTTTTGTGGGTTCTGAATAGTAACTTTTTCTAATAATTTTCTTTAAAAAAAAAAAGGTACAGTTGTCTCACTAAATAACATTTGACTTGACTTTTGAACCTGTTTGTATGTAAAGGGTTTAGATACACACATCAAAAACAAACACATACACACACAATAACAGAACAAGAGGCTGAGGAATGTAGTTGCAAAGAAAATGTTCATGCAAAAATATACAGGACAATAACATGACCACTAAAAATGATGGTAATGTCTGCCTTGTGTTTTTCACAGGCAGCAGCTACAGGTTCAGCCACATTAGTCACCACTAGTTACCTCACTGGAGACCACAGTACTATTTTTATCTAGGGGGCCTACTACATGTTGTGTATTTTTTTTAACACTACTTAAAGTATAATGTTACACTCACCACTAAGCTTGCAAATGGTTTGACTGTGATTAATGGCAAGATGAGCTAGCTATTTGTGCACACAATGCACCACATATGGTGATGCTATTTCCTGTAGTTGTCATATTGTCATCACTGCACGTTGATTTTGTTCTTGGTCCTTGCTCAGGTTATGACTGTATTGAAATGTGCTGCTTTAACTCTAATGGAGATTTTCCTGGTATTTTGCTGCTCTGAATGAAGGTCATTTTACTTCAAAGCCACATGAGGAAAAAAAAAGACTAAAGGTCAACAGCTTACAAGGGCTTAAATGTTTAAATATATGGAGCTGATACAAGCTTGGCTTTTATTTATTAAAATACAAATATCCTTTGCACTTATCTCTTGGGAAACTTTCATTCCATAATGACCATCATTAGTTCCTGCTGTAACAGCAGCAGATGTCATTTTTCCTGTTGTCACCTTCTAAGTAATCCTTAACATACAGCTCTATTTTCAAAAAGGTGAAAGGCTGTGAAAAATGTTAATTAAACAGAATACTGAGGTAATGTTAACCCTGTATGAAACTGAATAGAAATGCACCGACTGGGCGTGGACTCGAATTGGTTGATTTCCAGCATACTTGGCCGGGATCGATGACCGGGTGGTCTATTTATGAACCAACATGTAGACAGTGGTGCAGACAAATAGTCAGAGGCACACACATATGTTAGCTACATGCTTACATATAGTAAGCTGTGAGTGAAGACACAAAGTTCACAAAAGTAAATTACACACCCAGCTGGATACAGACAGTTTAAAGAAGCTAAGAAAGTAAAGTATGCTAAAGCTAATGCTATCCAGAGCTCAGAGCCAGCCACAAGCCAGCAGCCTCGGTATGAGCAAAAGATCAAAGCAGTTACTTCGAAAATTATGGAGATGAGTGAAAAAGAGAAAAGGGTCAATCTCCTGTTATTTGGTGAAGTTACAAAAATACTGGGAATGATGTAAGGCATTTATTTTGTTATCTAAATCTGTTGCACCTGCTGTTGTTTGGTTAGGTAAAATATGGCATTTGGTTTTAATTATTTACATCTGCTTCCAGTAGCAGAGCATGTGATTTTCAGTTATACTCTGGTACAGTTTGGGGAAATTTTAAAGTGTAATAATCTTTTTTATTATGAAATTATTGTTTTTATCATTTCTTTATTATTTTTTCAATTCCGCATAGAAGAAAAGCTGATTTTTGCTTCTATTCGCTGTTACAGTTCTCAGAAAACTGGAACTGGCACGTAACACTTACAGATTTTGCATCGGTGCATCTCTATAACTGAAAGCAGACAACAAATCAAATGTTGAAATTGAGATTTGTTTTTTGTATGTTTGTGAAAATATTCCCATTTTTAGTTTGATACTAGGAATAATATTTCAACATGCTGCTGTGCTCTCAATGCATTATACAGCTTTTCTAGTGTTTTGTTACCCTTGCGCCACTTTTGTATCTGACAGAGAAAAAAAACGGGCAACAATGAAGAAATATACACACATGTGAATGAACGCATTATATATATATATATATGTAAAAAAACCCCTTCTGAATAGTTCTTATGTAGCTAGCTTGAGGGTGTGAGAGAGCATATTGAGTGAGAAACTGTGTGTGCACTCATTAGCAGCATATGTTGACTAGCATGTCATCCTTAATCCAAGATGTTCCAACAGTTTGTGTACACATGATGTCCAAAAGGATAAGGATTGCAGACTTATTAAGAGTAGCATGATTTTTCTCATAATGAAATGGTATGTATATTTTAGAAGACCCTATGCAAAAAGAATAATTAAAAATGGTTTGAGGGCCTGTAGTGCCCAGACTTTGAACTGCTTAATATTACTGATGTTCTTGTGTTCATTTGATTTTTTTTTTGGATTTGTTTTAAGAATGAAATTGACATCAACACTAAATCAAACTGCTATGTGTAATGAGAGTTGGCTTAAAAAAAGGCGATAAACCCACTGCACCCCATATGGAAACGGAAATAGTGAATATTTGATTTACATTCACCTCGTAGCCTGAAAAGAAAAACAGCAGCACGTGAATGCCAATGCTGGCCTTTGTCTGCTGGATGTGTAAATGGACAGCGGCTTGACACCTTGATCACATCTTTTTAAAGTGATGATATCGTGGGCATATGTTTGCTGCTCTGTGTTTTATGCCTCCAAAGGACCCCCTCCCAAAAAAAAAAAAAATCAATTATTGCAACATTTCCCACTGCTTTAATCAATTTCCATTTCAGTTTCCAGCCAGTCCTGCTGCTGGCCTCTACACAAGACAAAGACTGAAACTGAATGGGAGGCAAAATGGAACACAAAAGGTGTGAAGGTGAAAGAGATCAACAGGAGATTGAAACCGACCTTCCATTCATTGTCTTGAGGTATACGCACAAGCTCAAGAAAGACTGCGAGCAAGATGGAGAAGCACTCAGCCTTGGTCAAGACACAGTGGGTATATTGGCAAGGCAATTTTATCTGCATAAGAGAAATGGCTCCGGTTTAGCTGATGTGAACTGACAGGATATAATAATAGATATAAGATCCCAGTTTTATCAGCAGTAGCAGTCTATTTTTTTATTCTTCTATTTTTTAATATAGTTGCTGCAACGATCACAGACTGTCTTTATTCTATCCTCAACATTATTATCTCTTCTTCACTGTGGATAACACGAAATTAGGGTAGTTTAAAAAAAAGAGAGAGAAGAGGGCATAATTAAATTTAATATTTAAAATCGGTTTAATCTGTGTTTAATACAGCTTTTAATACTGAAAGATGTATTTCTAAAGAACTTCATGTCTTGACGATACTTGCAGCCACACATTACGTGGAAGTACTTTGTTTTACCAAAGGCAGACTATCATATAAAACTACAGACTTAGTCACATATGACCTGCTGTATTTTCTCTTACCGGGCAACCTCCACAAGGACCCTGCCGAATATTTTCCATTTCTGAACTTTTTAGAAAGGATGGGGTATATTATTTTTTAGAGAGTGCAGTCAGTAAGGTTTAGATGTTGAAGGGCATCGTGGATTGACAGAAATACACAGAAAATTGTCCGTTTCTAGCATCTGAAATGGTGATGTGGAAGCTGCCTTGGAGACGTATTAAACTTCACATAAACTTGGAACAGCCAACAAAACTTGAGTCTGGACATAATCTGTCTTTCTGCACCTTTACATCACTTGTTTGCTCAGAAATGGTGAGTCTCTCCCATGATGTTTTGCTGGCCCATTTTAAAAAGGTGTTGAGCTGTTGACTTAGATTAAAATCAAATAGCACTTTTGAAAGAACATTTTTGCAGCTGTTGAAAGTGGGGTGGGGTGCTATTCATCTATCCATCTTTCCTAAGATGTGCACCAACTAATAGGGAGGTTCAAAGTAGCCAGACGTTTTGTGTTGTTGGGTTTTTGGGTTTTTTTTTTTTTTTAGGTGTTAGCTGGTGGTTGTTAACTGTGTTAAACCAGGCTTCCTGCTTCAGGCTGTGTGTGTTCACACAAAGGCAGCACTTTGTGCGTCATTTGTTGTTTGTTGTTTTTCAGTCGTCAACGGGTGAACAAATATAAAGACTGTTAAAAATCATTATAGTAAAAAGCAGAACTGGTGATACATATAAGTAAGGAGAGAGGAATGCAGGCAGAAAATCATTAAGTGAATATACATTTATTCATTAAGTATATAAATACATAAGTGATTATATTCATTTTAGCTTTCAGTGCTCTTTCAGTGCTGCTGTTTTTATCTCAGGTGACAGCCGCAGATTAACGGCTCTTAAACTTTAAATCTGATACCTTTAAAGGTTATACTTAAGAAGTGGACAGAGTGGGATTGTACTGAGGTCTGACACTGTCCCATAATGAATGACATGATTTTTTTTTTTTGCCCAGATTACATTATTATTATTTCTATAACACAATGTTGTCTGTAATACTCCAAAAGACTAATAGTTTTTCTAATTTACACAACAGATTTGGCAGCTTGAGCCCAAACAAAATCCCATATATTAGCATTTTATATACATTTGTGAAAGAGAGTTTCCACAGGACTCTATGCAGCCCTGTGGAAAACACCCAGTAATTCAGTAGGCTGTTGAAACAGTTTTAGTAGCAATAACATAAAGTAATCCTTATCTCTATGTCTCTTTTTTACAACATGACTTCAGTTCACTGATGCAGATATGCTGCTGGATGACTCAGTTTTGGTCAAACTTCAGCTTCATTTGACTGGAATTCTTTGATATACAGAGGAGTTCATGGTAGACTCAAGGTGCCCAGGTGCTGTGGCTGCAAAGCAAGCCAAATTCATCACCTCTCCACCACCGTGCATGACAGTTAGTGCTGATATGCTATCTTTTGTTTTTGCCAAGCAACAGTGACTTACAGCCAAACCTCCACTTTGGTCTTATATGTCAAAAGGACATTGTTCCAAAACTCTTGTGGGTTTTTACAGACGCAGCTGTGCAACCCTGAATCGTGCTGCCATGTTCTTTTTTTTTTTAGAGAGAAGAGGCTTTTTCTCAGGCAACCCTCTCAAACAAGTCGCTCTTGTTTAGTCTTCTTCTAACTGTACTGTCATGAACTTTAACACTTAAGTCTGACCCTTCTGCTTTTTTCAGTTTCATTTACCTGAAAGCTCCAAAACTCCAAACTACCAAAATTTCTTCTTTTATAAAAATGGTCAGAGTTGCAGATGATCAATTAATCAAGTGCATTTGACAGGCAGCGCCTGATACTTAACCTCTTAACTCCTTTGGAGGCAGTAGGGGTATTATTAGTTTTTCACAGGTCTGCATCACATATTTAAAACAAGTAAATCTTTGTGACAGTAGTGGATGTTTTCACTACTGTGACATTCCTGTTTATATTAGCAATATTACTAACAACAATCTCAGCAAGTGTCAGATGTAAAACACATGCCCTCAACTGAAAATCTAGTTTGCACTTGGAACATGTCCAAAAAATCTTCTTCTACTTATCCACTTCAGGGTCATGGGGGTGCTGGAGCCTATTCCAGCTGCCAGAGGCAGGGTATACCCTGGGTAGATGCAGGGCTAACACAGAGAGACAAACAACCATCCACACTCACATTGACACCTATGGGCAATTTAGAATCACTAATTAACCTAACCCTACTAACTGCATGTCTTTGGACTGTGGGAGGAAGTTGGAGTACCAGGAGAGAACCCCCGCAAGAACGAGAACATGCAAACTTCACACAGAGTTAGCATTGTGATCTCACCAGGTTAAAGCAAAACAGAAAACAGGCCATTCAAAACTCTGGTTTTTAGGGTGAAGATACCTCCCTAACCCACTAATCTTGTTTAGTAGTCCAAAATTGTAGTGTAGCAAATAAATAACAACAACAGTCAAGTTCAAAATCTCTTTAACCTGATCTCCAAAACTTTAACAGAACTTACTGAAGCTACCTCTCAGAAAATCCTTTTTTCCCCAAACGTCTCCCATGAGTAAAAGGTTTCATGGTGAGGAACTTGGTGAGGAATGCAGTGTGTGAAAGGTTTTGCGTTGTAGATAAAGTAACATTAAAAAACCATTTGGTGTAAAATGTGGGGGAAATAGAATAAAAGAAGTAACACAGCCTGTGGGCAACAGATTGAGGGGAAAGCATTTCTGGCAGTGACAAAGTCCAAACACAATGGAGGGGGGGTATGGACTGAGGGATTCATTTAGAAAACAAATCTGGTGTGATTCTAACATAACCCCTTAAATACTGAGTTGATTAATAGGATGATAATCATCAGACTTAAAGACCAAAACATATTCAACTTGACTGTAAACATTTTGCTCCTTTTTAGGTTCAAAAACACTTGTTCTTTCTAAAGGTACCTGTCACATCCATGCAATACAAAATGATTTTCAAATATTTATTTACAAGTACTACAGCTGGACACACATTTAAGAACTGACAGTCTTTAGGTGATTTGTATCCCATGAACTAGTATTTCTGTTGTGATTTGGGGTTTTAACGCAGTAATTCTGGAGAGCACAGTGCTGCAGTGGTTAACATGTGGTTGTAGTTCTCTCTCATGTGTAAGTATGCATCATTACCTGTAAGTTTTAGGTTAATATTTGCTTTTGTTGCTGCCTGCCAAGTGTCTGCATTCACTCTTTGCATTGAACTTGTAAAAAGTTTATATCTTTTTCTTTTTTATCTTTCTGTGCCAAACGCAAGAGATAGATCCTCATCTTTAATGCAAAATTTTTCTTTTAGAAAAACAAAACTCATATTGTAGGGATGGTTAGTCCATTTTTCCCTCTTCCTCCCAAATTTTGTGTTTAGTTTGTCACTAACTCCATAATACCAACATCTGCAGCTTTTACTGAAGTTACTTGGGAATAATTTTGCACTTAATTAAAAATTTCAGATGACATGCATAGTTTTGCTCAATTGAGTGAGCTGGCACATGCTTCTGGCTATTGTTTTCACTTCTTATGTAAATGCATGAGCACTTTCCTACATAGAGATCCATCCATCAATTTTCGTCGGCTTATCCAATCAGGGTTGCAGGTGGACTAGAACCTATCCCAGCTGTCACAGGATGAGTGGTATATGTAGTAACAGTGCATAAGGAAAACAAATAAAACATTGCCTCCTACTATACTATGAATTTACATAAAAACCATATGATTTCCATAGTAGGGTATTTTCTTCAAGTGTGCTTACCCACATTAACAGAAGACTAGACTGGGGTGACTTTGTAGAGAAGGCTGATTGTAAACAGAGGGCACATACACAGTGCTTATGGTAGTGGTGCTCTCACAGTCCGAATTTGATATATTGCAGTCATTATCTAATAAAATGCAGGCATCAGAGATGATACATAGGAGCTTTTATGTCCCTTTAAAAGTGGTCACCAGAGAACAGATAATCACTAACAGTGCAGCGGTCAGTACAACGCTCTCGCTTCCTTCCAGTGAGTTAAATGGAAAACAGAGGTGGGAGGCAATTATCTGTGTGTGTTGTGCTAGCCACATTACGTTCAGACCAGCTACTGTCCCACTGAAAAGACTTTGCTTAACATGGTTGCTAACATGTTTTAAAGGTCTATCCAACATTTACGCATTAAAATGAAAGCATATGGACCAGTGTTGTAAAATACTGTTGACTTCTGCACTGACGTTTCCAAAAAGGACTCAAATCCAAAAATTCATCACTGCATACTCTTACATAGCCTTCACTCCCTCCCATGCACGCCCTCAGCTCAATGTCCTTTTTATTTATTTAACTGTATACCATCAAACATTTCTTAGTGTCTTGAAAATGGCATCTACTAAGCTGAACTGGTGCCTTGCTGACAGTTCGTTTTTGAATGTGAAGAACTGAGAACAATGCAATTCACACCAGTTAATGCACTGAACAAATGATGGACCTCCGTCTTTGTGAACAGAAGACAAATGCACGACATATTCCCCACTTTTCCTGATTGAATGCATTAACACATGCAAACACAACATTAAGCTTATCTGCTGAGATGAAATTCTCATTCAGACTAAAAAAAATATGTGCATGCAACAAAAACCAATGTAATCAGTGTAAACTGTTAATTTTGTCACCGATCACTGTTGTCACATCTCCGGTACTCATTTCAGCCTCCAATTATAAGCGTACAGAAATGATATAATGTCACAACTTTCAGCATGCTTGCAAAGCTGGTTTTAATTTGACTCTTTCAATCAGGCATGATGGAGAAATTACATTTCTTGGCTGGCTTGGGAATGATGTTCCCTGCAAAAGAGCTAGAGGAAGTAGATTGGAAGTGGGAGGTCTGCGCTTCTCTGCTTAGACTGCTGAGTTGATGGATAAATGGATGGATGGATGGATAAATGGATGGATGGATGGATGGATGGATGGATGGATGGATGGATGTTTAAATCATAGAACATTGGGTTACAGTCTCGGTATACAACATCGAAAGGAGCCAGTTAAGATGGTCCGAGCATATGTCAAGGATGCCTCCAGGGCACATCCTAGATTAGGTGTTTGGGCCACATACTATGAGAAGAAGCCCCAGGATAGGATAGATTATCTCTCTCAGCTGGCTTGATAACACCTCAGTGCTCTCCCGGAGGAGCCTGAAGAGGTGGCTGGGAGAGAGTGGTCTGGGCTTCTGTGCTTAAGCTGATGCCTCTGTGATAAGCAGAAGAAAAAATAGATATTGTTGGCTGAGAAAGAACAGTATCATTCTTCTGAGGGGGGTTTGAGAAACAGATGGCTTCCTGGGTGGAAAGGGTCAGCCAAGCACTTTCTTGTTGATTTCTTGGTTCTGCCCACAAGCATATTTTCAGTTAAGAGCAGCAACTGGATGGTTACCCTCTCTGCCTTGTGAACAACAATACATGCTGTAGTTTGTCCATAGCAAATGCATACTATAAGAAATCACAAGTTAAACTAACTACGTGGTGGCATGTCCACAAATCCTAGCATACAGGAATCAATGGAAGTATGCCACATTCACAGCTGTTCTGGTGATTTACAGAGAACAATGAGGTGAGAGGCCTTCTCAGAACTGAATCCTCAACTCAAGTGTTTCAAGTTAGGAGTCAAAGTTTTCTTTTAAAGCACATCATAGCCAAACGGGCCTCACATCTGTGATCCCCACTGGGATGGGTCATCTGCGAAATTTACCAGACATAAAGTACAATCGGTAGAATATAAGGGGCAAGCAAGGATAGATGGCCCCGTGGTGCAGCAGAGCTGGCTACTCTTAATGTGGCAGATGAACAGGAAGCTGCAAAGACCTCCAGATGATTTCCTCCAGCAGAGATGTCTTTACAGAGCTATCTTGCCTTCTTTTTCTTTCCACCTTATATTCCTCCACACCAAATGCTGGGTTTAGAAAGGTAATATCCTTGGGACATCACAGAAAATCAAGAACATTGCAAGATGGTACATTCAAAAGCTCATACTGAAGGAGTAAAAAAACCCCAAAAAAACAGAGCACAGAGTTAAAACAAATATAGAAAGAAACGAAAAAGTAACGAGGGCACCAGAAACACTGTGGTAGCCAGCGCTGGCAGCAGCATTGCAGCGAGTAAGTGTGTGATGTTTAGCTACTGTCTTAGCAAGAAAATATTTATTCAAAGTACAATAGGGAAGAACTGTGATGATGTCATATGCTGCCTTCATGTACACATAGTATGTAATACAATATTACCGTTTTCCCCTATGTTGCTTTAAGACTGCAGTTCATTGATTTATCAGTTTTGTTGTACTTTTTAAAGTCTTGCACTTCCTTATATACACAAAAACCTTTAAATCCATAAATTAAAGAAAATAAAACCAGAAAATATTTGGCATTTTTCTTAAAATAAAAACATTGCTTCGGCACTACACTCACTGCAACTGACCGAAGTGGTAAAGACAAATGCACTAAAATTCATCTGTGGGATTCGAAGCAACTATGTAGCAAGCAGATGGCACACACCCCGGCTTGCTGAAGCACTCAATCACTTCATTAGACAAGTACTTCCATCTAATGTGCTTATAATGGAACACATGGCTGACATGTTGTAAGAATACGTTCTGATGGATGGGCTTACTTTAACACCATGTATCTGCTCACAGATGAATGTCAGTGTTTAATTACATATATCTAACTTTGAGATATAATTCAAGTATAATTCAATTTAATGGACCCACATGAAGCAACAAAGTGTGTGTGTGTGTGTGTGTGAAAGAGAGAGCAAGAGTGTGACAGCAGGGATTAAAATGCGGCTGGTAAGTGATTCATTTAATCCGCGGCTTAAAGACAGCTGGTTCGACAGAGAACTGAGACACAAGCCTCGTCTGCTGGCCGAAGCTGTGCAGGAGAGGAAAGGAGTGACAGTGAAAGAGACAGAGGGGCAAAAGAAGGGAGGTTTAAAAATGGTACACCTCTCTCCTAGATCTTCAACGCTAAGTGACCTAGACATGCCTGGTTAATGGAGGGTGCCATTTGTTCAATCTTGTTAAATATGGAGCGGTGAAAGAGGGAAGAATGGTGAGATTGAAGGAGACTCGGTAATAGAGGGAATTGATCTGAAGGGCAGCAGTGCTGGAGGTAACCGTCAGAGACACTGATATAATGTAATTTAACGACTCCCGAGCCGTACACATAGGGCGGAGTGACCTATTGGTTACCAAGACCATCTTGTAAGTAACAGTGAACGATTAGCGCTGTTGAACATTTTACCCATATTAAACGACTTCCTTCTGCACAAACCGACAACTGAGATCGAACTGAGATGGGCTTGTTTTGAAAAGATTTGGAAAGATTATTTATAAAACAACTAATTCACATTCTTCACATCTATGTGCAGGAAATAACTTCCAACATGGAGTGCATAAGCCGTCCACTATCAAGAATCTAGTGAACTGGATGCTTGATTTAAAAAAAGAAAACCTTTTAACAAAGCACTGTATAAAACACTAAGCCAGTCACTTCCTCTGCTCTTCTTAATGTGGATATGACATATTGAGATGCTGCATGCATAGATAAAGCTAAAAAAAAAAAAGGACGTAGCATGCACTCCGGTAAAGCTTCATCAGTTTGTCCTGGGTATTTGTTTTGTTGATTCTCCAAAAACTGTCACAAGATGCCTGGAGTATGAAACTTGTACTTTTTCCTGAATGAATTTCATTTTTGTACAACACAAGCGCGTGCATCACTTTTGATATCAGGGACACCAGGCTGGGTTTGCTTGGTACTGGATTGGAAAGGAAATGTAAGGTATCGCACATCTGTACCTGTGGACCAAGTTTGGTTTTCTCTACCTGCTTCTGATTAGGCATCGCTCACCTGCCTGCAACAGCCTCCACCCCCCAATGACCACAGACAACCACCAAAAGGTAGAGTTTTTATAGGCTAGTTTTAAAAAATACTTAAAATTATCCCCTTATAGGTTTCTGAAACTTACTTTCATCTGTAACCAAATCTTTAAAGTTGCAGTGGAAAAACACTTTAAAATGCACAGCAACTATGCAAGGCGGTAGCTTCCTCTTAGGGAGCAATTTGAGCTCCATCCTCCTGCTCATGGACACTTCGACACACCACACACCAGCTTACAGCCACCTGCTCGCTAGCTGTAGGACTTTTCTATTGATGTTTGCCATGTCAGTGGAAAGGGAAGAACCACACGCAGTGCAACTGTTCTTTTTTTGTCTTTATTCCATATTGTGGGCAACAAAAAAAATCAATAAATAATGAATTAAAAGAGAAAGAATCCCCTGAACAAATGAAAGTAAAGACGATGAAAAGCTGGGTCATTCTCGCCAGTGTTGCAGTGCTATAAACAGTAAAAATCCATCTTTTGGACTTATGTAAGATGTCACAGAGCAACTATCATAAAACTTTTCACAATCAAGTAATTTTGTTTCAAACAGCACCTGGGGTTAGAACTTTACCCTCTCTTTATTTTCTGTATGCCGAATTAAACAAACATTTCGCTATATGAGCGCTGTACCTAAAGCTGTGGTTTTAATGTAACGTTTCAATAAATCTTTTGTCTGCAGAAAAGGTGAAGTTCATGTTTGCCTTCTTTAATATCATTCTGCGTTTGTTTTGAAGACCAGAGGGAATAAAAAAACCTGCCCTTTTGAGAGGATATGCATTTCATTAAAAGTAAAAAGTGCAGGAGAAAAGATTAAACCATGAAATGTTTTGTGTGTCCAGACGTCTGTTTATGTCTGTATGATTTATTCTTGCGTGGAGAACAGCTCTACAACAAGACACCGCATTACAAAGGTATCAGTCTTTCCACAGCTGTCAGAGTCCTGTAGACTTCTTATGAACGCTGGACAAAATGATCCACCGAATGGCATATTTTATGTGAGCCCTGGAGGGGGATTCACACAGAGTGCATGTAGTAAAAATAATCAGCAGGCTAGGTTTTAAGATAAACAACTGATGGCTTTTGGAACCAATTAGGACATGCCCCTGTAACTGGAGTTTTATTTTAACAGGCATAAGATTCAGTGGCTCCACTCAGGGAAAAAGCCCGCAAACCTTCTTTGAAGTTTCTCCCTCCATGGGCGGTAATGTGGCATGGCACCCAGCCAAAGCCCACAGACAGAGGGATTGAATAACGCCGGCCCAGTGCCCCTGCTGTGGCATTCATCCAGTATGCCACAATAGGAAAGAAATATGTGCAGTCACACATATAGATATGCATATAAACAAGCACACACACACTTGATTGCTTGACGGACCTCCCCAACTGTCAACATGTGAAGCTCTCGGCCAGAAATAATCTCAAACTTTTAAGTGTGGGTCTCAGAGTGTGTGAGTGGATTTCAGTCAGTCAAATTTTAATGTGTGACAGTTAAAATGACTTCTTTGTGCCTTCTCTTTTTAGTCCCGTTTATAGGTTTTATAGGCTCGTACAGCATACGGGAGACGGCGTCTCTGTCGGCTCCAAGTTCAAATAAGCTGTAGGAATATATGTGAGTGTATTTATGGATCTTGTATGTAATTTATAGGGCTGAGGGTTTAGCTACATGAGAACACATGCAGAGAGCTTGTGCCAACTGGTATTCATCACGCAGGCATCTACAGTAAATGAAATGTAGGTTCCTGTCGGCAAGGGAAATGATGGATTTTCCTTGCTCTTTAAACTCAAAATATTCAACATAAAAGCACCATGTGGAAAAAAAGGGTTTTGGGATATGTTGCTAGAGGGACCCTTAAAAAATTAAATACCAGTTCAACGAATGCCAAGACAAAGAAGGTTCATGCTTGTTCCACACCAAATGTTCAACAGTGTTTCAGTCAAGACCACCATTGTCAAGTGAAGATTGTCATTGTCTACGGTATTCATATTTGGCAGTATGTCTTTGTTTTGAAATCTTATGTTGAGAATTAACCCTAAAGAAAAACAGACATCTGGAGTCCCAGAGGCTGTCAAACTATATCCGCCCTCGCCATTCCTTTACACCCATCAGCAGTGCGGAGAGAGGGAACCTGTTACTCGGGGTAGAACTGCTTCTCCATATGAGCTTGCCCTGGCTCACAGCCTGGAGAGGACACTCCAGCTTTGCCTCACAGCGTCAACACAATGAGGGAAGCAGCAGTTAACCCGTGATAATCCACTGTGCTCCAGTGGTGTAGCGTGTGGCACCAGGGGCTACTTCTGGAGGGATTCTTGGATCCCATCGGAAAGCTACCATCAGTCTCACGTTAGTGTTTTCATGCCACAGTCTGCCTTTCTCGTTGGGTCCATGGGAATTAGGTTAACGCTGATGAGCAGACTGCAATCATCGCAACAGGCTAGAAAGTAAAAAAGTGTCGGGTCTTTGCACAGGATGTTCTTCTCACAATGCTGCTCAGACTACACAGACTGTGTTCGTTTGGCCACGTACACTATATGAAAAATGGCTGTATACCAAACAATGTTCTCTGTGCAAATACCCTCCAGCAAAAGCCTTTTTGTCCACCTCCAGCTGCACTACAAAGATGCTTGCAAGCACGATATGAAAGGTCTGAACATCAACACTAAAGCTACATACACACTGGAAACCATTTGCAGCAATGGGGTGACTAAATACCACAGAACTAGGCGGAACCTTACATAAACTTTTTTTCAAATTCCTGGTAACTACCAATAAGAGCAAAGAGTATTGTTGATTGATAGTAAATACTTTAGCAGCTCACCTCAGGACCTGAAGCCGGGAATGCCCACAAGTGACCAGTTGTCGGCTTCAAAGCGATGTGTGATGAACACACTGCTTCCAATTATGATGCAGTTGAACAACTGGAAGCATGCAGCACTCAGCCATGAGACGTAGCACAGTGTGCTCTAGAAACAATTCATGATGGGACAAGAGATGGTCCATAAACATTCGGGAGGAAAGAGAACCTGATGAAAGCCATGGTCTAGCGGAGACCACCTAAATAGCAGAGTTGCCTCTCCCCGAATCAGATTCATCACAGCCACAGCCTTTCCAGCCATGGCTTAATCAGGATTTTGGCAACAACTAGGAAAGATGGCTAACAGCAAGTCTTATACTTCTTTAATGTAGGATTGCACATCTACAGTAGTCTAGAAAGTTATAAAGAGATCGGCCAAACTCACCACCAACTTCGACTCTTAATGTTGTCATCATATGAGTCTACTCTGTCACTGCCTGCTACGTAGGCCTCTATCGTTACCCATAGGAGGGAAGCTTGTTTCAGCCCACCAGTCAGTATACTTGTCTTACATCTATGGCCTTATTAAAGGGTAACAAGGACATTACTCGATGGCTGATTTAATGTGAGCAGCCCACCTCTGTGCCTGTTGTTGTTGAACACCACTGAGAGAAATGTCTCATTGTAACTTTCATTCTGCTGATTTCGTTTGTGAATGCCTTAAGCAGGCACTACAAAAACAAGAACAGCACATTCCTGATCTGTTAGATACACCGGGAGCAGGGGTGTTGCTGCTTTGTTTGGTTTGAGCCGGCAGTTTTACTTTATATTTTCTTTTATGATTTAGAGAGCAGGCTGGAACTTTGTTAGACTGCATTTGGTGCAGCACCCACAGGCTCTGTCACCTTGAAGCTTTTGCTTCTTTTGTTTATAAGTTCCTTTTTTTTTTCCAACAATCAATTACTTTAGGTTAAATATTGTTTCCTTTTTTCCTTGGCTAAGCTGTGATGCATATGGCAGCCACAATTGTCTGGTAATCATGATACATGGTACAAAGTAATCTGGAACCTGAAATGTACATCTGCATAATAAAAGCAAAACAACTCCTTATCTGTCAAAACAAGTCGAGCATTAAAGGCTTCAGACTTTTGTTGGTTCATTTTCATGCACGAAACTATTTCACCTTCCAGCTTACAAACACTTTGAGAGTTAGAGTGCAGCATTAGCAAAGAAAAGGTCACTTAAGAACTAAGAATTCAGTTTTTTATTTAGAAACCCCCATAGCTCACAGCTGTGAAAAATACAACCAGCACCTCGTGGTGATGAGCCGTTATTTTGACAACATTGAAAGGTTATCTGAGGAAAGAGAAGTATAACAAGGAGGGAAGACAATGTGGGATGTTGCTGTGTGCATGTATGCGTATGAGTGCAGCACCTGTGGAAAAACATGAACTTTCGGGATACGTACCGTTTCATTAGAGAAGGAAAAGGGGAGCTGCACTGTATTCATAGCAATAATACTGCTGCATAGAAATGACAGCCCCGCTGTGAGTCAGCTGATACCTCCACCGCCAGACACTCAAACCCGCATAGCTGAGATCATATCAAAAGAAAGCCCAACTTCAGTCCTGAAGAATGGATAGATGAATTGGACAAAATGAGGAGCAGAGGGAGTTTTCTTGCTTTGCAATTTGACACGGCTGTAGCCTGGGAAATAGGGTCAAAGATCAAACTCCAGCAATACTTCTGGCATGGGAATAAAATGGGGTTCTGTGACACAGCCACACGTCCAGACTCACACCAGCAGCATTTCCATGCATGTCAGTGTTTGAACTAATTTATTTCATACCCCGGCTGTTACTGTTCTGTCTTCATTCCTAATGCTTCTCTTTCTCCATGCTGGATGTCAAGGAGATGGCAGTCGTAGAGTTTTTTTTCAACTCACGTCCCCTGGATGAAACCAGCGTGCTAGAAGGTAATAAGATACTTGTCTGACAGAGCACAGCCCAGCTGCAAAGCTAAGTTTGAAACTGAGTAGGCAAAAAATACAAGTGGAGCTTGTGTTGTGCTCATGACAGTCTGGTGGTCAAGGAAAAAAATTGTATTTTTGGCCATAGAAAATCAAAAAAAAAAAAAAAATGCTGTTATGACACATTTGTTTATTAACTTACCTGCTAGGGATATCACAATCCTGGGTATTTGACAGTGGGTACGCAATGAATTTTGGGTTCAGTGCATAACTTAGTCACATGTACTTTCATATGAACTCTTATTTAAACACTGCAAGTGATATTAATGACAACCTACAAGCATCACGATCACCTTATATGTGTTGCATGATCTACTGTGTTGTAAAAAAGTACTTGGCCCATTTTAATTTCTTAGTTTTTTGTATATTTGCCACACTCACATGTTTTAGATCAACTAAATGTTCAAATCAGACAAATACAGTGTGGCTGAATTAAAAAAATTATGCAAAGAAGAGTGGGTGAAAAGTCCTCCAAAGTGATGTGAAACTCTCATTGCCAGTAATCGATTGCAGTTCTTGCTGCCAAGGGTGGCACAACCAGTTATTAGGGTTAGAGGGCAATCTCTTTTTCACACAGAGCCAGGTAGGTTTAGATAATTTTTTTTTTGCACTTAAAATGAGGTCCTCAATTAAAAACTGGATTTTATATTTACTTGGGTTAATCTTTGTCTAATATTAAAATTAGCTTCATGTTCAGAAACATTTTAAATGCAACAAATGTGCTGAAAACTAAGAAATCAGGAAGAGGACAAATGCTTGTTCACAGCACTGTAGGTAGGTTGGTCTAAACAGGATGTTAGCCTTTCTACAACAGATCCAGGTTCCAGTTATTAACTTACCCATACTGTAGTAATTCTTGCTTTACATTTGTTAAGTGGGTTCCAGTGTGTGCGTGTGACAGAGTGTTTGCTGAGGTCAAAAAATAGAGCAATGTGGTCATTTCTCACTCGATTTCTAAATAATCAAAAGTCTTAAAGCAATCAAAGCCGGTCCGCTTCGCGATCAGAAAGGATGGAGGTTTAAGGCATTTTCATATTGGCTTCATTTCTCAGGCCAAGAAACTAAGTCTATCTTTTACACACAGTCTATGACTGAGAACAGCATTTAAATTAACTAGCAACAGGCCACCATCACTGAGGCTCCCTGTGGTGATTAATGACATCTGCCCAGTGTTCGGGTTCAGTTGTGTATAAACGTTAAATAAACCAGCGATTATATACCTATGCTGAGCACACCAGCCTTGATTAAAGACTGAAATCTTGGTCTTTCAGCTATTTTTTTCCAGGGAAGCTCAACACATTATAAAATAGCATTACTTACACAGTGTAACACATGTCGTATTGGCACTTTAATAATCAGTCGTCCCTGCTGCTTCCTCTTGCTAAAGCTCCTATAATGAGTAAATAACTTAACAAAAAACAGCCGAAACTAAACCAAATAAACACCCGACCCACTGATAATGAACCAGAAGACATACTGTACATAATCGTGTACACTCACACTGTCATAACAGAACTGTCGGCTAAAAATCACCATCGGCAGAAATTCCTAATCTGCTTGATAAGTGCACAGAGGATAAAAAAGAAGTAAAGATTTAGACAGAGTCTGTGTTCTTGGAACAAAGATAAAGGAAGTTAGATAAAGAGGAGAGAAACCCCTATAGTCCTGGAATATAATGACTTTTTTATCATGCTAACAGAATCTGATAACACCACGAAATATGACTGAGACAGAAATCTAAGTAGTATAACTGGAGTTATGGAGCTAGACGGTTTCTGTTTTCTGTGTCCAGCAGTACTTCAAAGAATAGACCGGCTATAAGCAAGCAAGGTAACAGAATATTTGGTAGGTTCATGCATTAATATGCAACAATGATTGCAATGCCCTACAGCACACACTGTTTGGAAAAATGAGCATACACAGGAATCACAGAATGTATAAAAGATGACCTTAGACACGGGGACATAACCAGCTGGTTGAACAGTCGCCATTTTGAAGCCTTACTGAATCCTTAGCTATTGCCACAACACCAAAGGTAACAAAGTAGTTGTTTTCTGGGATGACCCAAATCTGTCCCAACAGTCTTAATGTAAAATGAAATTGCCAGATGAGCTTAACAGCCAATGATATTACCCTTTAGTACAACCGAATGCTGCAGAAAACAAGACAGCACCCAAAAAACTCACAGATGTGTCATTTAAGGCCCTGATTTCCAATTTAAACTGATCATTAATGACTAGTCAGGCAAGTCACAAAGAGGCTAAAGACACTGAAAAAGTGTTGAACATGTTTTTATCTACTGCGAGGTTTTGCATTTTAACACTGGAGTCTAAGGGGACTCACTTCTTTTAGACATTTTATAAAAAGGAATTTTGGCTTCTTCTTTTTTCCATGTTTAATGTTAGTCAGAGCCCCACAACCTCCCCCACCCCACCCCTCAACACAACCTCCCCCACCCCACCCCTCAACACAACCTCCCCCACCCCACCCCTCAACAAAAAAATTCACTGTGAAAAAAAATGTGCTTAAACTAGAGAATAAATTAATAGTGAATTCAACTGCAGCATCTATTGTTTGATAAATTTGATTAAAAGTCAGTTTGATTCAATAACTTGCTATACTGACCCTGCACTGACAGAGCTGCCTACAGTGGAAATCCATTTAAATCAACACATTTTTTTGGCTAATATGTGCAAGGGCCTTGAGGGTGATCGGCCTCTTCACAGACAATGCTCGTAAATATGCTAACATATGCTTACATCTGTAGTCTTGTCACTTCTATTGCCTGCTCAGTGCTTCTACAGGCTACTGTGGATTGCACTGAGTGTAGCTTCACTCTTGCTTCCATATATTGGCTCTGAGTGTCAAATCAGCCTTGGATTACAGACAGGCTGTCAGATGAGAGGATTTGTTTTGCATCTCCAAGTCTGATAAATGTCAGCATCTAAAATAAAATCAATGCAGAGCTGTAGCAGTCATTGCATTCTCAAATTTCTTTTAAATTTGTGTGAAAAGATGGAGAACTATGAGAGACTTTGTGTGTTTGCATGTAAATCAGTACGCGAATGTCTAAAGATTGCACTGATTCATTAATGTATCTTAGAAATGAGAAAGGTCCACAGTTGTTCTTTCTACCAACTCTTCATTTCCATTGTTATCCTAAAGCACACCAAAGAGTTTGTTTTCAAGGCCGCCTGTGTTAGAAAGTCAGCATTTTCAACAACAGTGTCAATATAAAACAACAAAACCATATGCTGCTTTGACAGTTGCTCAAGGGGTACCCTGCTTGGCATCAAAAAATATTCCAACTTCACCTGGAAATGTGTGCTACGCTGTGACGTGACTGAGGAGAGCATCACTACACTCATCTGCCCCAACAACAGAAGGTTAATCAAATCAGCTACCCATTGTACTTTTTAGGATTTGGCAGTATCACAGAGAAGATGTCCTGAGGTATCCACCAGTTCTTAGCACTCATAGCGTCAAACCTTGGTTAATCAAACACGAGCTTATATAAAATACAATCTGTCACCTCTCATCCAAAGAGCTGATGGGGAGTACCAGAAGTTTGACCTATAATGGGGGGAAAAAAGTCAACTGGTTCTTATATAATGCTTTTCTACTCTTCTTGAGCACTCAAAGCTCTTTATACAACATGTCTCATTCACCCATTCATACAGGCTTTTTTTAAAATATGTAACTAACATTCACACACTCCAATGCATCAGTACAACCTAGGGTTTAGTATCTTTCCCAAGAATACTTTGGCATGCAGACTGAAGGAGCCAGAAATCACACCAACAACCTTCCGATTAGTAGAAGACCTGCTCTACCTCAGGACCACTTTCATGGCAGGACTGTTACCCTGGAAGTGGTCCTGAGACTTGCTGACCCAGCCTGTTGTCACGTGACTCGTTAGGGCCCCAGTGACCACCTTGGTTGACATCTTGACTGATGTGACCATAACGTCTCACATGGTGACAGCGTGGGTCAACGGCTCTCAGGATAAACTCCACTGTGATAACCTCACTAGAGGTTCTGGTACTGCCCATCAGCATTCTGAGCTGAAGAAGGCTTTCGGATGAGAAATGAAACATCTTCATGAACATATAAAAAGTCCTGCTGCCTTAAGTTCAAGCACTACAGACTGACTTGACCCTGATGACTGAGAACGTTGATAGAAAATGCGTAACATTTTACCCATCCGTAATCTTTGTACGCAAAGACAAAAATGACACATCTCAACACTACATGCACTTCAAGCTTAAATGTTTCTGTGTTTTCAACACATAATTTTCTCCATTTCTTAATAGGGCTTTTATTATGGAACCGTTGAAAGCATGCATTATGCTATTTGGTCAGTATCTTCTGCAGAACTGCTTGTCAATAAAGATATGCTGTGGGTGTTCACATAATTACCTGGCAAGTATATTTTAGAGTGACTGGCTTCCTTACAAAATCCATTTTCAAAGCTTCTCACGGTGCACCTTGCCTCTGTGCTCTCTATGTCGTATGGCTCTGAATGATTGGTTGATGTTAGCCATGTTAGATGCTGGTTCATCAAAGCCGCCACCAGTATTCATTTAGAAAAAGGACCTGGCCTTTTCCGAACAGTTTCCAAGAAGGACTTCCTGTGTACTCTGGGCCTGTCTTGAGACTATTTGAAAGGATCATTACTTTTCAATGGTCCCTTAAAATTTGTTGAGTTTTGCCATGCTCTTTATCTGAACAGATTTAATTGACAGATACTTCATTAAGATCAAGGAGTAATCCATTTATTTGCAGCTCTATCTTTCTCTTTTATTCTTTGGCCTTAAGCTGAATTTTGAGGAGTTCACAGATTTTAAAAACAAAACAGCCCAATCACGAAATTACTTGTTTTTTGTCGAGGATATGCAATTAGTTTTGTTGTGACTTAGGTAGAGGTTCAATGAGAAATAACACTTTTTATTTGTCTCTTATGGGCTGGAGAAAGAAATAAACATGGCAAATATCCAATTAGCCAACGAATAATTACTGAGCTAACAGGCACCTCCAGATACAATCTTGAATATAAAAGAACCTCTCCAAATTAATGTGGCTGCGCAATGTGCTATGGAACTAAGTGAGTCTGCTCTCTGTAAAACGAGTCTGATTTGTATGCCTTAATGCTTGTTTTCAATCAAGCTTTTATTCATCTTCCAAGAATCACATTGGACACTGGGCAAACACTTTGTCTATCTGGCTTTAGTGCTTTTATCCCGTTTTACTCAGATGAACAGACAAGATGCGAACATGGATTCAGAGAACATACAATACTGAAAGTTAATTACAAAGCACACATCAAATGTTCCCCCAGAAACTTATTTTCTCATTTTCTCCCATCTATTTTTTTTATATGAAGTAAACCATGAGACAGGGCTGCCAATCACTTCTTTGCCAATGCCAGAGATAAATATCAGCATGCCTTTTGATCCAGAAGCACTTTTTAAGCTTTTCCTTCCCCACACAAATAGGAATGCACATTTATTATAATTCTGCCAGTTTTGGACAGTGAACTCAGAATAGCTCTGTTGATGCTTTGAGGTTTCCTCCAGTTCAATTTGTGGGCCTGAAAATTAAACTTTAACTAGCAAGCGGAGCAACACCAGATACCGCCATAATTACAAGGCCTTTGAATACCACTTGCAACCAAAAATTTGATCTGGTTCATGACTAAAAGGAGGCGGGATGCCTGCATTAAAATAGAAAAGCCACATGGACTTGATTTAGGGTTTTCTACAAGGAGAGCCTGAAAGGGAGCCAGCTTGCCTCTAACCCACAGTTAAACTAAACCATGAAGCCAGTGAAAGGCAGAGGGAGACGGTAGGATCATATTTAACTGAGGAAAACAGCAATTCCTGCTAAATTACTGACACAGTTGGGCCCATTACTTCTGTAAACTCAGATATTTGGTTTTGCCAAAGCCAACTAAGACCGATTTGATTATTTTGAACAAACTGCTTACAGCAGATACACAGAAATGATGGAAGGCTTAAAGTGTAGCTAAACTACTTTAATTGAAAGATTTTGTTATAAAGTACTTGCGTTAAATCAAAAACAAATTGGGCCTATATTGCGTTTCAAATAATGAGGTTAGCATTTGTACAAATAACCCCTACGAGCCAAAATCTCAGGCTTCAGATTTCACTAAATGCATGGTTTCAGTTTTTTTCTACTCTTGGGTCTAAAGGATTTTTCCTTTGCTTTTACTGAATATGAAAACACTTAAGATCCACGGAAGATAGTTGGCATAGAATTTGTAGCCTTGATAACGTGTTTAAAGTTTCACTTAATTATTTTTTTATTATGAGTAAAAGCAGCTGCAGTTCTCTCTAAGTCATCACTCATTTATTTAATTTCATTTAATTTAATTTAATGTGGTCATCACATGGATTACTCACTACCTGACAAACAGGATGAAGTATATGAGACTGGACAGTGCTCTGTCTGACTCCACAGGGGGACTGTGCAGTCTCTATCCCTGCTGACCTTGCGCCCCTCAGACTTTCAGTATAACTTCGGGTCATACCACTGACAGAAAAACAGAAATACTCTCGCCGAGTCTCTTGCTTAAATGCATTACAGCGATGGATGGTGGTCCGGGAGGAATCTTCTGCTTCTGAATATGAATAAGATCAAAGTGATGATGATCGAGGACGGCTACGCGACTTGTTGACGTAGGGGAGGAGCACAAGTATTTGGAAAACCACTGGAATATTTTGAAGCTGTGCTAAAGAGGAGGTCACTAAACAAACTGAATAATAGTTTTGTTTAGTGACCCCCCAGAAGGGTCCCTTCAGACAAGGGGTAGAGACTCAGAAAGGACTTAATAGACAGCAAATTAATTAATGGGCCCAGAATGGTCCAGTATAGATGAGATGGGATTTTTTTTTTCTTTTCTCTTTTGTTTTTATTTGCAAAGCTACTCTAGTGTGTAGCTCAGTCCAGAACAAAGATACCAAGGTGGAATGGGCATAATACGTCTGCTAATGTGGTTAAAGCAGTAAGATTAGTTCAGTGAATCACAACAGCCCTCTGAAGCCACAAGGATTGACATTTTGATTAATTTACAAGCTCCAGTTCCAACAGATCTGTGACAAAGCACTGAAAGATTACACATAACTATTTGTTTTAATTAAATCTTGTGCAAAACACACATTTTTTGCACCTCTGTACTCTGCTTGTTTAAGATAGTGGATTTGAAGGGAAATAATTGAGCACATCATTGCCCTTTTTTAGTCTTCCAGCCAAACAGATGTTTGAAGTTCTTTCTTAAAATGGACTGACCTGCAAACACTGTTATCACATCACAAGTCTACACAACACTGATTAGCATCATGATGAAGTAGTACTAATGCAACTGTAGTTCATCATCTCGTACATTACTACTACATAACTTAATTATATGTTAATATCTACTATTATTATCAGTATTTTCAGCAATTTTAAGGTTTTGTTGCAGAACATACAAGAACCAGAATATCAATCCTGCTTGGAGAAAATCTTTTTGCCCAAGACCAAAAAATTCTGACTCAAACGAGCAACCAATGTTACTATTTTAGAGAGACTGGGTTGACAGTTGCTGCAATAATTTTATTTCAGTGCACCAATTGTTTTTTTCTTTTTCTATTGAGAATTCAAATTTGGATGGTTAAAATAAAAATAATCATTTCTCTCATGAAGAAGTTACTGATTCCTTCAATTGCTGCAGTTGATAAAGGTGAAGCAATCTACCGGGGCGATGAGGATAGATTTAATCCAATGAAAATTATCTTCGGCATCAATTATCTTCGTCATTGTGTGACGATGAAAAGAAGTATATTGCCATGGCTACACCGAGTCAGAATATGGGCGTAAACATTTTCTACATTTCATATCTGTTTAGGATGTCAAGTGAATTACTTACAACTTCACTACGAGTAACAGTGTACGATTAGATGTACACTGCTCAGAAAATTTAAAGGAGCACATTGGTGTTAATGAAATTAATAGCTGGTGCATTAGAGGGGCAACAACCTCTAAAATGGGTTTTACAGGTTGAGGCCATTGACATTTTTACCTCCTCATCTTTTCTGTTTTTAGTACCAGCTTTGATTTTGTCTAGGGTCAGTGTCACTACTGGCAGCATAAGGCAATTCCTGGACCCTACAGAGCTTGCACAGGTAATCTAATCCCTCCAGGACAACACATCAATATGTGCAATTGCCGGAAGCTTTGCTGTCTTTCACAGCACAGTCTCAGGAGCACGGAGGAGATTCCAGGAGATAGGCAGTTACTCTAGGAGAGCTGGATAGGGCTGTAGAAGGTCCTTAACCCATCAGCAGGTCAGGTATCTGCTTCTTTGTGGAAGGAGGAACAGGATGAGCACTGCCAGAGCTACAAAATGACCTCCAGCAGGACATTGGTGTAAATTCTCTAACCAAACAATCAGAAACAAACTTCGTGAGATTGGCCTGAGGGCCCGACCTCCTCTCATGGGCCTTTTGCTCGCTGCCTGCTTCTGTGTACCCAATTGGCATTTGCAATAGAATACCAGAACTGGCAAGTCCATCACTGGCACCCTGTGCTTTTCACAGATAACAGCAGGTTCACCCTGAACACATGTGACAGACATGAAAGGGTCTGAAGAAACTGTGAAGAACATCATGCTCCCTGTTACATCGTTCAGCATGACCGGTTTGGTGATGGGTCAGTGATGGTCTGGGGAGAGATATCCGTGGAGGGAAGACCACCGATCTCTACAGGCTAGGCAATGACAAACTGACTGCCATTACATATCAGGATGAAATCCTTAGATCTATTGTCAGACCCTACACAGGTGTAGTGAATTTTTAGTGAGTAATTTGAATGAATTAAAGATGGATTCATCCTACATGTCATCAAATTCTACCAGTCATGTAAAAATAAAATTGGACCTATAACAATGAAAGATAAACTGACAATTAATTCATTAAAACACAAAAGTGTAAAGATAAGGAACAAAGAAACACATCAGCTTTCAGCAAAAGCAAAAAGCAGATGCACATGGTTAACAAAAAGTTGTTGTTATAACTTCTCCAATCTAAGAACCCAGCAGCTTTTGTCTGCACACATGGGCTCTTGCAGTTTCCAGTGGGGAAAGGGGTGAAAACAGATAAATTAAGAAAGAATAATGGAAGCTAGCATTATAACCAATACAAGCATGGTTTAATGTGATTGGTGTCTCGACATGCTGTGTGGAGGACAAATTATATGGACCCAAATGCAGGACTGTTGAGGCAGGAATGAACTTTAAAGAACCTTTAACGCATCTTGGACCAGAAAAATCACAAAGTCCAAAACCAGACAGCCCAACAGGGAACCATGCCCAGGAATCTGAACATCTAGAACACAATTAGGAAACTCGGGAAAAACAGAGCAAGGAGCACACATACAGGAACACAGCAAAGGACAAGACGCAACTTAGACAAAATATACACAAAATACCATGCTCCCAGTCACACTGACGTGCATATAGCACTAACAAAATGCTATGACACTTATGTAGACAGCTGGATTGATGAAAATAAACATATCTATTATTTTAGAGGTGACATAAATACCTTCTGTGTGAAAAACATTCTGCTACTGATTAAAAACAAACAAAAACATCCTAATCAATCTTCAGGTCTAGAATTTCTTTACACTCAATAAACACAGACAATGGAATATGTGGTTGAAATTGCAAGCTTTATTTTACAACTCCAATATTATAGTCTCCTCATAAATCAACATAAGTATCGCCTGCAGTAAATCAAGTTGTGAACACATGCTGCCAAACCTTATCAGGAAATCAATGTTATCATTGTCTGGAAACATGCCATGGAGAAGCCTTACAGCTGCCACACATCAGTCCCACACCACCATGCTACAGTGGCAGCCAATGAGGTGTCGGAGCTCTTGAGACCATTTCTGAATTGATTTCTGAGGAAATAATGAACTCCCCAATAATGCTGACAGTCTTCTCAGAAACTTGCATGTCTCCAGAGAACTTTTACTCTTATCACGGCTGAGGTGACAGATTGGATAGGAGTGGATTGAAGGACTGGTTTCCGTCTTACTGAGAAGCTTAAATTACAAGCTGACTGTCAATCTTTATGGAGAAATATGTTCTCTCCAACATTAAAATCTTCTCCCACGTCATTGTTCCTGAAATAATCTGCTGCCCTCAATATAAGCCCCATGATACCTTTCTACAGACGGCAGGTCACACTTGATGAAATGGGACAGCGCTGCTAAAAGTATCCTAATGATTCAGGGTGAGAGACTAATAACAGGTTTACAGGGAAACTAGAATCCAGTTATTTTTGTGCGGTCTAACATTTCAGGACTCCTCATCACTCACTAAGGTAAATTTTTAGAAATACATATCAATACACTGTCCAGACAGTCACTACTTGTAAATTATGCTTGCTGATAAATCATATTCTGTGTGGGCAGAGTACTCATTTGGGATACGTCTTATTTTCTTGACCTGTCTCTATTAGTTAGTGCAGCAATCCTTGACTGTCACAGCTTCCCATTTTCTCTTTGAGCCCCTTCTATCCCTGGACTTCTTGGAGTAATAAGACAAACCAAGATGTGCTGGCAAAAAGTGCAAAAGAAATTGTTCTATTTGAAATGGGGTACACTCAAGGAGAAAGTGAAAGGTACTGAAGTGTAAGTACAGAAAACTTGATGGTACTTTTTCCCCCCAGCATGGAAGCTGAAAAATAATAATAATAAAAAAAAGCCATCCAGTCCATCATAATTTTGGGTTATTATGTCAAAATCTTTATGCATTCACTCAAACTTCTGAGTAAGTTGAAACTTTTGGATTATAACCAGAAATTTTGACTTATGGATGGCAATTCTTTTTTCAGTGACAGAAACAAACTTCAGGAGTTGGCAGCATGTGTACCGAGTAGGGTCTTCAGTAAATTTCATACTCATATACTAATTATTGGTAACTACTATTGGATTAGACACTCATTTGCAAAAGCTGACACACAACTTCACACAGCACTGCTGCAGGCAGACAGCTCCTCCTGTCACTAGCACCTAAACATGTCACTAGCAGCTAAACAGTAATGCACAAACCTATCTTTATGAGAAAGTTTGCAGGTCAGTAAAGCTTCAGTTTAAAAATACTAAAGTTATCATAAATATTAACTTAGTCAGTGGACATGTTAATGATAGCCATTTTATCAAGGCTAACATTTAGGACCCATTATACCTGTTGTCCAGTGTCTCGTGAATGTCAGCGTACAACAGAGCTGAATTGAAATTGATGTCATCAGTTCTGTGAGTTGGGCACCTCTTAATTTTTGTAACCTCGTGCGGGATACTCCTGCCACAGCAGCTGCAGTTTTTATTGCTTTTTTAATGCTATATCAGAACAGAAGCTCAGAGATTTGCAGATTATACAGCATGAGCTGTTGGAACAGTTTGAAAAGATCGAATATTGTGGAAAAAAACTTTCGGAAAAAAACTGCAGGCTTTTTGCTTCTGGTTTTGAATTATTTTACCATTGCTGATGTGGAAGCATGAGTGGCAAGACCCATTTTTCAGGAGAATACTGAAGTGGATATCCGCGCTGTAATGGTGAACATAAATGGATGCGGCTGATGATGTCACCAGGAGGGTGTGGAGAAAACAATACGGAGACAGTAAAAAGTGTAATTGTCCTCCTTAGGTCCCTGATTGAAGCTGAGAAAACTGCCAGCAACCAGACAGAAATTGTCAGAGTCTACCTTAAATATTTGATCAGCGATGAAAATATGTATGGCACCAAGTCACCAGAAAAACAGGAAATAGATATGGCTGCAGCTGAATGCTTTTGCATAGAACAGTATTGTTATAATCTTTATTTAAAAACAATAATGCCTCTTAATTTGATCACTTTCTTCAGAAGGTATCAAAAATAGTATCAAATGGTATCCAGCATTTTCTTAAGTTCTAGTATTGTGACAAACCCAGATGTTAGTGAAGGTGGTGCTACAGGTGGTGGCCAGGCTGCTTGTTTGAGAAACCCAATTATACCCTGTAGAACAAAAACTGAATTATTAAAAATACCATTTGCATCTTGGGCTCAGAAGCAAAAGCTCTGCTGCTGGTCAGAGGATTAGCACCATTTGAAGAAAATTGCTTGGGATTCAACCAGCAGAGAATGAGTGGAGTGGATATTGTTGCATAAGTATTCTGGATGTTTCCCGAGTCATGCTTATAGGTCTCTTAAGAACACAAGTTGTAAATTGATCGCCTATTAACATGCTATAACACTGAGCCCCAGCTACATTTTCTTCCCAAACACCATGAATTTGTTAACCATGGAAAAGGCCACAAAAAAGGTTTTTAAGTCAATCAGAAATGTCACTAAAAATAGAAGAATAAGAATTTTTGGTTATAATAATCCCCCCCCCCCAAAAAAAATGTAGCCTCACTTTTTAAAGCCCATCTTCTCTCTCATTCCTAAAAAACAATACATTTGTTTTGCTTCTTGTCTTTGTTCCTGGATGCAATTTCAAGACTTGATTAAATTATTTAGATTTTAGCAGGGAAGGATAGTAAGTGGTGGCAGTGTGGGAGCAGAAGGGGAGCACCTACCGCTCCAGAGGAATTGATGCCAGATGGTGTTCTCATTTAAGAAATTACGTAGCAAAATGAAGGTGAGAAATGGACTTGGCGGAGTGTGGTTGTCCTTCTAGGCACATGGACACACACACACAAGTGCAGTCTCAAGGTTTTAGGATCATTATTCAAATGTGTAATGGTTGTGTTTTTTCATGAATAAAATTCCACAGGTGGCTGAATATACAGTAATTTAGGTAATTTATCAGCTGCTAATCTGGCCAGCTCAGGCTCGCTTATCCAAAGGGAAGAAATGTGCGTTCAGATGGATAGTTCCTTTGGGAAGCTTCCAGTTATGTTTCAGTGGAGAAAATACACCTCACAAGGAAGATTATATGATGAGCAAGAAACATATACCATATTATATTTTACTTGTTATGACTACTTTCCCTCAAGTGCTGAAATAGCAAATAGGAGCTATGCAGTGATATATCAAGCCAGATAAGCGTAGCTATAAAATGAACACTTCTCATCGCTGCTGTGTGGGGTGTTTCTAAAGGACTATTTGGTTGTTAGAGTCACTACATGTATAGGACAGGAGTGACGGTAGGATTCAGAGGTTTGTTTTGTGGTTAGGTGAGTGTTTCCTTGGAACTCTTGAGTGACTGAGTACTTTATATCAAACACATACACACTCATGGACCTCTTTATTAGGTATATCCTATGAGTATCGTGTAGAACTTCCTTTTACCCTCAGAACTGCTTTTATCCTTTGTGTCATGGATTCAACAAGGTCCTGGAAACATGTTGGTCCACATTGACATGATACATCACACAGTTGCTGGAGATCTGTCAGCTTCACATGCATGTTGTGAATCTCCCGGTCCACCAGATCACAAAGGTCATCTAATGGATTGAGATCGTGTGACTGTGGAGGCCATATCAGTTTGACCTTATTTGAACTTTGTGATATCCAAGCAGCCATCATAAGATGGGTACATTGTGGTCATGGAGGAATGGACATCATCAGCAACAAAACTGTGGTGTTTAAATGATGCTCACTTGGTATAAAAGGGGCCAAAGAGTGCCAAGAAAATTTCCCCCATACTGTTACACCACCATCATCAGAACTGAACTATTGATACGAGGCAGAATAGATCCATGTTTTCATGTTGTTTACAACAAATAATGGAGAGCTGGTGTGATGTGAAATCTCAGCATCCTGCTCTTAAAAGACAGGAGTGGAACCCCAGAGTTGTCTACTGTTTATTTTGGCATCAAAGAAGAGTACTTATTTTCTCTTTTTTGGACAATCAGCAGTTACTGAAATACTCATACCAGCCTTTCTGGCAACATCAACCATGCCAGTTCAATCACTTCAAATCACCTTTCTTCTCCATTCTACACTGGGTTTTAACAAGAGCAGGGTGCCTTGATCGTGTCTACATCCCTAAATGCACTGAGTTGAAGTGATTGGCTTATTAGATATATGAGTTAATGAGCACTTAAATAGTTGTGTCTAATAAAGTGTCGGGCGAGTGTACACAGTGGCAGGCTAAGCATGACCTCCCTCAGCAGAAAAAGAACCTCAATGTGTATACCACTCAGGAAAAGCATCCACGCCATTATTGATGGGATAGATGACTGAACACATATCAGGTGAGTCCGTCACTAATTGTTTTTTGGGGAGAGTTTTTGTGTTTGAGTTTGTTAGGCATGATTTTGGCTAATTTAGTGGTTTTACTGCTTGGAAATTACATTGTTTGAATATTTAGCTTACAAAGTGCAAATTGTCAACAGTTCAGTTAAGCACAGATTATACCTTCTACATCCAGGAGTCTATTGGAGTCAGTTCAAGTGTCCCAGTGACTTAAATTTCATCATACGATGGTGAGCACGAGGAACACTGGATGCCTGCGTGCCTGCCTAATTTTTTGTGATCATGCCAACTCGTCTGGAGAGAATTTACATTACAATCCACAAACTTTGGATGCTCCCTAGACGGCTGACTTAAGGCAGATGTCAAAATAAAACAGGAATGACTACAACTGCTGCTCAGCCGTCGGGTCTCCCCAACTCTCCTGTTTCTGCAGTGGAGTATAATCTAGGTTTTAAAGCCGACACCTTTACACAGACCCTGATGAAAATTCTCATCAAGCAAAGCTAGCATATGTAGCACCATAAAGACCTGGAATTGTATGGTTCATAATGAGTACTGTTCACTTTTTCTATACATTTCTGACTTAACAAGTGCCACAAAGTACAGGTTGCACTGCATGTACGGAACACCCCACCACGCAATTATCAACAGTAGTCAGATGGAAAATAATTACATATGGCCCAACATGGCCCCATCTTATAACCTAAAAGACCCCAAGGGCCCATTGCATGCCAAACACCATGTGGACCGCCCCCAGATGTCCTGTGTCCATCCTGGGTAAGAACAGTTCTAGGCAGGTGGTTTTAATGTTGTGGCTCATTGGTTTGTATCCACTGTGGAAAGAGAATTATGTCTACAATCATCTGATAATATCTGTAGTTTACAGTCCTTCCAGTGAATAATGTTCTCTGTGTGTCCTCTGGGTCCCCAGTGACAACAAATCAGTCACTGGCCAACTAATACTCATCTTAGCTGTCTACACTGATAAGCACTCTCTGTCTTTCATGATGAACCTAGGAGATGAAGTAAGGTTATACTGTTTACATTTACTATTTTGTGTGAGATCAAATATGAGAATTGTCTCTTTTTTGACAATGAATAAAGCAGGAAAGCTTTAATCTTCCAAACAGTCTAAATCACATTCTTCTACTTTATCAAGTATAAGGTGCTATAAAGTCATATTTCACACATGCTTTTGCCTCTAACAGGGCTTTGCAGGATTAAAAATCATCTTCTGGCTTCCAGCTTCAGCTAGCAGCTTTCACATATGGTAATTTTCATAATGATATGATCACTTACTTTACTGGGAAAATTAAACTATGAACTTAAAATTTGCTATCTAGCTCAGATCCCTAGAGTAGGAGGGTGTCACATAAGGCCTCTGAAAAAAAGAACTGCGGGATGACACCTTTTCCCTGGAGCGTCAGGAGTTTCCCCAAAGACATCCTATTCATGTCGCCTCTCTGGAATACATACTTTTTCTTCTGTCCTCAAACTATTTCTTAGTACCAAAAAAAAAAGAGAAAAGAAATATGTGATCTGTCCCAGACTTGCAGGCAAAGATCCTTGGTCAAGAGGGGTTCGAAAATATAAACTTGAAAGGCACTTTCATGTCTTTGTGGTTTCTGGGCAGAGGAATTTTCTACATTTCGCTTTTTGAGGTTGGCCATAAGAGGACATCACATTCCTTTTCAGGTACTCCCATTTTCAAAGTAAGAAATATGCTTTGGTCCAGGGGGATGCATGTTTTCCTTAAACTAGACAATTCGCATCTCAATACAACTAATGGGCTACGCCATACCCTTAGAAGACCCCGACAGAAGTATGCATATTTTGAAGAAACAACACTTATTTTCACAGATCACGATGCAAACATGTTGCAAAAGTTGTTTAAAGTGTCTATAGATGTTTTTTTCCACAATGAAGAGAAGAAACTACAAAGACGCTGCTCTCACCACTATAAAAGCTGTCACTGTGATCTAACAAATTTTAGTACAGCCTACATGAAAAAGCCAAGAAATGACTTCAATCGACATCAGCAAGTCTGCATATGTGATCAGAGTTAATTAAACAGAGTAAATCGAAACAAACAAACAAAAAAAAAGCAGAACTGCTTTGAAAATGGACTTTAATCGGTAGTAGCTGTCTTGTGTTTTTTTACCATCTGTGAGACTGGGTTTCTATTGCCAAAACACTGAGGACTACAAAGGTTGGACTACATATATAAACAAAATATTTCAATCCCAATCAAGACTTTAGCAGATATTATAGGTATAAACTTCATCAGTCTATTTTCTCAACCACTATCTGGAGCCTATTCCAGATCAAATTTGGCAACAGTTGAGATACACCACTGGACGGACTGCCAAGCCATCACAAGACTAACACAGGGAGACAGGTATCTACACCCACATCCACAAGAGTCATGTGAAAAAGGTTTTCACAGAACTGCAAGTACACCCTTACTATCTCCACAGGAATTAAGAGGGTAAGTAGAGGAAAGTGCTGCTAATCAAATGCACTTCATTAACTGATCATTAGCAAGTATGACCATCTCTATAAATACAGAAGTTTTGGCAGTTTGCTGGTCTGGAGCATTCAATTGTGTGCTAACACAATGCCAAGGAGGAAAGACATCAGCAATTATCTCAGTGAAGCAATTGTTGCTGCCCATCAGTCGGGGAAGGGTTATAAGGCCAATTGCAAACAATTTGAAGTCCATCATTCGACAGTGAGAAAGATTATTCACAAGGGGAAAACATTTAAGAGTGTTGCCAGACTTTCCAGGAGTGGACATCCTAGCAAAAACATACCGTGCAATGTTCAGGAAAATTGCAAATAACTCAAAAGCTACATCGCTGACTCTATAGGCCTCACTTAGAATATTAAATGTTAAAGTTCATGACAGTACAAATAGAAAAAGACTGAACAAACGTGGCTCATTTGGGAGGGTTGCCAGGAAAAAAGCCTGCCCTGTTCTGGCAACACAGCTTAGGTTTGCAAATTTGCATCTGAACAAACCACAAGACTTCTGGATCAATGTTCTTTGCACAGGTGAGATGTTTGGCAATACTGAACAGCACCATGTCTGGAGAAAACCAAATACAGAATTTAAGGACGAACACCTCATACCAACTGTCAAGTAGAGACGTGGAGGAGTGATGATTTGGCCTTGTTTTGCAGGCACAGGACCTAGGCACCTTGCAGTCATTGAGTGGGCAATGAAGTCTCTGTATACCAAAGTGTTCTAGAGTCAGTTTGGGGCAAACTTTAACTGTCAGACAGATGGCCTCACATTTGAGTCAAGCAACAGGAATATGTTCCCCCCACACACCACCAAATCAGGACCGAATGGCTGGAAAAGAAAAGAATCAAGGTGTTGTAATGAAACAGTCAAAGTCAAGACCTCAACCTGACTGAAATGCCGTGGCAGGACCGAGAGAGGTCCTCTCTTGAGTTGTTGCCGTAAATAAATGCCAGAAAAACTTCACAAACTGAAGCAAAGCTGTAAAGAAGAGTGGGCCAAAGTTCCCCCTCGATGATGTGAATAATAAAGTCATATAGAAAAAGATTATTTCAAGTTATAGCTGCTAAAGGCGGCTCTTGACTATTGAATGATTTTCACAGGATTGCAGAACATCCTATGAAAACTTTTTCACATGACTGCAATTAAAAGTCAAGACTTTACCTGGCTGATAACCAAAGCAAGGTTTCCTCAACACATCGAGCTGGAAACTATTCAAACATGAATGAAATGGTCATTCCCGTTAAACTAATTGCTTCAGGTTTACCAAGCAGCATGTTTTCTGCAGCGTCACCCTTCCGTTAATGGCAGAGAAAGCTGGGCAAAGCATCCCAACTATTACATCAAAAAGCTAAGCCCTTCAGTCTACAGGCTCCACAGAGGCTGAGTGTTTCACACACAGCTCTATCTAGAAATGCAGGAAAAACTCCACCTTGAGCATTTCTTTCTGTGCCACAGTAAATGGAGGAAAATTGCTGCTGTTACTACAGCTTTTCATCTGGTGACACTGGACTGTTTGTTGTGTCACAGTTCATGCAATTCTAAAGAAAGGACTGAGCGAGAGGTCCCGAAAAGCACATTACTTTTATTTTCTTTTATTTTTCCTATTCTTTAATGAATAACAATTAAAGAAGGAGGATGGCATTGTGCAAAAAAATAACAGAGGACAGAGAGATATTGGTATCAAGAGGAAAACATTTGATATGACGATTTTTGTTGTTACGTATCATTTCATTACTTTCATTACTCATAGCAATGCAGCAAGGAAAAAGTGTGTATATGTCCTACTTAAACACTCTGTCACATGTGGGTACATCGAGCTTAAAAAAAAGGCTCTGAGCTACAGATCTGTGCCTAGTTTTTAACCTACATATCTTGAATTTGCGTGTTCAGATTGTCTTTGTGTTGCTGTACGTGCCAACAATTACAGCCTGCATATCATCTCAATAAGATCGTCTGCCGTGTCAGATGTGTCAGAACACAGAGTATCAAAAACTGAACGACGCGGCGCTCAGAAGGTAACACATGAATAAAAAAAATCTAAACTTATCACTTCTCTTGTTCTCGTCTTTAAGCAAAAACGTAATCCCATGTGTAGGGATTTTTTGGTGTGTTTTTCTTTTTTTTTAGATAGAGAGAGAAGAGTTTGAGGGCTGAAAGAAAGTGAGACAGGAAGACTGAAGTTGAGATGAGCCGCAAAACAAACAAAAAAACAATAAAAAGAAAGAAAGAATGAAAGAAAGAAGTTGCCCTGAGGAGTGGAATATGGAGAAAAATGCATCTTCAGCGGGGGACTACTTTAGGAAGATGATAATCAGCTTTTACAAACTTTTTTTTTTAAAAGTAAATGGTGCATACTGTAATTTTATGCCTGCCGTCATTATAGTGGCTATAAACACACAGTATGAGCTTGCAAACATAAGGTCTCTTTTCTTTCTTAACATCAGTCTTAACTAAATGCCATTCATGCTGTTGTTCTTTAGTAGTAGTGATGATGACATACAGCATTAGGCCAGTTACCACTTTACAGGCTGTGTATATTTCAAAATGCATCACCAATACCAAACACACACACCGAAATATAATGTAACAGAATCATTAATGATTAGTTTTACTCTGCTCTAGCTCCAAACCCATGAAGGCTCACTGAAGCTTATTATTAAAGGTCTTAAATTTATTCTCATAAGCAGTCACAGCTCTGATCGATTTGTTTGTATCCTCCACCAATGGTGCTGCCTATTTAAGAGATTACATTTAGTTCAAGTCTACTGATCCACGCCAGACTACAGTATTGGATCATCTATTTTAAACACAGCAATCCTCTGGACTCTTTCAAAGGCGTTACTGGGAGGGGAGGAAAAAATAAGCGTTAATAAATTATGCTTCGTGGATTGTCGTTCACTATAAGCTGGAAGAGGTCGATACAACATCGAAGGAACCCCCTGCACAGACATGTATTTATCACAACTTCATTCTTTTAATGAAGCGGTTCCTCCTCAGGAGAAAAAAAAATCCCATACAGGTTTTTTATTTTTTTTATTTTTAATCAAGCAGTGTGCTACTGCCACTCTGCCTTGCGGAGTGGACTGCAGAGCGCAGTTAAAATTCAGAGCAAGTATTTAGAGAGGCCAGCACTTGCTTTTCGCTGGACGTTCAAGAGTAGCCCAAGTTAAAAAAAAAAAAAAGGGGGTTGGGGGGCTTCCAGCCCTCTCACACAGGAAAGCTTAAAAAAAAAGAACACACCACTTCATAGTCCCTGCACCATGCAGAAAAACTTCCGAGCCCGGTTCTCTGTAAGTAGCTACAAAAGGTTCCAAACTTACCACCCCCATGTCCAGCTGCTCGGTAGTCAGAGAGGGAGCCGCTCCTGACAGACGAAAGGAGCACAGTATCGGCACCAGGAGCAGCAGCAGCATCTCTGGAGAAATATTCCTCATCCACTTGTGAAGAACCAGAGCCATCATGATGCCCTGTGACAGGCTGCTCCTGCAGGGCTCACATGGATCCCGACAGCCGCATCCACGGGATAAATCACACGCTGACACTCTAAAATGTGCCCGGATAAAAGTCTACCTCACTGTTGAGCGCAAACACATAAAACACATTAAAATGGGCGCAGGAACAGTTGAGAGCATCAGAGCAGTTTGTGTCTTGCTGTGTAACTAACACCCGGGGCATCAAAAAT